>NC_092789.1:52567180-52872771 GCF_047496795.1 Chiloscyllium punctatum | reverse complement strand
TGCATTTGGAGCTGTTTATTCTCATTCCTCTGGATGGTGAGTACCCAGTGCTCTGTGTGTGTGTGTGGGTGGGTGTGTGTGAGTGAGTGTGTGTGTGAGAGTGTGTGTGAGAATGTGTGTGAGAGTGTGTGTGTGAGTGTGTGAGTCTGAGTATGTGTGTGAGTGTGAGTGTGTGTGCGCATGAGTGTGTGTGTGATAGTGTGTGTGTGGAAGTGTGTATGAGTGAGTGTGAGTGTGTGTGTGAGTGTGCGTGAGTGCGTGTGTGAGAGCGTGTGTTTATGTGCGTGAGTGTGTGTGTGAGTGTGAGTATGTATCTGTTTGAGTGAGTGTGCGTGTGTGAGTGTGTGTGTGCATGAGAGACTGTGTGTGAGTGAGTGTGTGTGTGCTTGAGTGTGTGTGTGAGTGAGTGTGTGTCCATGAGTGTGTGTGTGAGTGTGAGTGTGTGAGTGTGTGTGTGAGAGTGAGTGTGCGAGTGTGTGAGTGTGAGTGAGTGTGTGAGTGTGAGTGTGTGAGTGTGTGCATGAGTGTGTGTGTGAGTGTGAGAGTGTGAGTGTGAGTGTGTGTATGTGAGTGTGTGTGTGTTGAGTTTGTTTTTATTCTGTGGACTGCAGACACGTGATTCAGTGGAAGGACCTGTTTTTCTTCCATCCTGCGCACTGCACATGGCCAGGGACTGTGTGGGGGACTGGGTTTGTCACTTGTCAGATTTGAATGATCAGTTCCCTGATTGGAGCAGACTACTATCTTTGTTCTGTGCACTGGGAGTTTTCATTCCCCAATTGAGGGTTGGTAATTATACTTTGGTCTGCAGATGGTCAGTTCTGGTGTGAGGAGCTACTTCCTTGCAATGGCCTGCAGATAGTCAAACGCAGTGTTGGTAACAGCTCCAAAACTGTGGCCTGTAGATAATCAGTTTCTTCATTACGACGAGTAGTTATCCTGTCGCCTTCAGGTGGTCATTCCCTGTGTGGGGGCTGGTTATTATCCTGTGGGCTGTCGATGGTTAATCCCTGTTTGTGAGCTCTTTATTATCCTATGGGTTGTCGATGGTCAGTCCCTATGTGGGGAAGTGATGTTATCCGGTGGCCTCTCGGTGATCTTTCCCTGTGTGGGGAACTGTTTCCAAGGTGTGGACAGCAGATCGTCATTACCTGTGTAGGGGAAAGTTATTTTCCCGTGACCTGCACATTGTCCGTCCCTGTGTGGGCGTTGTTCCAACCTAAGTCTCACAGATGGTCAGTCACTGTGTGGGCTGGATAATATCCTATGGGCTGCAAATGATTAGTCTCTGTCTGGGAGTCTGATTATTATCCTGTGAGCTGCAGCTGGTCAGTCTCTGTTTGGGGGCCTTTTATCTTCATATGACTTGCACATTGTCCCTCCCTGTGTGCGCACAGTTACAACCTGTGGCTCGCAGATGGTCAATCTCCTGTGTGGGAGCTGATTATTTTCCTGTGGCCTGGAGTTGATCAGGACCGTGTGGGAAGCTGTTTCCAACCTGTGGCCTGCAGATGGTCAGTCCCTGTGTGGTGAACCAGTCCCAACCAGTGGGCGGAAGATGGTCAGTCTCTACGTGAGGGTTGGTAATTAACCTATGGCCAGTCCCTCTCTGGGGGTTGTAGATTGTCGCTGCTTGTGCAGGTGCAATTCGAAACTGTGGCCTGCAGCTGATCAGTCCCTGTGTGAGGACCAGTTGTTAGCCAGTGAGCTGCAGATGGCCAGTTGCCGTGTTGGGGGTCTTTATTGTCTTGTGGCCTGCAGATGGTCAGTCCCTTTGCGGAGGTGTTTATTAACCTGTGGACTGTAGTTGTTCAGTCTCTGGTGGGGGAGCTGTCTCCAACCTGTGGCTTTTTGGTGGTCAGTCTCTGTTTGAGGAGACTGTTTGTGCAGGGAGTTGTGATAAGTATTATTGTCTGGGAATGGTCAATGTTGTTTTGGTAGCAGTATATTATGTTACGGTCTATGAATGGTCAGTTTTGTATAAGGAAGCTGTGTTTAGAATTATGATTTGTGAATCGTCATTATCGTGTCAGGAGCTGTGCTGACATTACAATCTATAAATGATCAGTATTGTATGGGTGAACTGTATTTATGTTGAATGTAGATGAATGTTCAGTTTTCCATAAGGGAGGTATGGAGTAATATTGTATTCTAAAAATAATCAGTATTGCTGAGGTAAGCACTGTGTATAATGTTACTGTCTGTAAATGGTCAGTTTGGTGAGAGTCAGCTGTGTTTAATATTGTGGTCAATGTCGCAAAGTCAGCTATGTTTAATGTTGCCGCCTATGAATACTCAGTTTTGTTTGGGTGAGCTATTTATAATAGTACCGGCTATAAATGGCCAGCTTTGTTTGGATGCTCTATGTTTAATATTATGATCTAAGAATGGTCAGTTTTGCACTGGGAGCTGTGTTTAATATTGGTGTATGAATGGTCCAATTGAATGGGGTGCTGTGTTTAATATTACAATGTATAGTGTCATAGTCATAGAGATGTACAGCATGGAAACAGACCCTTCGGTCCGGCCCGCCCATGCCGACCAGATATCCCAATCCAATCTAGTCCCACTTGCCAGCACCCGGCCCATATCCCTCCAAACCCTTCCTATTCAGATAGCCATACAATTCATTATTAAATATTGCACTTGTACCAGCCTCCACCACATCCTCTGACAGCTCATTCCATACACATACCGCGCTCTGTGTGAAAAAAATTCCCCTTAGGTCTCTTTTATATCTTTCCCCTTTCAACTCAACCTTTGCCCTCTAGTTCTGGACTCACCGACCCCAGGGAACAGACTTTGTCTATTTATCCTGTCTATGCCCGTCATAATTTCGCAAACCTCGATAAAGCCACGCCTCAGCCTCTGACGCTCCAAGGAAAACAGCTGCAGCCTGTTCAGCCTCAGTCTGTAGCTCAGATCCTCCAAACCTGGCAACATCCTTGTAAATCTTTACTGAACACTTCAATTTTCACAACATTTTTCGGATAGGAAGGAGACAAGAATTGTATGCAATATTCCAGCAGTGGACTAACCCATATCCTGAACAGCCGCAACATGACCTCCCAACTCCTGTACTCAATACTCTGACCAATAAAGGAAAGCACACCAAACGCCTGCTTCACTATCCAATCTACCTGACTCCACTTTCAAGGAGCTATGAACCTGCACTCCAAGGTCTCTTTGTTCAGCACCACTCCCTGGGACCTTTCCATTAAGTGTATAAGTCCTGCTAAGATTTGCTTTCCCAAAATGCAGCATCTCGCATTTATCTGAATTAAACTCCATCTGCTACTTAGCCCATTGGCCCATTTGGCACAGATCCTGTTGTAATCTGAGGTAACCCTCTTCGATGTCCACTACGCCTCAAATTTTGGTGTCATCTGCAAACTTACTAACTGTACCTCTTATGCTCGCATCCAAATCATTTATGTAGATGACCCAACACCGATCTTTGTGGCACTCCACTGCTCACAGAACTCCAGTCTGAAAAAAACAAACCTCCACAACTACCCTCTGTCTTCTACCTCTGCGCCACTTCTGTATCCAAATGGCTAGTTCTCCCTCTATTCCATGAGCTCTAAACTTGCTAATCAGTCTCCCATGGGGAACCTTGTCGAACGCCTTAATGAAGTCCATATCGATCACATCTTCTACTCTGCCCTCATCAATCTTCTTTGTTACTTCAAAAAACTCAAATTTGTGAGACATGATTTCCAACGCACAAAGCCATGTTGACGATCCCGAAACGGTCCTTGCCTTTCCAAATACAAATACATCCTGTCCCTCAGGATTCCCTCCAACAACCTGCCCACCACCGAGTGAGGCGCACCGACCCATTGTTCCCTGGCTTGTCTTTACCGCCCTTCTTAAACAGTGGCCGCCTTGCAAATCTTTGATGGGCAAAAACAATGACTGCAGATGCTGAAAACCAAATACTGGATTAATGGTGCTGGAAGAGCACAGCCGTTCAGGCAGCATCCAACGAGCAGCGAAATCGACGTTTCGGGCAAAAGCCATTCATCAGGAATAAAGGTAGTGAGCCTGAAGCATGGAGAGATAAGCTAGAGGAGGGTGAGGGTGGGGAGAGAGTAGCATAGAGTACAATGGGTGAGTGGGGGAGGGGATGAAGGTGATAGGTCAAGGAGGAGAGGTTGCAGTGGATAGGTGGAAAAGCAGATAGGCAGGTCAGACAAGTCAAGGAGACAGTAATTGAGCTGAAAGTTTGAAACTAGGATGAGGGGGGGGGAAGGGGAAATGAAGAAGCTGTTGAAGTCCACATTGATGCCCTGGGGTTGAAGTGTTCCGAGGCGGAAGATGAGGCGTTCTTCATCCAGGCGTCTGGTGGTGAGGGAGCGGAGGTGAAGGAGGCCCAGGACCTCCATGTCCTCGGCAGAGTGGGAGGGGGAGTTGAAATGTTGGGCCACGGGGCGGTTTGGTTGATTGGTGCTGGTGTCTCGGAGATGTTCCCTAAAGCGCTCTGCTAGGAGGTGCCCAGTCTCCCCAATGTAGAGGAGACCACATCGGGAGCAACGGATACAATAAATGATATTGGTGGATGTTCAGGTGAAACTTTGATGGATGTGGAAGGCCTCTTTAGGGCCTTGGATAGAGGTGAGGGAGGAGGTATGGGCACAGGTTTTAGAGTTCCTGCGTGGCAGGGGAAAGTGCCAGAATGGGAGGGTGGGTCGTAGGGGGGTGTGGACCTGACCAGGTAGTCACGGAGGGAACGGTCTTTGTGGAAGCCGGAAAGGGGTGGGGAGGGAAATATATCCCTGGTGGTGGGACCTTTTTGGAGGTGGCGGAAATGTCGGTGGATGATTTGGTTGATGCGAAGGTTTGTAGGGTGGAAGGTGAGCACCAGGGGCGTTATGTCCTTGTTACGGTTGGAGGGGTGGGGTCTGAGGGCGGAGGTGCGGGATGTGGGCGAGATGCGTTGGAGGGCATCTTTAACCACGTGGGAAGGGAAATTGCGGTCTCTAAAGAAGGAGGCCATCTGGTGTGTCCTATGGTGGAACTGGTCCTCCTGGGAGCAGATACGGCGGAGGCGGAGAAATTGAGAATACGGGATGGCATTTTTGCAAGCGATAGGGTGTGAAGAGGTGTAATCCAGGCAGCTATGGGAGTCGGTGGGTTTGTAAAAAGTGTCAGTGTCAAGTCGGTCGTCACTAATGGAGATGGAGAGGTCCAGGAAGGGGAGCGAGGTGTCAGAGATAGTCCAGGTAAATTTAAGGTCTGGGTGGAATGTGTTGGTGAAGTTGATGAATTGCTCAACCTCCTCGTGGGAGCACGAGGTGGCGCAAATGCAGTCATCAATGTAGCGGAGGAAGAGGTGGGGAGTGGTGCCAGTGTAATTACGGAAGATCAACTGTTCTACATAGCCAACAAAGAGACAGTCATAGCTGGGGCCCATACGTGTGCCCATGGCTACGCCTTTGGTCTGGAGGAAGTGGGAGGATTCAAAGGAGAAATTGTTAAGGGTGAGGACCAGTTCGGCCAAACGAATGAGAGTGTCAGTGGAAGGGTACTGTTGGGGACGTCTGGAGAGGAAGAAACGGAGGGCTTGGAGGCCCTGGTCATGGCGAATGGAGGTGTAGAGGGATTGGACATCCATGGTGAAGATAAGGCGTTGGGGGCCGGGGAAACGGAAGTCTTGGAGGAGGTGGAGGGCGTGGGTGGTGTCTCGAACGTATGTGGGGAGTTCCTGGACTAGGGGGGATAGGACAGTGTCAAGGTAGGTAGACATGAGTTCAGAGGGGCAGGAGCATGCTGAGACAATGGGTCGGCCAGGGGGTTCAGGCTTGTGGATCTTGGGAAGGAGGTAGAACCGGGCAGTGCGGGGTTCCCGGACTATGACGTTAGGAGCTGTGGGTGGGAGATCTCCTAAGGTGATGAGGTTCTGTATGGTCTGGGAGATGATGTTTTGGTGATGGGGGGTGGGGTCATGGTCGAGGGAGCAGTAGGAAGAGGTGTCCTCGAGTTGGCGTTTGGCTTCAGCGGTGTAGAGGTCAGTGCGGCCAGACGACCACTGCACCGCCTTTATCCGCTGGCTTGATGGTGAGGTTGGGATTGGAGCAGAAGGATTGGAGGGCTGCGCGTTGTGAGAGTGAGAGGTTGGAGTGGGGGAGGGGGGACGACAGGTTGAGGTGGTTAATGTCCCGGCGGCAGTTGGAAATGAAGAGTTCGAGGGCAGGTAATAGGCCAGCGTGGGGTCTCCAAAGCGCCCTGTAGCCCGACATTTCAACTCCCCCTCCCACTCTGCCGAGGACATGGAGGTCCTGGGCATCCTTCACCGCCGCTCCCTCACCAACAGACGCCTGAAGGAAGAACGCCTCATCTTCCGCCTCGGAACACTTCAACCCAGGGCATCAATGTGGACTTCAACAGCTTCTTCATTTCCCCTTCCCCCACCTCATCCTAGTTTCAAACTTCCAGCTCAGTTACTGTCTCCTTGACTTGTCCGACCTGCCTATCTTCTTTTCCACCTGTCCACTCCAACCTCTACTCCTTGACCTATCACCTTCATCTCCTCCCCCACTCACCCATTGTACTCTATGCTACTCTCTCCCCACCCCCACCCTCCTCTAGCTTATCTCTCCATGCTTCAGGCTCACTACCTTTATTCCTGATTAAGGGCTTTTGCCCGAAACGTCGATTTCGCTGCTCGTTGGATGCTGCCTGAACTGCTGTGCTCTTCCAGCACCACTAATCCAGTAATCTTTGATGGGCCCTATTCTCTCCCTAGTTAGCCTTTTGTCCTTAATATATTTGTAAAAGCCGATGGATTCTCCTTAATTCTATTTTCCAAAGCTATCTCAAGTCCCCATTTTTCCCTCCTGATTTCCGTCTTCAGTATACTCCTATTTCCTTGATACATTTCTAAGGATTCACTCGATCTATCCTGGCTATACCTGGCATATGCTTCCTTCATTTTCTAAACCAAACCCTCAATTTCTTCAGTCATCCGCATTCCCTGTACCTATCAGCCTTCCCTTTCACAGTGAAAGGAATACACTTTCTCTGGATTCTCATCATCTCATTTCTGAAGGCTTCCCATTTTCCAGCTGTCCCTTTACCTGCAAACATCTACCCCCAATCAGCTTTTGAAAGTTCTTGCCTAATTCAGTCAAAATCGACCTTTCTCTTATTTAGAACTTCAATTTGTAGGTCTGTTCTATCCTTTTCCATCACTAATTTAAATCTAATAGAATTATGGTTGCTGGCCCCAAAGTGCTCCCCCAGTGACACCTCAGTCACCTGCCCAGCCTTATTTCCAAAGAGTAGGCCAGGTTTTGCACCTTCTCTGGTAGGTACATCCACATACTGAATCAGAAAATTATCTTGTACACACTTAAGAAATTCCTCTCCATCTAAACCTTTAACACTATGGCAGTCCTAGTCTATATTTCGAAAGTTAAAATCCCCAAACATAATTACCGTAATATTCTTACAGATAGCTGAGATCTCCTTACAAGTTTGTTTCTCAATTTCCCTCTGACTATTGGCAGGTCTATAATACAATCCCAATAAGGTGATCATCCCTTTCGTATTTCTCAGTTCCACCCAAATCACTTCCCTGGATGTATTTGCGGGGAGATCCTCCCTTTGCACAGCTGCAATGCTATCCCTGATCAAAAATGCCACTCCCCCTCCTCTCTCGCCTCCCTTTTTATCCTTCCTGCAGCATTTGTCTCCTGGAACATTAAGCTTCCAGTCCTGCCCATCCATAAGCCATGTTTCTGTAATTGCTATGATACCCCAGTCCCGTGTTCCTAATCATACCCTGAGTTCATCTGCCTTCCCTGTTAGCCCTCTTGCGTTGAAATAAATACAGTTTACTTTATTAGTCAGATCTTGTCCCTGCCTGCCCTGTCTGTTTGACTCACTTCTGTTCTCAGCTGTGCCTGTCTCGATTCGATCACTTTCCTCACTCTCTCCCTGGGCGCACCCCATCTTACGAGTTTAAATCTTCCAAAGCAGTTCTTGCACATTTCCCTGACAGTATATTAGTCCCCTTCCAATTTAGGTGCAATCCGACCTTCTTGTACAGGTCACTTCTACCCCAAATGAGATTCCAACGATCCACAAATGTGAAGCCTTCTCCCATACACCAGCTCGTTAGCCATGTATTCATCTGCTCTAACCTCTTTTTCCTGCTCCTAATATCTCGTAACACTGGGATTAATCCAGATATATATGGTTGGTCACCTTTGAGTGGGGAGCTGTGTTTATTATTGTGGTCTATGAATGGTCAGTTTTGTACGGGGAATTATGTTTACCATAAGGGTGTATGATTGTTCTTTTTTTAATGAGTAAGCTGTGATTTGATTTTTGTCTATGAATGGTCTGTTTTGTTTTGGGTGTTGTTTTTAATATTATGGTCCATGGATGTTCCGTTTTGCATGGCTGAGCCATATCTTTTATCACGATCTCTGAATGCTCATTTTTTGTTTGGACTGTATTTAATATTCTGGTCAACCAATGGTCAGTTTTGTATGGGTGAGCTGCGTTTAACATTCTGGTGTATGAGTAGGCAGTTTCATGCCAGGAGCTGTGTTTAAATTTATGGACCAAGAATGGCTCGTTTTTGTGCATGTAACCGTATTTCATTCTGGTCAATGAATGGCCAGTTTTGAGAGGGGAGCTGTGTTTATCATTAGTCTACCAATGGTCAGTTTCGTGTGGGGCAGGTGTGTTTAATATTCTGGAATATAAATAGTCAGTTTTCTTTCGGGAGCTGTGTTTAATGTCACAGTCTATGAATGCCCAGTTTTATGTCGGTGAGCTGTATTTAATATTACCGTCTGCGAGTGGTGAATGTCTCGAAGTCAGCAGTGTTTAATACTTGACACTATCAATGGTCAGTTTTGTGTGAGTGAGCTGTGTTTCATGTTGGAGTCGCGAATTGGTCAGTGTCGTGAAGTCAGTTGTGTTTGACATTACAGTTTATGAATGGTAATTTTAGCGTGTGAAGCTGTGTTTAATATTATGATCTATGCACGGTCAGTTATGATTGGGGAGCGACATTTACCATAACGGTCATTGATTGGTCAGTTTTGTGTGGGGAGCTGTGTTCCATATTCCAGTATATAAAAAGCCCGTTTTGTGTGGGAACTGTGTTTAATATTACTGTCAATTAGTCGTTCTTTTTGAGTGTGGAGTTGTGTTCAATATTGCAGTCTATGAATGGTCAGTTTTGCTTGGGTGAGCTATTTCTAGGTGAGCCGTGTTTAATATTACAGTCTTTCAATTGTCACCTTTTTTGCATGGGCTTTGATTAATATTATCATCGACGAATGATGAGTTTTCAGTGGTTTGCTGTGTTTAATCTCATCGCTTAAGAATGGCCAGTTTTTGTGGGTGAACTGCGTTTAATATTAGTGTCCATGAATGGTCAGTTTGTGCAGGGAACCGTGTTTAATCTTTTTTGTGCAAAGCTGTTTGTAATATTACGGTGTATGAATTGTCACTTTTGTGTTCGTGAACAGTGTTTAATATTACAATCTGAGCGGAAATTCTTGTTTGGGACAGTTGTATTTAATATTAGTCTCTGAAAGATTACTTATATGTGAGTGAGCTGTGATTCATGTTGTGGTCTTAGAATGGTCAGTTTTGTGTCAGTGAGATGTGTTTAATATTTTGGTCTCGGAATGGTCAGTAATCTGCAGGAAATTGTGTTTAATATTAGTCTATTGAATGTTCAGTTTTGCACGTGGAGCTTTGTTTAATAGTACAGTCTATGATTGATCAATTTTGTGTGGGTGAGTTGTATTTAATATTGAGATCCGTGAGTCGTCAGTGTCCTGAACATAGCCGTGCTCAATATTACACAGTACAAATGGACAATAATGTGTTGCATTGCCATTAATATTACAGTCTCTGAATGTTCAGTTTGTTACTTTGATATGTGTTTAATATCATGCTCAATGAATGGCCCCTTTTGCACGAGAATGTCTGTTCAATATTAGTGTGTCTGTGTGGTCAGTTTTGTATGGGGAGCTGCGTTTAGTCTACGGTCTAATGAATGGTCAGTTTCATGCCAGGAGTTGTGTTTCATGCTACGGTTTATGCATGGGCTGTGTCTAATATTACGGTCAATAAATGGTAAGTTTTGTTCTGGGACCTCTGTTCAACATTACGGTCTATGAATTGTGTATGTGCGTGTGAAGCTGTTTTTAATATTACACGCAATGAACTGTCAATTCTGTGCGGTTGAACTGTGTTTAATATTAGAGTCTAAGAATGATCACTTTTGTTTGGATGTGCCATGAGTGATATTAGTCTTTCAATTGTCAATTTTGTTTGGTAGCAGTGTTTCATATTGCATTCTATGAACAGTTTTGAATGGGGAGTTGTGTTTAATGTTACACTTCAAAATCGACAGTTTTGTGATAGGTCTGTGTCTAACATTACAGTCAATGAATGGTCAGTTTTGAGTGGGGAGCTGCGTTAAATAGAACTATCTATGAGTCGTCAGTACTGTGTAGGGTGTTTGAGTGTTAATATTTTGTGGGTAAGTTGTGCTTAATATTACATTGCATGATTGGTCAGTAATGTGTCAGTGAGGTGTGTTTAGTATTACATCTATGAATGATCAGTTTTGTATGATTAGCTGCATTTAATTTTATGGTCTATGAATGGGTAGCTTTGTGTGGGGAGATTTGTTTAATTTTGTGGTCAATGTATGGTCAGTTTTGTGCGTTCGAGCTGTGTTTGACATTTGTGTCTATGAATTGTCACTTTTGTCCGGGATTGCTGTGTTTATTAAAATGGTCGCTAAATGTTCAGATCTATGTTGCTAGCTGTTTACTCTACGGTCTATGAAAGGTTAGTTTCCTGCCAGCAGCTGTGCTTAATATTTCAGTCTGTGAATAATTAGTTTTGTGTGAATGACCTTTTTTTTAATATTACAGTCAACGAATGGTGATATTTCTTCTGAGTGTTGTGTTGTGCATTAATGTATATGAATTGCCAGTTTTGTCTGGGTTAATTGCGTTAATATTACGATGGGTTTTCGGTGGAGAGCTACGATTATGATTAATCTATAAAGGGTCAGTTTTGCTCTCGGAACTTTAATTAATATTGTCGTCTATGAATCGTCAGTTTGGGGTTGGGAGTCATGGTAATATCAGGATCTTTAAGTAGTTAGATTTTTGTGAGTGAGTTGTTTTTAATATTTCTGTCTGTGAATTGTCACTTTTCTACGGGGAGCTGTGTTTCATCACACGTTCCCTGAATGGTCACTTGTGTGTGATGAGCTGTGTTTACTTTACGGTCTATGCAAGGGCAGTTACATGTCAGGAGCTGCGTTTAATATAACGGTCTATGAATGGTCACAGTCAGTGATCAGTGAAAAACACCGTTAGCCACACGTGAATTCCATCTCATCTCAATGTTCAGGAGATCTCTGACTGTGATGTTACTCTTTACTCAGCTTCTTTATTCAATGCTTGATCCGAGACAAATACATTCCAAGCCAGTTGTACAATGTTTTGTTCCAGGAAACACTGACAGAAAGAAACATTTTACAAATTCTTCTTTGAGATCACTCTTGATGTGTGATTGCCGAAGATAATATGCAGATTACTGAATCAGCCGTAACAGCTCCCAGAAGGACACAACAGAGACCGAGCGCAGCGGCCAATCCTCTATTCCGTGGGTTTGCAGTCTAAATCACCATCCCAGTATCCGTTACATATGTTTCTAGGGGTTCAACGGAGTGAGCGAGAGAGTGGATCACACAGTGAGTGAGAAAATGGATGTGGCCAGCACTCGTCAAATACAATGGCAGTGGCTGTGCTTTCCTTCCCGTCCTCTCCCCTTCCTCCCACTCTCCTCACCTCTGTCCTCGCACTGCCTCAGCGGGAGGAGTTGCCCAGCGCTGAACTGTGAAACTGCACTCGCAGTGCAGGCAATCTGAGTTCAAACAGCCGTTCCTGCTCTCAAGTTAACTTAGATCCATCCCTCGCCACTGTGCCAACCCGTTGTGCAGCTAAGCGCGTGTGGTAGCTGATTTGTAATGGTTTCCCCATGTTAAAGATGCCACACACGCATCTTTCACACCCTGAGGATGGAGTTGGGATCTGGACCATCAGGACTCGTTATGGACAGTCCCACCAGTGACAGACTGGAACGCTATACCGCCATTATTCACCAGGAACACAGACGCTATGATACAACCGTGAGTGAAACCCAGCGGGTGTGGGGGGGGGGGGGGGGGGGGGGGGCAGGGGAAGGAGATCTCAGCTCAGAGAGCAATGTGGCGGCGGTATATTTCTCTAGGAAGTCAAGGCCGAAGAAGAGGCCTCCATTCATGGAGTCAGCTTCACAGCGAAAACCAAACTGATGGACCAACTCTGAGTTCCCCTGTGAAATAAATCAACACCTCATGGCCCTCGGCCTTCCCCTTGTGGGAACCAATGTTACAACATGGCGTGAAGCCTTTCTGCAAATTAAACCGGACTCACAGAGAAAGCTCAACTCGCCTCGTAATCTGTTAAAGTATGAGTGACAAGAACTACCCAAATTCCACTGTTTATAGAATAAATATCAATTGTATTCTTTAACTATAAAAGTGAATATTAAACAACAGCTACTTCTGACTTAATAACTATTTTCTCTTAACAGCTTGTTATCAACCTCCCACTCTCTAACAATATACTGATCCAATAAAAGACCCCAATACATTTAAAGCAACTGAATTTTCAAAGCTACTCAGAGGCTGTCGTCGTCGTTGTCGGTCTTCTATGCACTGCCAGATGTTCCTGGGTTGTCATCAGTCTTTTTCTGCAAAGATGTTTCATATGAAAAAGGTATCTTTAATAGAGAATGTTTTCCCTGCAGTTTCTCAATGGTAATTGTTCGCTCCCTCCGATTAACTCTCAAAATGCGAGCTACTTTACAGCCCGAGCATCGGTTCGTTTCTTTGGCTTGATGTTGTCAAAGACAATAGATTAAAATCCGTTTTGTATTTTTCATCTTGGGGCATAATCTAAACTGGTTAAATTCGGACTGTTTTGAAAACAGCCAAAGATAACATATTTTCAACTTTTCAGTCCACTCTACGATTGATAGTCGGTCACATGACAGTTACCTGCAAACTCTCAGTGCTGCGGAGCCTTGACTCTCTCTCAAAGGCACATGCCGACAAATTCATAAAACCGGTATGTCACCATATTCAGTGCGCATGCACCAAGGCTCGATGTCGGAATTCTATTCCAGCATGGACCAATCTCTCTCTCTCAGGACCCTGCAGTGAATAAACTAACTTTCCATGAGACTTCAACGCCACAGTCTGGAAAAGTGCAGACCTCTGGGACAATGTAATAAGGAAAGAGGGAGGAGAGAAGCGAAACTCCAATGCAACAGTTGGGCTGACAAAATGCTGCTAACCCAACTAACTCATCACCACCTCACTGTTCCAACAGAGTGACAAATACAGGACAACTTGGCAGCAGCGGTGCCCCAAATACATCATCGTCAGAGCAAAGGATCAGAACGACGTGAGAATCTCCTGCGCCATGGGACAGGAACCGCCGACTGTTGGATAGAACATCGGCTGATCAGAGCCATGGTCAGCATATATGAAGCCCTGCCGCAGTGGAGACACCTGAAGCAGAGCCACAACAAGTTCAACACTGAGGCACTCAAAAAGAGTCAAAAGAGAGCCTTATAAAGCCAGCCCCTCTCCACAAACCGAGCGACCTTCGGCAACAGGATGCCAGCAGCCACTTGTCCAAACTCAAGGCCGCCATCATTAATGCATGCAAACACTCGACCGGACACTTAACCAGGAAAAAATATACTGGTTTATCCAGAATGACCATAAGATACACTGGAAGCACACGGCATTTATCCACGATCCTTGTAATCTCCACAAACTATTTCAGATCCAACGGCACACCTTGTCTGTGTAACCTTCTTCAGTCCCCACGGCCCTCCCGTTCTCCATAAACGCTTTCAGTCCCCACGACTCTCCCTAACTTTGTAACCTTCTTCAGTCCACACGAAACTCCCTGTCTGTATTGCCTCTTTCAGTATCCACGAAATTTGCTTTCTGTGCGAACTCCTTGAGTCGCAACAGCCCTCACTTGTTGTGTAATCTGCTTCAGTCCCTAAGATCTGGCCTATCTCTGCAAAATCCTTCAGTCCCGACAACCCTCCCTATCTGCGTAGCCTCTTTTAGTCCCTCCGACCCTCCCATTCCATGTAAACTCCTCCAGTTCATTACGACCCAACCTACCTGCTTATCTCCTTCAGTCCCCATGGATACGTTATCTCTATACCCGCCTTCATTTCCTCGACCCTCCCTATCTGTGTAACCTCGTTCTGTCCCCACTGTTCTCCATGTCTGTGTAGCATTCTTCTGTACCCACGGCCCTTCCTATCTCTGTAACCTCCTTCAGTCCCCACAACACTCTCTATATGTGTAAGCTCCTCAGTCTCTACAGCCCTCACCCCTTCAGTACCCACGACACTCCATATTTGTGTAACCTCCTTCAGTTCACACGTCCTCCAGTTCCCTGGAAACTTCTCCTTGCCCCACGACCCTCGGTCTCTGCATAACCTCCTTCAGTTCCCACGGCTCCACCATTTATGTAACCTCCTTCAATCCCCACAGGCCTTCCTATCTGTATAGCCTCCTTCTGTCCCCACAGTCAATAGACAATAGAAAATAGACAATTGGTGCAGGAGTAGCCCATTCTGCCATTCAATATGATTATGGCTAATCATCCTTAATCAGTATCCTGCTCCTGCCTTATCTCCATAACCCTTGATTTCACAATCCTTGAGAGCTCTATCCAACTCTTCCTTAAATAAATTCAGAGACTGTGCCTCCACTGCCCTCTGGGACAAAGCATTCCACACAGCCACCACTCTCTGTGTGAAGAAGTTTCTCCTCATCTCTGTCCTACATAGTCTACCCCGTATTTTTAAGCTGTGTCCTCTGGTTCGGCACTCACTCATCAGGGGAGGCCTATAGAGATAGTCCTCCATATCTCTATAACCTCTCTCATTCACTCGACCTCCCAGTCAGTGCACACTGACTGAGGAAGAAAGAAAGAGAGAGAGACAGGGGCACAGAGGCAGAAATTTGAAAACAGGCAGTGGAGCGAGAGAGAGAGAGAGAAATAGCAGAGTGGTATGGGGTAAATAGAGAGAATGAGGACGGGAGGAGAGTGGACGTTGTGTAGAGAGGCAGAGAGTGATATGGGATAAGGGGAGAGATCGGGTTGTGTCGAAAGAGAGAGTGGGGATATGGGATTAGCGAGAGATAGAGTTGGGGGGGCTAGACGAGAGAGTTTGAGGGATGTGAAAAAGAGACAGGGCAGGGAGAGATAGAAATAGAGGGTTGTGGGGAGAGAGAGGGAGTGGAGGCGAGAGAAAGGATGGGACAGGTCAGAAGAAAGAGACTGGCTTGGATAAAAAAAGAGAATGAGAGAGAGTGGGGGACGGTAGGATCAGTGATGGGGAAGAGAGAGAGATATTGGGACCAAGTGGAGTGAAAGAGAATGTTTGGGTAAAAAGAGAGAGAGAGAGAGTCGGAGGAGATTCAGTGAAAGAGTGAGGGGAAAAAATAGGGTGTTGAGAGTGAAAGTGGGAGGTGATTCGAGAGAGAGCGAGAGGGTCAGAGATTGGGAGCGTTGTGGAAAGACGGGGCAGAGTGTGAGAGGGTATAGAGAGAGAATGGAGAGACACTGTGGGAGCGGGTAGAGAGATTCAGTGGGCTTGGTGTATAAAGAGAGAGAGGGAGAGAGATAGAGAGAGGGAGGTGTGCAGAGAGAGTGGGGGTTGCGAGAGACATGGAGGTCGGTAGAGAGAGGGAGACTGGCTGGGAGTCGGGTAGAGTGAGACAAAGAGAGTAGCTTTGGCGAGAGGGAAAGATTGAGTAGTTGGTGCTGGACGAAGAGTGAGAATGAGAGAAGAGGAGAGAGATTGAGAGTCGGCAGGGTAAGAGACACCGTGCGATTTTGGGAGGGGGTTACATAGAGGAAGAGAATAGTTGGGGGTATAGAGAGAGTAGGGAGTGGACAGACATAGAGGGGTACAGAGGAAGAGAGAGAGTGGGGTAACGTGAGTTAGAATGTGGGGTAGAGAGAAATCAAGAGAGGGAAAGAAAAGAGTGTGGGACGAGAAAGTGATAAAGAGGGACTTTTTGGAAAGAGACTGAGGATGGGAGGTGAGAAAGAAAGTGGAGCGGAGCTAGACACAAAGAGGAGAAGCAGAGAGATAGAGAGTGGGAGTGGTTAGTCAGGAAGAGTGGGGATGTAGGGGGAGAATGAGTGGGAGGTAGGTAGACAGAGAGATGGGTGGGCGAAGAGTGAGTGGGGGATAGAGAGAGTGAATGGGACGGAGTGGAGAGAGAAAATGGGACTGGTGCAGAAAGAGTGAGAGAGTGAGAGGCGAAAGAGTATCGGGGAGAAAGAGAGAGATAGGAAGAGGCAGCTGGTGGAGACAGACTGAGGATGGGAGAGGAGATAGAGAGTGGAGCAGGGCTAGAGAGACAGTGTGGGAAGGTAAAAGAAGAAAGAGAGTGGAATGGAGTTGAGAGCGGGGTGTAGTGAGAGAATTAGAATGACGCAGTGAGAGAGACAAAGAGAGACAGTCGGAGGAGTGTAGATGGAGATGGGAGACCGTGGGCGGCGGCTGTCGAGAGAGAGGAGACAGTAGGAATGGACTAACGAGAGAGAAGGAGAGAGAGGGCTTTGGGTAGAGAGTGTGGAGGGGTGTAGATAGAATAATGGGGAGCAGAGTGGGAGTTGTTCGGGGGAAAGGGAGACAGTTAGAGAGAGAAGAGTGGTGGGATAGAGAGAGAAGGAGTGGTGAAGAGAAAGAATGTGGGTGCACATCGAGAGACTGCAAGGGAGGCAAGAGAGAGAAGGGTGAGAGACGAGAGAGATAGAGAATATGCAGGAGGAGCAAGAGATAGACTGGCGGGTGTTAGTGAGAGATAGTGGGGTACAGAGAGAGAGTGGGAGGCGGGTCGAGATCAAGGCAGTGAGAGACATTCGGCGGTGTGCAGAGAGTCAGAGAGAGAGACAGATGGAAAGCGCTATTTCGACAAAGGTGAGAGAGAGACAGTGGGAGAGTTTGGAGACAGAGGGTGGCAAGGATGTCTGGAAAGAGAGTGAGAAGGGTGTATAATGAGAGGGAGAGAGACAGTGGGAGGGAGGGTGAGAGAAAGAGAGGGTGGAGTATATATGGAGAGACATTGGGATGGAGGCTAGAGACAGTGAGAGTGGGAAGTTATAAGAGAGTGAAGGATGGAGGAACAGAGACAGAATGAGAACGTGGGAGGGGCAGAATAAGATGAGAGTGGAACTTGGGTTGACAGAGAGATGAAGTAGAGGAGAGTTGGGGCAGTTAAGAGGGACAGAGTGGATGGCTTTTGAATGCGAGGTTGGTGTCGGGAGAGAGTGCTTTAGGAAGTGTTAAAGTGGGGGAAGAGAGAGTGCGTGGGTGGGGACAGACAGATGGAGGGGGTAGCGATAGATAGGGCGGGATCAGCGATAGACTGGGAGTGGCAGGGGAGAGATACAATGCCAATGGGGCAGAGAGAGCTTGGGATGGTTTAAAAAGAGAGAGTGTGGGACAGCATTAACAGAGAGAAAGTGTAGGGGTACATAGGAAGAACAGATGGGGTAGAGGGAGAGTGAGGGGTAGAGAGAGAGAGAGTGGGGGTGTAGAGAGAGGTGCGACAGTAGGAGAGGCTAGAGAAAGATTAGGACGATGTAGAGAGAGGGGGAGGAGCAGGTCTTTAGAAGGAGAGAGATAGAGAGAGGGGATTAGAAAGAGTGTGGGAAGAGAGAGAATATGAGGTGGGTAGAGAGAGGGACAGTGAGTGGAAGGGGCTATAGAGGGAAACACAGTGTGAGTGGGTAGAGTGAAAACGAGAGATAGGAGAGTAGGAGTGGGGTAAAGAAGGATTTGGGAGACGCTGGAGGGAAATAGAGAGAGATGGAGTTGGTGCAGACAGATAGTGGGAAGAGTGTGGAGAGAGAGACAGACAATGGGAGATGTTAGATGGGGAGATACAGCGGAAGATAAGAGAGAAAGGGTGTAGCGTGAGAGAGTGTGCAGTTAACAGAGGGAGAACGTGAGGCGGATCGAGGGAGTGAGTGGGAGGAGAGGAGGTAGAGGGACACAGAGTAGGACGTAGTCGAGAGAAAGAGAGAAGGAGAATGGTGTGAGAGACAAATGTGGAGGAGAAAGTGGGACGTGGTAGGGAGACAGAGCATGGAAGATGAAAGAGAGACAGTAGGAGACGTTGGAAGGAGTGTGGGAGAATGGGTGGCAGGCGGATTTACAGAGAGAGACAGAGAGGAAGGTGTGTAGAGAGAGATTGGGAGGAGGTAGAGAGAGGTGGTTGGACCGGGTGGAGAGAGGCTGGGGTTTTATACAGCGAATAAGTGGGAAGCAGGTGGAGAGAGAGACAGAAAAACAGTGAGAGGGCTGCATAAAGAGGGGGGGAGGGTTTGGTAGGTATAGAGGGAGATATCGAGGAGAGACACAGTGTGGGGGTAGAGAAAATACGACTGGGAAAATTGTGGAGAGAGAGAATGGGAGGGATGTAGAAGGAAATAAAGAGAGTGAGGGGGCCTACAAGAAGAAGGAGAGATAAAGTGGGAGGGGGTTGAGACAGAGAGCGGGAGGAGAGAACGTCGGGAGCCAGAGAGTCAGAGGGGTATAGAATGAGAGCGAGGAAGTTCCAACAGGTGCAGTCAGAGACAGGGAAGGAGAATGGGCGTGGTGCAGAGAGAGAGGACGAGATGGTGTCGATAGACACATATTGGGAATGTAGAGTGAGAGAGAGAGAGGGAGTATGGAGAATCTGAGGTAGGAGGGAGAGAGATTGCGAGACAGCGGGACGGGGGAAGCTATCGAGATGGACGGGTGTGAAGAGAATGAAGGAGTGGGAGGGGAGAGAGAAAATGAGACTGGCTGCGAGAGGGAGAGATGGAGAATGTATTGGGTAGAAAGTGTGAGCGAGTCAGAGGAGGAAGAGGGAGAGAGACTGGGAGTAGTGACTGAAGCTGTAGTCAGAGAGAGAGGGAGGCGATCGATTGAGAGAGATACACAGAGGGAGAATGGGAGGAACTATGGAAGTGGTTATAGGGACAGACGGAGAGATAGAGTGAGGGGCATTAAGACAGAGTGGGGGGAGACAGAGCGTGGGACATGGGTAGAGAGAGGCAGAGTGTGTGGTAGAGGGCTGACAGCGAGACAGAGAGGTACTGTGGTAGAGAGAGTTTTGAAAAGATAAAGGAGAGTTGGAGTGGGGTAGATTGAGAATGGGAGGAGCCAGAGAGAGAGGAGAGAGAGACATAGAGAGCTGGGGGCAGAGACAGAGCGCGCGACATTGGTAGGGAATGAGAGAGGGAGAGGAGAGCGGTGATGTATAGAGAGAGTGTATGCAGTGTACAGAGGGAGAGAGGAAGGTGTTAGAGGGAGAACGAGAGTGGGAGCAGTGTGAAAGGGGTGAGATTGGGGAAGCACTGCAAAACAGAGAGAGAGGAATCAAAGAGTGCGGAGAGAAGGGTGGGGAGAGACTGAGCGTGGGAGGAGACAGGCTGGCAGAGAGTGGGGTGCAGGACAGAGAGGGATAGGAGGTAGAGAGACAGCGGGTAAGTTGCATAAATGAAGTGGTGTGCAGAGAGAGACAGAGTAGGAGACGGGTGGACAGAGTGCCAAAAGGGTGTATATATGTAGGGAGAGAGGAGAGAGTGGGTAGTGAGTATGGAGAGGGAGTGGTGAGAGAGCGCGCAGGGATAGAGGAATAATGCTTGGCAGAGTGGTAGTGATAGAAAATGTGAAGGGCATAAGAGGGAAAAAGAGAAGGTGGACGGGGACAAGAGAGAGAGAGAGCAGGAGACAGTGGTATGGGTTAGAGACAGAGCGTGGGAGTTGGATAGATAGAGATAGAGAGGGGGAGACGAGTGGATTGGTGCAGAGAGATAAATGTTGGGAGGGCGTAAAGAGACAGATCTATTGCTGGGTCTAGTGGTTGACAGGGAGTGGGTTGAGAAAGAATGAATGAGGGGACAGAGAGAGAGGGAGTGTAAAGAGAAAGTGGGAGGAAGCGAACGAGTGAGTGTGAGAGGGGAGAGAGGGAGAATTGGATGGGAATAGAGTGGCAGAGTGAAAAAGAGAGTGGGAGGGTGTAGAGATAGAGGGAGTAGACAGGTAGAGTGGCAGGGGACAAAGGGAGCGAGACAGTGGGATAGAGACACAGTGGGAGGGGGTAGAGAGAGATTGAGAGGGATATGAAGAGAGAGAGGAGAAAGAGAGTGGGACGGTGTAGTGGGAGAGATAGACGGAGTAGCGAGACAGGGGAAGAGAGGGAGAGAGGAGTAGAAAGAGTGGGAGTGGAAGAGCGAGCGGGCAAGTGAGTAGAGAGAGCGAGAAAGAGTGGAATGGAACATTTAGAGAGACAGAGTGGGATGGGGAAAGCAGATGAGAAAGTGACAAAGGAGACTGGGAGGGTGCTGGCGAGAATAACAGTTGGATGTGATAGATGGAGAGAGAAGGGAAAGCAGAGTGCGAGGGGTGTACAGAGACACATTGAGGCGGTAGAGAAGGGGATCGGGGTGTAGAAAGCGAGAGTGAAGGATACAGAGGAAGAGGGTTGGATTCGAAAGAGAGGGAGCGTAGTCAGGTAGAGAGACAGTGGGGTGTAGAGACAGAGACAGAGTGGTAGAGAGAGTTGAGACAATGAGTTTGGGAGTGGGATAGCGATGGAGACGGAGAGAAAGAGTGGGAAGGTAGAGAGTGTACGAGGGAGTTAGACTAAGAGAGACAGTGGGAGGTGTGCATAGTAAGAGAGTGGGACGGGTGCAGACTGAGAGAGAGTATGGACCGCGACTAGAGATAGGGAGGGACTGTGAGAGGGAGAGGTAGAGAGAGAAAATGGGAGGTAGATCGAAGGAGAGTGTGTGGGAGGCGGCACACAGGGAGACAGAATGGGAGAAGGCAGAGAGGGAAAGAGAGAGAGGAGGGTTTTACGGTAGAGATAGAGAATGGGAGGTGAAACACAAAGACAGTGAGAGAATGGGATGGGGATGGAGGGATACAGGAAGGGAGAGAGAATTGGACGGATGGGTAGAGGGAAAGAGAGTGGAAGGTGGTAGTCAGAAAGAGGGCGAGAGAGAGAGTGAAGACAGAGAGAGTAGGGAACAGAGAGGGAGGAGAGAGACAGAGGGAGGGAGGAGGTAGAGAAAAAGAACATTGGAGGGGAGACAGAAAGTGGGATGAAGTAGAGAGAGAATGGGGTATAGAGGGCGAATGAGTGAGAGACAGGTAGATAGAGGGAGCGGTGGGTAGGGAAAGAGTGGGACATGATAGAGAGAAATCATGGGAAGGGGTAGATAGAATGAAAAGGAGTGTAATGGAATGTTTGGAAGGCATGTAGAGAGGGAGAAGGGAGAGAGTGGGTGGTGGGAGTAGGGAGAAAGGGGAGAGAGGTAGTGGAGGGGCTAGAGAAAGAGAGAGTGGAAGGGGGGTAGAGAGAGAATGGGAGGATTATAGAGAGAGAGCTGAAGGGAGCTATGCAGACAGAAGGCGAAAGAGAGAGTGGGGGAGCGTTTGAGGCAGGGAGTGAGATGAGGTAGCGAGAGGGGTAGTCGGGTTGAGCGAGAGAGAGTGGAAAATGTAAGGGTGATATGGAGAGTAGGAGGGGGGTGCAGAGAGAAAGAGGCAGGGGTTTAGGATATATATATATATATATATATATATATATAGAGAGAGAGAGAGAGAGAGAGAGAGAGAGAGAGAGAGGTGCAGGCGGAAAGATAGAGAGGGAGACAAGAGTGGCGTGGTGCAGAGAGACCTAGAGTGGGTGGGTGTCGAGTGAAATAGATTGGGGAGTGCAGAGAGAGACAAAGAGGAGGGAGGAGAGACAGAAATAGTTGTTGGATGGAGAGAGGTAGTGGTAGGTATTAGAGAGCAAGTGTAGGGACGTAGGGATGGAATGAATGGGAGGTGTTTCGAGAGAGAGGAGAGAGTGGGTGGTGTGTACACAAAGAGACAAAGGAAGGAGTAGAGAAAGTGAGAGTGGAAGGGGTAGAGAATGAGAATGGGGGAGTATGGAGTCTGTGTGGGAAGAGGCTTTGGAGAGACAAGGGGAAAGAGAGAATGGGAGGGGTTTCGAGGCAGGGAGTAGGAAAAGGTGAAAGAAGAGAGTGGGAGTTGGCTCAAGGCAGAGTGAAAGGCAGAGCCAGGAAAACGCTGGGAAGGTAGAGAGAAAGTGTGGGCGGAGGTAACACGAGATGGGGTGTCGAGAGATAGAGGGAGCAGGTTGGATAAAGAGCCACAGAGTGGAAGGGCTGCGGAAAGACAGAGTGAATAGCAGGCAGAAAGATAGAGAGCGCGAGAGGAGAGACGGAGTGGTGCAGACAGACATCGAGTGGGAGAGTGTCGAGTGTTCGCAAGTGTGGGCGGTAGAGAGAGAGTGGGAGAGTAGACAAAGGGAAACAGAGAGAGAGTTGGAAGGTTTTGCAGAGAGAGTGGTCGGCGGTACACATAGTTGGTTGGAAGCGGGTCGAGAGAGACTGTGAGTGAAGAGGGACAGTGAGAAGGGGTAGAGAGAGAATCGAAGCCGGCAGAGAGAAAGAGTGGAGGGGCAAAGAGAGAGAGGGAAGGGGATTAAAGAAAAGGAGATAGTGTAAAGGGGCTGAGGAATACTGAGTTGGTAGGGGAGACTGAGAGTGGGAGGGGAGTAGAGAGACAGAGAGGAAGAGAGTGGGAACGAATGAAATTGTGGGAAGGAATAGTGTGAGAATGGAAGGGGGTAGAGATTCAGACTGCGAGGGGAGTAGAGGGAGAGAGACGAAGATGTTATAGAGACACAGCGAAAATGGGAAGGGGATAGAGAGAGAGTACGTGTTGGTGGCGCCAGAGAGAGATAGAGGGATCGAGAGAAAGTGTGCGATGGGGCTAGAGAGTGAGAGTGGAGGGTTTGAGAGTGGGAATGAGGGGGAAGGGGAGTGAGGGAGAAGGGGAGAGGGAGCAGAGAGAGAGACCGTGAGCGGGCTAGAGTGAGTGTGGGTCGGGAGTAGAGAGAGTGATAGTAGGAAGGTGGTACAGAGACTCAGAGAGGAGCTCGTCGAGAGAGAGTGAGGGAGAGGAAGGGGTACAGATAATGAGAAAATGTGGTTGGTGCAAGAAACAGACAGGTGCTGATGTGTAGAGTGAGAGTGAGAGGGAGACAGTCGGAAGGGGTAGAGAGAGAGGGAGGGGATAGAGAGAGAGTAGGAAAGCAGAGAGAGAGGGAGGAAGAGTGGGTCGGGGCTAAAGAGAGAAGGTTGGAACAGGGTAAAAAGTGTGGGACTGTGTAGAGAGCTAGAAAGTGAAAGAAAGTGGGAAGGGGTTACGGAGAAAGAATGAGTTATTTGGAAGGGGTCAGAGCGAGAGTGGAAGGAGGTGGAGGGAGAGTGAGAGGAAAGATGTAGATAGTGATAATGGGAAGGGGTAGAACGAGAGAGTTTGGCGGGAGAGTGAGTGGGAGCAGGAGAGATAAAGAGAGTGGAACGCCGTCGAGAGAGCGTGGAATTGGGGCTACAGAGATTGAGTGGGAAGGAAGTAGAGAGAGAATGCGAGACGGGTAGAGGGTGAGAGGGAGAGGAAGGGGTGGAGAGCAAGGGAGAGCGAGACTGGGAAGGGGTGGTGAGGGAGAGATGGAGTCAGACGGGGCAGAGAAAGAGTGGGTGAGTGTACAGAAAAACTGGGATGGGGTGGGTGGGAGAGAGGGTTGGAGAAAGGCAGAGGGAGTGGGGTGTGTAGAGAGAGAGATAACTTGTGAACGGATGCAGAGAGAGTGAGAGTGGGACAGACAGCGAAACTGGGAGGGGCCAGAGTGAGAGAGAGAGGGAAGGGGTGGAGAGAAATGGAAATACGAAGGGAGATGGGAGAGAGAGCGAGCATGGAATCAGGTAGACAGAGGGAGAAAGAGTGTGAGGAGGCCGATAGAGACAAGTGCAAGGCGTGAGGAGAGAGTGGGTGAGGTGTAAAGATAAAGACAGTGGAAAGGGGTGGAGAGAGGGAGTGGGAGGGGCTGGAGAGAAATGGAGTGGGAAGGGGTTAAAGAGTGGTTGATTGGAAAGGCAACAAAAGGAGGGATATAGTTTGGAAGGGAGAGAGACAGTGGGTGAGGCGGGAAGAGTGAAGGAGTAGGTGGAGAGAGAGAGATTGGGTGTGCAGAGAGCGAGAGAGAGAGTTGAAAGGGCTTGGATAGGGAGATTGTGAAGGGGCAGAGAGAGTGTGGAAGGGGCTATACAGAGAGAGTGTGGAAGGGGTATACAAAGAGAGTTTAGGGGCTGGAGAGGAGCAGTGAGAGGAAGGCGAACGTGACATAGAGAGAGTGGGAATGGGTAGAAAAATGCAGAGAGATTGGGATGGTGCAGAGAGAGAAAGTCAGAGGGGGCAGAGGGAGAGTCACAAGCAGGGTGAGAGAGTGGGAGGAATTCGACAGGGTAGATCGAAAGAGTTGAAAGATTCAGAGAAAGAGTGTGGTACGGGGCTAGAGAGAGAGTGGGAGGGATATGAAGAACGTGAGAGCGCGGTAAGGTGGAGAGAAGGAGAGAATAGGAGGGGGTAGAGGGAGTGAGTGGAAAGCCTTTAATGGGAGGCAGAGTCAGACATGGGCGGAGAGAGAGTGGCAGGCGGATAGATAGAGAGAGGAGGGGGAGATAGTGGGAATGGGTAAGAGAGAGAGTCAGAGGTGGTAGTGAGAGAGATAGTGTGAAGGAGTACATCGAGAGAGTTTTTGGGGTAGAGAGTGTGGGCGGGAGCTAAAGAGAGAAAGTGGGAGGGGCATAGAGATAATGAGAGTGAAGAGAGAAAGAAAGCAAAAGAGAGTTCGAAAGGCTAAAAGAGAAAGAGTGGCAGATTTGGAAGCAGTTCGAGAGCGAGAGTTGGCGGGTCAGAGGGAAAGTGAGAGGAAAAGGATAGATAGATACTGGGAAGGGATAGAGAGAGAGATGGAGGGGTAGAGAGAGAAAGTGCAAAAGTGCTGAAAGAGATGGAGAGGAAGGGTCAGAGAGAGAGCGAGACTGGGAAGGTGTGGAGAGAGAGTCAGAGGTGTGTAGAAAGAAAAAGTGGGAGGGGCCAGAGAGAGAGAGAGAGAGACTGGGAGAGTGGCAGGGTTGTAGAAATAGGGAGAGAGAAGGATGCCGGTACAGAGAGGGTGTGGTCGAGATGAGAGGGAGTGCAAAGGTTGGAAAAAAAGAGATAAGGAGACTTAGGCAGGTTGGACGAGAGCGAGAGTGTGGGCGGTGCGTGGAGTGGGAGATAAAGAGTGGGAGGGATGAGAGAGAGTGTTAAAGTAGGTAAGAAAGATAAAATGAGAGAGAGGGAGGTTGGTGGAGAGAAAGAGTGTGGGAGGTGCATCGAGAGGTAGACAGAGAGAGTGGGACGGAGTAGAGAGAGAAAGACACAGAGTGGAATGCAGACAGAGAAAACGAGAGAGTGATTGGATAGTGTGAGAGCGAATGGGGTGCACAGAATGAGAGAACGGTTGAGATTGGGTGTTGGAGGGGTAGAGAAGAGGAGTGTGGGTAGGGGTGGAGACAGAGAGAGTCGGAGATGGGCAAAGAGAGTGGAAGGGGCGAGATAGATTGAGTGGCAGCAGGGTTAGGAATGAGAGAGATTGGGAATGAGTTAGAGAGTGTGGGGGTAAGGAGAGAGAGAGTGGGGCAGAGAGTGACAGAGATAGAATGGGAGGGGAAGGAGGGAGTGGGAAGCATGTAGAGAGCGGGGTAAGGGTGTACAGAATGATAGGCTGAATGTGGGAGGCAGTAGGGAGAGAGTCTGATCTTGGGTGGTTGAGTATGATTTAGTGACTTGGATCAGAATTTGGCGAGCTGAAAGAAGGCAGAGCTTGGTGGTGAAGGGCAAATGTTTATTCTCGAGTTCAGTTACCAGTAGCGTAACGTATGGATCAGTTTTGGGTCCACGTCTGTTTGCCATTTAAAAAAAAACCTGGATGAGTGCGGAGAAGGATGGGTAAGTAAATTCGCGAAGGCACTGAGGTCGGTGGAGATGTGGATACTGCTGAAGGACATTGCAGTTTTCAGAGGAACATAGTTCAGATTACAGATTAGATTACAGATTACATTACAGTTTGGAAACAGGCCCTTCGGCCTAACAAGTCCACACAGACCCGCCGAAACGCAACCCACCCATGCCCCTACATTTACCACTTACCTAACACTACGGGCAATTTAGCATGGCCAATTCACCTGACCTGCACATCTTTGGACTGTGGGAGGAAATCGGACCACGCGGAGGGAACCAACGCAGACACGGGGAGAACGTGCAAACTCCACACAGTCAGATCTGTGCTGAAAGGTTGACAAAGGAGTTTAATGCAGAAAAGATTGAGATGATTCACTTGGAAGGTGCAACAGGAGTAAAGAACACTAGGCTAATGGTAAGGTTCATTTTAGTGTGGGTGAGCAGAGAGATCCCTGAACGTTTCCACCCAAGTTGATCGGGTTGTTAATAAGGGTAATGGGGCATTAGCATTTATTGGCGGAGGGATTGAGTTGCAGAACCATGAAGTCATGCTGGAGCTCTGTTGCCACCGCACTGAGAGTATTGCTTACACTTCTATTTATAGGGAGGACGTGAAAGCTTTGAAAATGGCCCAGTGGACATTTTGCCTGTTTTGGAGGGACGGTCTAATGAGCAAAGGCCAAGAGACTTGAGGCTGTTTAGCATAAAGAGGACAAGGTTAATGGTGACTTAATTGAGACATACAAGATAATCAGAGGACTAGATATGGTGGATATGAAGAGCCTTTTTCGTAGGATGGCGAGAACGAGCGGATATAGCTTTAAATTGCGAGATAGATACAGGACAGATATCGGAGATATATTCTTTACTCACAGAATAGTTGAGATATGGAACGCACTGCCTGCAACAGTGCTAGACCCGCCAATTCCATGCGTATTTAATTGTTAATTAGATGAACATACAGTTGAAAATGGAAAAGTGCAGTCAAAGATAGGGTTCAGATTGGTTTCATAGGTGGGCGCAAGATTAAGGAACAAAGGGCCTGTCCTGGGCTGGAATGTCCGATGTTCTAGAACAAACTGTGTAACAATCCTAACGCTGCTGTCCTTGAAACGGCTTGTCGATCTACGTCAAATCTGTCCTTCCAGCAAGAGCCTCTAACCAATCACCCACTCTCTTCCCCTTCCAAAAGTTGTGAAATCATCCTGTCTCTGTGCTTGGAGAGATAACACCTGTGACTCGATCGCCACTCTGTTTCCCGAGCAACAGCCTGTAGGCCATTCCTTCTTTACTGTCCAAGCAATGGCCTGTGCACCCATCCAACGCTGTTTCCGTAGAAATTGCCTGCGAACTCATCCCTACTCTGTTCCCCTTGCAGCTGAATATGAAACCTCATTCCCTGAATATTTACACACTGCTCTGCTCGAGGCGTCCTGTGACGCGATTCCAAATCTATTTCCCTCGCAATGGCCACAGAAACTATTCCCACTCTTTTCTCCCAACATCGACCTGTAAACACGTCTCCACTCTGGTCCCCAAAGAACGAATTATTAACACCTTTGTAAAGTCTGTTATCCCAGACCGGGCTTTGGAGCAAACTCCTACTGTGTTCTCCCATCAACAGACTGTGAACCAATTCCTACCTGTGACTCCATCGCCACTGTGTTTCGTTTGGAACAGCCTGTCAGCTCATCGGCACTCTATTCCCCTAACTATGGCCAGTGAAACCATCCCGACGATCATTGCAACGGACTGTGAGCTTATGCCAGAATGTTATGCCAGTGATATCCTGTGTATAAATCCCCATTCAGTCCTCCCTGCAATGGCCTGTGAACCCATCATAACCGGGTTCTCCAAGGAACGACCTGTGAACCCAGCCTCACTTTGGTCCCATCTAAACGCCAACTGAACCCAGCCCAACTCTGCTCTCCTAGAAACGGACTGGTAACCTAGCTTAAATATGTTCCCCTAGCAAAAGACTGAGAACCATTCCCCACCCTGATCCCCAAGCAACAGTCTTTGATCCCATTTCCACTCTCTTTACTTGGAAACGGCTTGTAAACCCATTGCTATTCTGTTCCCCAAATAAGTGCCTGCGGGCAGATGCAACCTGCGTTCTCCTCGCAACGGCCTGTTATACCATCCCCAACCAGTTCAACTATGAACGCTCTGTTAAAATGTCCACACTCTGTTCTCCTAGCAACAGCCTGTGAAAACATCCACAGCCTGTTCTTCGAAGATCACCCTGTGAATACATTCTCATTCTGTTCACTTAGCAATGGGTTGTGGTCCTACCCCTGCTCTTTTCACTGAGCAAGAGCATGTGACCACATTTTCGCTGTGTTCCCCTCTCAACTGACCTGTTCCCGTAGGAACAGCCTCTGAACCCATCCTCACTCGATTCTCTAGCAATGACCTGTTAACTTACCACAAGCATTTTCTCCTGGGAACAGTGTCTCATTCCAACCCCACTCTGTTCCATTAGCACCTTCCTGTCATCCAAGCCCCAATCTGTTCCACCAGCAGCGGCCTGTGAACCCGTCAATATGTATTACCCTCGTAACGGCCTGAACACTTTGCCACTGTGTTCTCACAGCAACCGTTTCTGATACATCCTCCCTCTGTTCTCCTAGTAATGGTATGTGAACGAATCCCCACTCTGTTCTTCTAGAAATAGCCTGTGGCCAAATCTTCACTGTCTTTCCGTAGAAATGTCCTGTGAATCATCCAAACTCTGATCTCCTAGCATTAGACAGTGAACCCATCCCCACATTGTTCACCCGGCATCGGCCTGTGACCTCAGTCCAACCCTGTTTCCCTGGCAAAGATCTGAGTACCAATCCCAGACAATTAACCTAGTAACGGTCTATGAAACGGTTCCAATTCTGTTCTCCCGGAATTGGTTTGATAACCTATCACAACTTTATTCTCCGAGCAAAGACCTCTGAATACATCCCCACTCTCTTCTCCTACCTTGGCCTGTGAACCCATCCTTACGGTATTTCCCTAGAAAAATACAGCAAATCCAACCCCACGGTGTTCTCCTTGCAACGGACTGTTCACCCGTCCTCATTCTGTTCACCCCGCAAAGGTCTATGAACCCATATCCATGAAACGCAAATGTATAGTTCTATGTTCTATAAGGAAGTTTGAGGGGGATCTGCCTCTGGAGGTAGTATGGGCCGAAGTCAGAAATAGGAAAGGTGCAGTCACCTTGTTGGGTGCTTACTATAGGCCCCCCAATAGCAGCAGAGATGTGGAGAAACAGATTGGGAAACAGATTTTGGAAAGGTGCAGAAGCCACAGTGTCGTAGTCATGGGCGACTTCAACTTCCCAAATATTGATTGGAAGCTGTTTAGATCAAGTAGATTGGATGGGGCGGTGTTTGTGCAGTGCGTCTAGGAAGCTTTTCTAACGCAGTATGTAGATTGTCCAACCAGAGGGGAGGCCATATTGGATTTGGTACTCGGTAATGAACAGGGACAAGTGCTGGGATTGTTAGTGGGTGAACATTTTGGTGATGGTGACCACAATTCTGTGACTTTGACCTTGGTTATGGAGAGAGATAGGTGCGCACAACAAGGTAGATTTTACAATTCGGGGAAGGGAAATTACGATGCTGTAAGACAGGATTTGAGGAGCATACGTTGGGAGCATAGGCTGTCAGGGAAGGATGTGGTGGAAATGTGGAACTTTTTCAAGGAGCAGATACGACGTGTCCTTGATATGTATGTACCTATCAGGCAGGAAAGAAATGGTCGTGTGAGGGAGCCTTGGTTGACGAGGGAGGTTGAATGTCTAGTAAAGAGGAAGAAGGAGGCTTACATAAGTTTGAGGAAACAGGGTTCAGACAGAGCAGTGGAGGGATACAGGATTTCCAGAAGGGACCTGAAGAAAGGGATTAGGAGAGCTAAGAGAGGGCATGAAAAATCTTTGGCGGATAGGATCAAGGATAACCCCAAGGCATTTTTTGCGAATGTGAGAACCCTGAGAATGACGAGAACGAGGGTAGGTGCGATCAAGGACAGTAGTGGAAGACTGTGTACTGAGTCGGAAGAGATAGGAGAGGTCTTGAACAAGTACTTCTCTTCAGTATTTACGAACGAGGGACCGTATTGTTGAAGAGGAGAGTGTGAAATGGACTGGTAAGCTAGAAGAGATACTTGTTAGGAAGGAAGATGTATCGGACATTTTGAACAACTTGAGGATAGACAAGTCCCCCGGGCCTGACGGGATATATCCTAGGATTATGTGGGAAGCAAGAGAGGAAATTGCAGTACCGTTGGCAATGATCTTCTCGTCTTCACTGGCAACGGGGGTGGTACCAGGGGACTGGAGAGTAGCGAAAGTTGTGCCCCTGTTCAAAAAAGGGAATAGGGATAACCCCGGGAATTACAGGCCAGTTAGTCTTACTTCTGTGGTAGGCAAAGTAATGGAAAGGGTACTGAGGGATAGGATTAATGAGTATCTGGAATGACACTGCTTGATTAGGGACAGCCAGCACGGATTTGTGAAGGGTAGGTCTTGACTTACAAGTCTTATTGAATTCTTCGAGGAGGTGACCAAGCATGTGGATGAGGGTAGAGCAGTGGATGTAGTGTATATGGATTTTAGTAAGGCATTTGATAAGGCTCCCCATGGTAGGCTTATGCGGAAAGTCAGGAGGCATGGGATAGAGGGAAATTTGGCCAATTGGATAGAAAACTGGCGAACCGGTCGAAGTCAGAGAGTGGTGGTAGATGGTAAATATTCAGCCTGGAGCCCAGTTACAAGTGGAGTTCCGCAGGGATCAGTTCTGGGTCCTCTGCTGTTTGTAATTTTTATTAATGACTTAGATGAGGGAGTCGAAGGGTGGATCAGTAAATTTGCAGATGATACGGAGATAGTTGGAGTTGTGGACAGTGAGGAGGGCATTTTTCGTTTGCAAAGGCGAATGATACGTTGGCTTTCACCAGCAGGGTGATTTGGTTTAAATGCCACAAGGTAATGCTGAAACTCTTTCGAGTCCGAGTTAGATCACACCTGCAATATTGTGCGCAGTTCTGTTCACCTCACAATAGGAAACTTGTCAATGGTTTAGACAGGGTGTAAAGACGATTTACCAGGACACTGCCTGGACTGGAGGGCATGTGATATGAATAAAGATTGAGAGTGCACGGGCTTTTCTCATTGAGGCAAAGAAGGATGGAAAGTGAATTGACAGGTCTAAAAGATGCTGTGCTTCACAGACAAGTTGGGTAGCCAGAGACTTGGGGATGCACTGCCAGCGGTCAGACAGGTTAGTTACATTTAAGCAACTCTTGGATAGGCACATGGAAGTTAGTTTAATGAAGGTTAAGTCGGTTTGTCTGGTTTATGAGTCGAACTGAATTCCAGCACAGCATCCAAGGCTGAAGAGTCTGTTTTGTGCTGTACTAGTCTGTGTTCTATGTTGTTAAGTTATATGTGTCCTTTAATACAGGGGATGAAATCATTCAGGCGTTCCCAGTTCTTTTGAAGGCATCAAGTGATCTCCACAAAGACACGATGCTGGATGGTCCCATTTTAGATGGTCTGCACAGCTTGATTGCTGACCCACCGTTTCTGGGGCTGTTTCCTAGACCCCTCTGCTCCTCTTTGGGTTGATCCATCCAATACCCATTCCCATGGCTGGGACTGAGAATGAAATACATAGCAGCCGCCATTGAGTTGCAAGATGCAAGTTTGAAGAGATGACAAAAAAAATCAAGGTAAAGAATTCTCTAAATTTGGCAGGTGTGAATGAACCAGTTATCTCATGCGCAGGCTGCTTCAATGGTTCAGGAGCTTCATTAATCATGTTTTCACCTCAGAGTGGACCAAGGCTTCAGGTCAGCTATATCATCGACAAACAACCACGCACACACGTGGCAGGATAAGGGGAAATAAAAGCTTCATTAGCATCAGTGCCGGCGGCGAGCAAACCAGATGATATATTCAGATGACAAATTTCAGTCTGGTGCCGTCATAATGGGTTGGGTAGAATCAGGTGGGGATGTAGGCATGCCAGTAGTCTGGAATGAATCATGTCACTGTGAGTTTTGAAGAGGCTGGAGGTACTGTTGCCCAGCTGCAGCCAGGAGGATATTCTCCTGAACTGTTTCCTGCTGAGATTCATTCTGAGGATACAGTTCCATCGAGGAACTTGAATGTGCCTTTTCAAGTGCATGAGTGTCTTTACTTGTTTCAGATTTGGGAGCTTGATGACTTTCAGCAATCTGTAACCATTGAATGAAACATTGCATCATACAGCATTTATCCAAGTTGGATCGCCAACTCCTTCCTGAGTAATTTCTCACCATGAGACCCAGTTCCCGTTTCAGCTCGGAATTACCCGAATATTATTTGCACAATTTCCTCCTTTACCTTTTACGGATACCGTAATAATTGGCATACTACCGGATTTGCCAGATTCTGTTGAGGAAATTACTTAATCTGAGACTTCGTGGCCTATTTGCCCTGAAAATGCCACTCTGAAAGTATCCTCCAAGGTAAATAGTGCGGTGAAGAAGGTATGCCTTGGCGTACTGGCTTTTATTGGTAGAGGAATTGAGTTCTGGAGTCCTGAGGTAATGTTGCAGTTGTATAAGACTCTGGTGCTGTCGCATCTGGAGTATTGTGTGCAGTATTGATCGCGATACTATAGGAAGGATGTGGAGGCACTGGAACGGGTGCAGAGGAGGTTTACCAGGATGTTGCTGGTATGGTAGGAAGATCGTATGAGGAAAGGCTGAGGCACTTGGGGCTGTTTTCATTGGAGAAATGAAGGCTTAGGGGTGACTTGATAGAAGTGTACAAGATGATTAGGGGTTGAGACAAGGTTGACCATAAGAACGTTTTTCCATGTATGGAGTCAGCTATTACGAGGGGGCATAGCTTTAAATTAAGGGGTGGTAGGCAGAGGACAGATGTTAGGGATAGATTCTTTACTCAGCGAGTCGTGAGTCCATGGAATGGCCTGCCAGTAGCAGTGGTGGACTCCCCCTCTTTATGGGCATTTAAACGAGCATTGGATAGGCATATGGAGGATAGTGGGCTAGTTTAGGTTAGGTGGGCTTCGATCGGCGCAACATCGAGGGTCAAAGGGCCTGTACTGCGCTGTATTCTTCTATGCTGTTTTGTTCTATTTCAAAAAAGCTATACTTTTCATAATTCTCGGATAAGCTGTCACAGTCTTCAATGTTTCCCAGCACTCTACAAAGCTGAACAGTCAGCCAACATGTAGCAATGATATAAACAATTTTGTGCTTTACTTATATTGCATTCCGCACTCAAGTAATGTTGCATGAAATAAATCAAGATAAAGGAAAGGACAGTGCAGTTTTTCCAGATCTTGTTCAAGGACAGATCAACGAACGAGGTTAAGATACACACTTTATAATTATTCAAACGAAATCACACAACCTAAGACTCGATATCAAACAGTATTTTTCCACCTTAGCTGCAAGTCTGAGGGCCAGGTTATATTTTCAGATTGGTCAAGTAACCCATCATCCTTACGACTTGTAAAATAGGGCATTAGTATTGGAGCAGAAGGGATCTGTACCGACACTGAAACCGCGTTGGGGTCTCTGTTCCAGCGGAGAGGGTAACTCGGATGATCAACAAGACTTTAAACGAGGAAGTGAGGAGAAGGGAAGTGAAAAAACTCCAAAATGTGTCATGAACAATTGGATGCAAAACTGCAGTTTAGATTGTGGGTATGGATTCAACTACAATGAAAAATATGAAAAAAAAGAAACTACGTGACAACTCAGGAGAGTTTATTAAAGACTAGAGCACACAAAATATTGCAGAGTGTTTGAAAAGAGTTGGAAACCATACTTTAAACAAATTTGATTAACGAATAACAGTGAGAACTGTGACGATCAGTACAGAACTGAAGGTGTCATTTGCGAAGTCATGGCATATACGAAATAAGGTAAATTAATTTGTGGTGTAAAACAATACTGGCAGGCATGATGTCACGGGGATTACAGAGACACGGCTGCAAGGGAATCGGAACAAGGGACAAATTATCTACGGGTGAAGTTCTACATAAAATAGGGCAGTTTTGGCAGAGGAGGTACGGTTGTGATTTTGTAAACATGGAGCGACATTAACAACAATATGTTAAATAAGATCAGGCGATATAGAATCTGTGCGCGTGAGGATACGGAAAACTTAAACAGATATAATCTGATAATTCTCTATAGATCTCCAAACCATAGTCAGGATTTTAGGCGTACGCTAAACAAAGAGACAGACAAGCTGTGCAAGTAAGGCAAGATTACAGTAATAATGAGTGAATTAAATATTCAGATAGACTGGAAAATTCAGATTGGTCGTGGATCCCATCAAGACTAAGTCGTGGAACGTCTAAGAGCTGCTTTTTTCCAGCCCATTGTGGTGGCTCCCATGCAGAAGAGACAGTTTTTTATTTTGTGCTGTGCGGAAATAGAGATTTGATTAGGGTGCTTAAGTTGAAGAAACTCCTGGGGGCAGTGACCATGACATGCTGGAATGAACTTATAGGGAGAATATGGATTGTGATTTAACAGTATTACAGTTGAATAAAGGCAAGTACAGCTGCATGATGTTGGAGCTGACAATGATTGACGAAGAAGCAATGACAGTGCTACAACAATGACAGTGGATTCCGATAGAAATGAGAGAGAAGCAGCATTCTATCCGAGAGAAACAATTGTACTAAAGAGAGGATGATGCAACTATTTGACCAGCGAAGTCAGGGACAGCATCCACGCAACAGGAAAAACAAAGGATTTGGCGACTGCCAGTGGGAAGGCAGGTGGAAAAATATCACAGAGGATATAACATAGAACATAGAACAGCACAGCACAGAACAGGCCCTTCAGCCCACGATGTTGTGCCCACCATTGATCCTCGTGTATGCACCCTCAAATTTCTGTAACCATATGCATGTCCAGCAGTCTCTTAATATCCCCAATGACCTTGCTTCCACAATTGCTGCTGGCAACGCATTCCATGCTCTGGCAACTCTCTGTGTGAAGAACTCACCACCGATATCCCCCTATACTTTCCTCCAACCAGCTTAAAACTATGACACCTCGTGTTAGCCCTTCTACCCTGCGAAATACTCTCTGGCTATCGACTCTATCTATGCCTCTCACTATCTTTTAGCCCTCAAGTAGATACCCTCTCCTCCTCCTTTTCTCCAATGAAAAACGTCCGAGCTCAGTCAAACCCTCTTCGTAAGATAAGCCCTCCAGTCCAGGCAGCATTCTGGCAAACCTCCTCTGAACCCTCTCCAAAGCATCCACATCTTTCCTATAATAGGGAGACCAGAACTGGATGCAGTATTCCAGGTGCGGTCTAACCAAAGTTTGATAGCGCTGCAAAAAGATCTCATGACTCTTAAACTCAATCCCCCAATGAAGAAAGAAATAAAGGAGAAGATGATTAAATGTGAGTGTAAGCTTGAGAGTAATATTAGGAAAGGTCGCAAGAGTCTCGTTCCATATATAAAGGTCAATTGACACAATTGACTTTAATGCAGGCAACACAGGTTAATAGTGAAGGGATACTTTTCAAGCTGGAGGCCTGTGACTAGTGGAGTGCCTCAGTGTATGCCTCGTTGCTGGTCCCATTATTGTTTCCTTTTCATATGAATTGGAAGAAAAAGTACAAGGCATGAATGGAAAATTTGCAGATGTCACGAATAAGTGTCCCAGTGGAACTTAAGGAAGGTTATCAGAAATTGTACTAGGACCTCGATCAGCTTGAATACTTAGCCAAGAAAAGTCAAATGGAGTTTAATATAGATAAGTGGAAGCTTTTGCTTTTAGAAAATCCGAATCAGGGTAGCTGGTTCATAGTGAATAGTGTGTGGTAGGCCTGAAGGAGTGGAGGTGAAGAGAAAGACTGTTTTCGTTCAGATTCTCTGAAAGCAGGGTCACAGATAGACAGGGCATTGACGAAGGCTTTTGGTACACTGGCATTTGTCAGTCAGATCATTCAGAGTGGAGGTTGGAAAATTATGTTGCTGTTGTACAGAATGTTGGTGAGGCAGCGTTTGGAGTATTGCATTGAATTTCGTACATCTTGCCATCAGCCAGATATTATTTCGCTAGAAATAACGCTGTAAATATAGTTTTTGTCAGGACTCGGGTGTCTGAGCTATATAACAGAATGGACAAGGTTGGATTTCTCTTTCGAGTGTAGGAGACTAAGGGAGGACGATATGGACGTTTGTGAGAGCGTAAGGAATGGATAGTTTGAATGTGCACATTTTTTTTCGCAGCGTTCGGGAATTGAGAGTGAGAATGTATCAGCTCAATGTTAGAGGAGAAAGAAAGGAAAATGAACTAAGGGAGAACTTCTTTACTTAGAACATGGTACATATATGGAATGAACTGCCAGAGGACGTTGCTCAGGCGAGAGCGCTCACAACAATTAAAAGACGTTTGGACAAATGCATGAACAGGAATGTTAAGAAGGATATGGGCCATTTGCTGGGGAATGGTGCAAGCGTGGATGGACGTTCCGGTCGGAATGACCTCCTCGCTGGGGGTCTCTTTGACTCTATTACTCTCTAAATTAAAATAAAACTCAGAATTTTGCTCACGGAGATCAAGTGTTAGTGTATTAGTAAATGTGTTTCTATACTGCTGCTTCAACAAAACAAAACTGGTACTTAAAGCGAGTGCGAAGTTAGCATCACTATCAGACACGGTATTTTGTGCGTATGAGACGGTGAATCCACCCATTTTCACTGCATCTGAGCTTGTGCCAACGTTTCATGAAGCTAACGAGGAAAACAGCATTGAGTTGGAAAGGATCAAACAAAGTATTTTTGATCAGGGAAAAGAAACTGAGAGTGAACTTTATGTTGGAGGAGAGTATGGAGTACTCATGAGGAAGAGTAGACAGTTAAAACAGCAAGATTCACAACCGAAATGATTGATAATTATGAATTGGTTCCGAAGTCAAAGTTTGGCTTCTGACATCAATTTCAATCCGTGAGGGACAGAAATTGGGAAAAGAGAAAATCTGGTGTGGGAAGGAAAGGTTGGATCTCGGTGAGCATTATCAGGATGAAGGAAATGCTTCAATCAGAAAAAGAAGTTGAAAAGCTCCCGAAGTTTCACTGAACTGAAGTAGGACACGTGCAATAACAATGTTGGTGGGTTCAGAAAAAGCATGGGAAGCCAGAAGTAGGAAAGCATATTACCCTTTGAATTTTGTCGAAGTGATAAAGAAAGGCAAAGTGAAGGTTAAAAGCCGACAGCAGAATGTACAAGCCAGTCGGAGGTTGGATCACAAGGAAGTGCCAGATCTTTTCAAACTATGTACCTGCAAAGCTTACTCGCACAGTAAAAGCAGGTAAAGATGTTACAATATGTCGATAAACAGGATCCTCTCAATCTTTGATGTTCAAAGATGAGGATGTACGTACCTCTGAAGAATAGTTGTCTTAATATATGAGAGTAATGGGAACTCAGTGTGAGAGAAGAAGTGTTCAATTATGCAAATTGAGGCCAAAGTGTCAAGTGAAGGGTGGAGAAGTCGTGATAAGAAAACGGGGCAAATGATCAGTTACAGGAATACAATCTGTCATAGCTATTCATTTAGCTAGTTCAGAGTTAGGAATGCTTCCTACTCTGGTTGAATAGACAGTTGTTTACTTAAGGAGAAAACCAGTACTGCAAATGCTGTAAACCAGACTCGAAAAGTGTGGCATTGGAAAAGTACAGCAGGTCAGGCAGCATCCGAGTAACTGGAAAATCCACTTTCGGGTATGACCACTTCATTGGGGATGTGGAGGGTGTGGACGTGGGCAAGGTATCCAAGTGTGTCCTATAATTGCTGTGGTTGGAGCAATGGAGTTCAAGGGTGGAGGTGCAGCAAGTGAAGGATATGCGCTGGAGGTCATTATTAAACACGTCAGTGAAGAAATTGTGGTACTGGGGATACGAGACCGTCTGGGATACATTGGAAGTGGAATTGCTCCCCGTGGGAGCAGATGCGGTGGAGACAGAGCAATCAGAGTAAGGGACAGTGTTATTAGAGAAGGGAGGAGGGTTTACTCCACGTAGCTGTGGGTGTTCACAAACGTTGCCCATGTTGGTTCAGTTTCCGGATTGATTATGGAGAGGTTCAGATAGGGGAGGGCTGTATCCGAGCTGGGTCAGAGGAACTTGAGGTCAAGGAGAAAAATGGTCGTGAAGTTGATGTACTGGTCAACGTCCTCATGGGAGAACGAGATGTCGCTGATACACTCATTAATGTAAGGGAGGAAAAGGTGTGGAATCATGCCAGTGTAACTGCCAAAGATGGACTGATCTACATATCCGACGAAGAGGTAGGTAGATATAGGGCCATGGCTACCCATTTTGCCTGATGGAAGTGGAAGATTTCGGATGAGAAATTGTTAATGGTGCGGACCATTTCAGCCAATCGAATGAATGTATCGTGCTTGTATTGGGGTACTGGTTGGTCTAGCGGCAGGGAAGGAAACAGAGGGCTTGAGGTCTTTACAGTGATGGATGCCCATTGTGAAGATGAGGTGTTTTGGGCCGATAAAACAAAAACCACGGAGGAGCTGGAGGGTCGTGGGTGGTATGCCAATCGTGTGTGTGGTGTTACTGGACCAAGGGAGAGCAGATTTTGAGCTATTACTGCAAGCATATCCCAGGAGTTTTGCTGACTGTGAGGTAACAACAAATTACAAGTTGAAAAAGGAGAGAGTAAAGAGAACCTTCAAAGGGATTTTGCAGATACCCTGTTTGATTCGATGGTTGAAAGAATACAGGAGTAAATGGGTGATAAAGGAGAAATCTTCAGCTCTGGAAAATTAACCGAGTTACAGCTGAAAGGTGAGAAACTGAAGGCATTGATCAAAAAGCATAATTAAAAGAAGACTCTAGATGCATCTCGTATGTTACATTCTTAAAAGTGGTATCTTAATAATGAATGGGGGCCGCGACATATTCAGTCAGATAGAGATGGTCTGAAGTGCATCAAGTTATATTGCCAATGATATTTAGAATGGAGGTGCTGCGTGTAACACGCAAATTACTACGAGTTTATTTTGGAGCAAGAAAAATTCAAGCTGAAATATCAAAACATTTTTACTGGCTTGTACTATCCAAGCATGTAATTGAATTTTGTCAGTCATGTTTTGTCTGTCAAGTAATTGGAAAACCGCGGGTAGTCGTAAAATTCGCATCTTTATAACTATTTCTGCATTTGAGGGACCTCTGACAAGAGTCTTAATTGATTTTGTAGGATTGCCTACGTAAAACAAAAAGCGGTAATCAATATGTGTTAACATAAATGGATGTGTCCATGAGACTTGCAGACGCCACTTCTTTACGCAATATCCCAACTCAACTGAAAGCACAGAGACCAAGGGTCACACTTTGCACCAAAGGTAATCAATGATATTACGGGCAGATCAGAAATAAAACACTTCAAATAAAGTGCGCCCCATACAAAGTTGTATGGAGGACTGGAAAGGTGGCGTCAGACATTACAGACTATGTTCAGTGCTGACACTCAAGACTATTCATATGATTGTGATGAAGTAATTCCATTTGTAGTTTTGGGAACAGAGATGCATGAAATGAATTGAACACATTCTGTCCACATGCAATCGGTTTCCTTCATGAAGTGAGAGAAAAAATAAAATTGATTGACGTGAAAATCGGAGATATAATTCAAAGACCACATTTTTGGGCTATGTGTCAAATGACTGTCAAAAACGACAATTCAAATCGATTGGAGTTTGGTATTTTGCAGCATAATTTAAGCCGATTGACCGAATTTGCATTTGTTTGTGTTGTCTTCGGGTAACCCACCTACTCCAACTGTTTGACCCAGTGTTTCACTTTTACCTTGTTCAGAACACTTGATACTGTGCCGGGTAACACTGCTCACCTTTAACGTTGTTAAAAGTACAGTACCGTTTACACCTTCATAACACCTCCGTCCTTAAGAAACAATGAACCATCATAATGAAAGGTTGTCTGTTTTTTAGGAGGCAAAAAGATTACCCTAACATACAGATAACTTTAACTTAAGGTCGCCTTAACCTCTTCCCATATACTGCGGAAGATGAACCATTCAATCAAAAAATCTTCGCTAAACTTTATCAATCAAATCCACAATAACGCACCTGCGATTACATTCATACGACCCGCAAGATTTACGATTTTTATGTTGAAACTCTGCAACCTAAGCTTGCAAAGGAATAGTCTCATATTCTTGTATTGACAGCTGTTTAAAAATGCAAGAGGATTGCTTTCTGCATACGCAACCGTCTTGGACAAATTGTTCGTGTCATACACATTATGGGCGGCACGGTGGTGCAGTGGTTAGCACTGCTGCCTCATAGTGCCAGAAACCCGGGTTCAATTCTCACCTCAGGCGACTGACTGTGTGGTGTTTGCACATTCTCCCCGTGTCTGCGTGGGTTTCCTCCGGGCGCTCTGGTTTCCTCTCACATTCCAAAGATGTGCAGGGCAGGTGAATTGGCTATGCTAAATTGTCCGTAGTGTTAGGTAAGGGGCAGATGTAGGGGTATGGGTGGGTTGCGCTTCGGCGGGGCGGTGTGGACTTGTTGGGCCGAAGGGCCTGTTTCCACACTGTAAGTAATCTAATCTATTAAAATATGTAAGGCCAGTCCCAAACTCAATCGCTCCTCTCAATCATAGAGCATTTCCACTGCTAGATGTTGCACTTCCTCAAAATTTTACCAACTGGCAGTTCAATCCCATCCTCATGTTACTGTCGCAGTACAGCTCCAATTCCGATGTCACGAGCGTCTATGCCGACTATTAAAGGCATTGAAAAGCTTGGTGCAGGTAAAACTGGTTAGGTGATTAACAATGCTTTCAAATGATCGAATGCCTGCTGGCATTTGTTCTGACTATTAAAACTTAGTTTTCTTCTTCAGAAAATCGGCTAACGGTGCCACTACACTTTCTGATGTTTGGAACAAACAACTGATAGAATACGCCAGTTCTCAGAATTGAAGCTTTCCTCCAGGTTTGTCATGGAAACTCCCCCATGGCCTTCGTGGTTACGTTCCGTGGGGTCAACCTTCCATGACTGGTGTTATTCTTCAAGAATGTCACTTCCGCTTTAATGAATTCATATTTGTTTAAGTTTACCATGAGTTTTGCTTCTTGTCGTCATTCAAAGTGCTCTCCAACTGTAACATGAGACTCTGCCACAACTTACTAAAGATCACAACATCATCCATATAGACTGCACAGTTTTGTAACCCGGCCAAAATTCCGTTAGTGAGTCTTTGGAATGTGGCTGGTGCATTCTTCATTACAAAGATCATTAAGTTAAACTTATGTAGTTCATTTGGTGTTACAAATGCAGACATTTCTTTTGCCGCCCCTGACAAAGGTACCTGCCAATAACTACGCAATACATTCACCTTGTTGATGAAACTGGCCTATTAATTTTCTCGATACAGTCCTCCAATCTAGAAATTGGATTTGAGTTTGGTCTTGCAATGGCGTTGACCTTTCAATAACTCAAGCAGAATTGCTCTGTCCCTTCTCTTAGTTTTGGAAGTAAGACAATCAACGAACTCCACTCACTCTGTCTTAGTTTGATGGTATCCTTTTCAGTCATGGCCTTTACGTCCTTGAGTATCTGTCTGGCTTTGAAAGGATAAAGTTGTTTGGGCTTGTTTCATTGCAGCAGTATTACCTACATCGACTTTATATAAAATATCATTAGTCCTCTCCCAATGATACTTATGTCCGAAACGCAGTAACAAATGTTTCAATTACTTTCCATGGTCTTGAGACAAACCGCTGACTGACCTATCCCACTCCTCAAGATCTTCCTCACTTTTTAATCTATTTTGAGGCACATCAAAAACTACATGATCTGGATTTGATTCCTCACTTAACGGGGCAAGAAGTAACACCTCTTTCTCCAGTTCATTCTCGTATAAAACGGTTACAGCATGTTTAAATGACAGACTGATGTTTTTTTTCGATCTGACATCTTTACTAGTTTGTACACCTGACTCAACGTTTTCTCAGTTTGATAGGGACCACTAAACTTCGCTTTGAAGGGATCTGCTGTCACCGGAAAAAGCACTGCCACGTCATCCTCTCGGGAAAAAAATCAGGTTCTCAAAGCTTTGATCTGCCACCTGCTTCATTCAATACTGAAGCCTTTTTCGGTGTTATCTATTAACTCACCTATTCGATTTAGTCTCCCCCTCAACAATACATAATCCAACTGTGGGATCTCCCAATTTTGTCCTGTCAATATTTCTTGAATTAACCTCAAGCGCCTCTCACATTATCACCGAATATTAACTGGAAGGGAGTGCACTGAGTCGTTTTGTTTGCTTCAGCTCTAACTGCAAACAATGCGATTTGGATACATTTAGCCCAATAATTTCCGTTAATCCGAACAGTCTGCTCACAACAAGGTCTGATGCTCCTTGTGAGTCAAGGTCTATACACTGGATTTAAAGCGTTCTTTACTTAAGCTACCATAACATCCTTAGACAACATAGAATAGAATTTGATCTTTGGTCTAAGAAAATCTCTCTGGGTAGTCCATTCACTGTGAAGAAAGCTACTAACTCCTCTGTTACCTTTTTTCCCTTGATAGTCCACAATGTAATTGCCTCAAGAGAACTGGTAGGCATATTTATTACAGATAACAATTATCACTTACGATCATTAGTCTCGGGATGGGACGTACTCATTCAATTGGAACCCGTGTGACAGGTTCTTCGAAGGAGGGAACTGGATCGAATTCCATTTCAGGCCAACAACATTTGTTTGTATTTTAGTCTGAATCTTTAGTATCCCAGGTGACGTCCCACCGGCAGTTAATGTGGGACCCATACACCTCCTGTCTTTATGCTACTAGAAAAACAATCTGGTGCACTTCGGCCCATTACTCCTCTGCACTAACCTGCTGCAGTCTCCATTTGCGTCTTAAGATTCTATGTTTCAGATTAATACCCTCTGCAATGTTCTCTGCCTCTTTATCAGAGTATGCATTCACATATGTATACTTCATCGTCTTGTGTTGCGATTGCAAGCCTCTTACCCTTTGAGGACAGAACACTTCTGTCTGACCCTCCGCCTGTTCAGGTTTTTCCTGCATCTTTACGTCACACAGGGTGCCCGCGAACTGTACCTCAATTGCTTGATCTTTGTCTTTATTTTTGCTTCGCGCTCTGACTTCGAATGGTGGGATCTGGTTGTGACACAGTCTCGGAAAATACCAAGATGTTTCTGTTTTGACTCTTCATTTCCTTGGTCTTCCTTGGGTTTCTGCACAAAAACAGGTGTCATTCGGCATTGGGTCCTGCTAATCATGCCAAAGAACAAATTGAATTCCTGGAACTGACACTCTGTCAGTCATTCCTCCTGTTATTTCCCCATACTTGTGTTTGAATGATAACCTGATCTAACATAGGAGAAAGCTAAATTGCTGTTCATCTCTCCCACAAATTAACACACTCTCGGGTAACCGATCAGAAAGAGTGCATATTCGCTGAGCTAATGGTTACAGCGTCTGTTTTGATCCTGTATCCCTCAAAATTGTATTTGTTTGTCCTTCTGTCCATGTTCTTTCTGAGCAAACTTGACAAAGAAGTGCATTCTTTGTTGAGATCAGATACAACTTCCATTGCATGCCCCTTCGCTGGCTGTGCGCTCTTCTACAACTCCTCCATTGGGATTTCATTTACTAACTTCACTAATACTAAAGGCTGAGCTTCATTTACCATACCTTTTCCCACAGTGACTTTCTATATCGACCAGCAATGTGACCGTCAGTGTCCGACCTTCTGGCACTGAAAACATATTTTCCCAGTGCCCTCATGAAACCACCACCACTGTAATTGTCTGTGTCCCTCTCCATTACAGTAAAAACACCTGAAGCCTTTCACCCCCTTGGGCTTCTTTAACATGTGGTAAGTTCTTATCAGTTCTCTCTACTCGTTCTTTCATGGGGACGGATCCCCCTCAAAGGAAGAATTTCCCCAGCATGTATTCATCTCGTAATTATGCTGTCCTTCTCACTTCCTGAAGTTTATGCTCCTCCACGTGAATTCCTACGACCTCGAGAAGTGAGTTTTCAAACTCCTGCAGCAGAATGTTCTCTCGGAAAGTCTCAATGGTCTTATCGATTTTTAAAGCACGCAGTCATCCATAAAAAAAGGACTGTTTAGTTCTTTCAAACTCAACAGAAGGCTGACCTGGTTTCCCTCTTTACGTTTTAAACTGCTGCCTGTATACTTCTGGTGCCAATTTAAAAGCACTTAAAATATCCTGTTTCACCTCTTCACAATTACTTGACCCCTTATCTAACAGCACAGGAAATATCTCAAAAGCTCTGTTTACCAGCTTAGTATGAAATAGCATGACTCATAAATCTTCGGACCACTCAATCGACCAAGCCAATATGTGTTAAATCAAATTACGAAGGCTTCACCATCTTCCTCATCAAAATGTAGCACAATTTTGACATATTTGTAGTAATTACCAAGTTTTATATCAATCTCTATCCTGTCAATTACATTTTGCTAATACGTCGTAACCTCTCAAGGTCAAATTCTTTCTGTTTTTGCTTACCTGAGAAGTTACTCGCTTTCTTTTTTCCTCACTCTCCCTTTCTCCTCTCTCTAAACTCTAACTCAATTTCCTAAATATTAATTTTAGTTTGTCTATCTCTTATCTGTTTTTCTGACATATCTAAGTGTTTGAGTTATTCACTTACAATTACAACTTTTGTTGTGCTTCGTTGGTTAAATCTTTCCTCATTCTAAACGTATCGCCTTTTTGTTGCCTTCTAAACTTCCGTGGCAAATTTGAGAATCATTATAAAATCTCAGAAAGTCTTCAGCAATTTTAAGAGCTATTTCTCTCACTTCTAATGTAATCAACGATAAGTCAGCGAAATTAAGGAAAAACTGTCTAACCTACACTTTCGCGAAAGATAAAAACAAGCATTTAAATCTGCTGGGACTTTTCTTAACTCAGAGTATATACACATGTGTCTAATTTACTGCAAAACCCAGACTGGATTTATCTAAAACAGTTTAAATCGCGCACGAAAGCCTCCAAACTGTTACGACATGACAATCACTGATTGCTAATTTAAACAAGCAACACAGAAAAGAGGCTAACCCGTGCTGTAATCTGTTAAAATTCGAGAGGCCAAGGGCTATCATAATAGTGAAAAATTAAAATAAACACATCGGTTCTTTTTAAAAGTCTAACAGAGAATAATCAACTATGTGCAACTCCTCTCTCTGACACATTTCCCTCTCGTTGACTGGTCCAATAAAACACCTGATTAAGATTTACAGAAAAAATCCAATCTCAAAACCAGCCGCATGTTGGTTATTTTATTGGTATCTTCCTCTATAGATTCTCCATCGAGGTCTGAGTCGATGTTTTTCTCTGTGCAAACTCCTTCTCCATGCAGGTACCTCTCAGAGAGTTCTGACTCGCAGCCGACGTCTGTTAGTCTTTCGGCATTTTGTTCCCAACTCTTCAAGTTGTTGAATATTTATACTAATCGTTCCATTGGTTTTAATCTTGTCAAAATACCAAATGCAATCTTTATTGGATTTTAGAATTTTGTGCACAATTTAAACTGACTGGGCGAATTCGAATTTTTATTGGTCTTATCGCAACCCCGGTATGTTAACTGCTGGACCAAACATTACATTATAAATTTTGCAGCACTCTGTGTCCTTGCTGAGTCATTCACTCTCTTAAAGGTACAGTACATCTCTGTACCTTCATAATATGAGAAACAGGATTTAAGATTATTTGGAAGATCACATCTTGATAAAAGATAGTCAGCAAGACTTTGTGAGAGACAGATCATGCTTCACAAGATTTACTGAATTCTTTGAGAATGTGACAAAACACGTTGTTATAGGTGGAGCAGTGGATGTGATGTACATGAATTTAAGCAAGGCGTTTGATAATATTTCCTACTATAGGCTCATTAATAAAGTAAGGAGGTGTGGGAAACAGGGAAATTTGGCTAACTGGATACGGAATTGGTTGGCCCATATTCGAAAGAGAGTGGCGATTGATTGAAAGTATTCAGTCTGGAGCTCAGTGACCAGTGGTGATTCGCAAGGTTCGGTTCTGGGACCTCTTCTCTATGTGATGTTTATTCATTTCTTGTGTGAGGAAGTGGAAGGGTGAGTCAGTAAGTTTTCCAATGACACAAAGCTTGCAGATAGTGGGGTGAAGACCTGTTTCAGGTTACTATGGTACGTTGACAGGATGCAGAGCTGTGCTGAGAAGTGGCAGATTGCGTTCAACCTGGAAACGTGTGCATGGATTCTTTTTGGTAGATCTAAACTGAATGCAGAACACAGGGTTGAAGATAGGATTTTTGGCAGTGTGGAAGAACGGAGGAATCTTTTGACCTCATCAACAGTACAGTCAACTCTAATACCCAAGTTGCCACGTGTGTAAGAAGGCGTCAGGTGTGTTGGCTTTCATTGGCACCGGATTGAGTTTGAGGGGAGTTAGGCGATGCTACACCAATAAATTGTTTCTATTCCGGTCAGAACCTGCCATTTCACCTATGTTTATGTCATCAGAACTTTGGGGACGGGACGATCACTTCAGTACTCCAAATTGTTAGTACTGTGCAGGTGCGACCTTCTCAGTCTATCTCGTCGCCTGAGGTGTGGCAACCGTCCAGTGAAACCAACGCCAGTTTCTCCGCAATCTGATGATTTTGCTACTTTATAAGGGTTATTTGCCTTTTATTCCACAGTCGTCAAAAAGGCACAGGCTCTGGCTGTCTAGTCAGAAAACTGCAAATCAGTAAAACAGCATGAGCTAGCAGAGGGTGTGTCAGCTTTGATGGAACAACGATGTCGAAATTTGTTCACGAAAGTAAAAACAACGAAAATACAGATATTTCAAGCAAAGATTTACAAGATCATTTCTGAAAGCTAATAGATATTCCAACTGCGAAAGAGGAAGATGAAATCAAGCAGTTTCAATATTGCTTCAAAATATTGGAATAAGTCAATAATCTTTCATTGTTTAGCCTTATAAAGGCACATGCACATCAATTTGGATGAATGCTTGGAAGAATGTGCACAAGTGGTATTGTTCTCAAAGCGAAAATATCGGGGAGACAATGCACTGTTAAATTTATATTCATTCGTCGAGAACATTTAGTCTGAACATGTGACAGACTTATTGGAGTTCACAAGACGATCTTACATCAACGAAAATTATTATGAACACGCATTCTCAGGAAATGAAATGAAAAGTGTCTTGTTCAGAGACGTTTAGGTAAGATGCGACTTTGTGACTGTATTGTTGAGAACATGCCTTGGTGCCTGCGGCCGGAAAACCAATCAGAAGCATATGGATAAGTAGACCAGAGGTCCAGATGGTGACTGGCATAACGTAGTGGGAGAAAGGGTTTAAAATTAAGGCATAAAAATGATAGTGGAAATAAAAACTGTATAAGTTGCTCCATGTACCAGCTGTTAGTTGTAGCAGAATGTAAAGTGTTTTTATTCTTTATTAATTCATAGTACGAGGGTATCTCTGGCTGGACCAGTACATATTGCCCATTCTTAATTATCCAGAATGACCAAACTCTGATTATTTCTCGATTTCGTTTTTAAAAGCCTAAATAGGGACAACAATGAGAAAAAACGAACCATTCTTGAATTGCAATGATGCCGAGAAGTTCTGATGCAATTTACAAGGCACATCAGGCAAATTTCCGAAAGAGTTATGGATACTTGAATTCTGAAACAAAAGCAGGAATCGGTTGAAATTCTTAGCAGTTTGGCAGCCTCTTTGCAGTGAAATCACGGGAAAAGTTTCTATTCCAGTGGCCCTACATCAAATCTGGATTAGTGGTGCTGGAAGAGCACAGCAGTTCAGGCAGCATCCAACGAGCAGCGAAATCGACGTTTCGGGCAAAAGCCCTTCATCAGGAATAAAGGCAGTGAGCCTGAAGCATGGAGAGATAAGCAAGAGGAGGGTGGGGGTGGGGAGAGAGAGTAGCATAGAGTACAATGGGTGAATGGGGGAGGAGATGAAGGTGATAGGTCAAGGAGGAGAGGGTGGAGTGGATAGGTGGAAAAGAAGATAGGCAGGTCGGACAAGTCAAGGAGACAGTAACTGAGCTGGAAGTTTTAAACTAGGATGAGGTGGGGGAAGGGGAAATGAGGAAGCTGTTGAAGTCCACATTGATGCCCTGGGGTTGAAGTGTTCCGAGGCGGAAGATGAGGCGTTCTTCCTCCAGGCGTCTGGTGGTGAGGGAGCGGCGGTGAAGGAGGCCCAGGACCTCCATGTCCTCGGCAGAGTGGGAGGGGGAGTTGAAGTATTGGGCCACGGAGCGGTTTGGTTGATTGGTGCGGGTGTCTCGGCGATGTTCCCTAAAGCGCTCTGCTCGGAGGCGCCCAGTCTCTCCAATGTAGAGGAGACCACATCGGGAGCAACAGATACAATAAATGATATTGGTGGATGTGCAGGTGAAACTTTGATGGATGTGCAAGGCTCCTTTAGGGCCTTGGATAGAGGTGAGGGAGGATGTGTGGGCACATGTTTTACAGTTCCTGCGGTGACAGGGGAAAGTGCCAGAATGGGAGGGTGGGTCGTAGGGGGGTGACCGTTCCCTCCGTGACTACCTGGTCAGATCCACACACCCCTACGACCCACCCTCCCATTCTGGCACTTTCCCCTGCCACCGCAGGAACTGTAAAACCTGTGCCCACACCTCCTCCCTCACCTCTATCCAAGGCCCTAAAGGAGCCTTCCACATCCATCAAAGTTTCACCTGCACATCCACCAATATCATTTATTGTATCTGTTGCTCCCGATGTGGTCTCCTCTACATTGGGGAGACTGGGCGCCTCCGAGCAGAGCGCTTTAGGGAACATCGCCGAGACACCCGCACCAATCAACCAAACCGCTCCGTGGCCCAATATTTCAACTCCCCCTCCCACTCTGCCGAGGACATGGAGGTCCTGGGCCTCCTTCACCGCCGCTCCCTCACCACCAGACGCCTGGAGGAAGAACGCCTCATCTTCCGCCTCGGAACACTTCAACCCCAGGGCATCAATGTGGACTTCAACAGCTTCCTCATTTCCCCTTCCCTCACCTCATCCTAGTTTAAAACTTCCAGCTCAGTTACTGTCTCCTTGACTTGTCCGACCTGCCTATCTTCTTTACCACCTATCCACTCCACCCTCTCCTCCTTGACCTATCACCTTCATCTCCTCCCCCACTCACCCATTGTACTCTATGCTACTCTCTCTCCCCACCCCCACCCTCCTCTTGCTTATCTCTCCATGCTTCAGGCTCACTGCCTTTATTCCTGATGAAGGGCTTTTGCCCGAAACGTCGATTTCGCTGCTCGTTGGATGCTGCCTGAACTGCTGTGCTCTTCCAGCACCACTAATCCGGTATTTGATTTTCAGCATCTGCAGTCATTGTTTTTACCGACATCAACTCTGATCGAAGCTTGGAAAATGATAATTTTTTTGCACAAGATGGAATGTGGGAGGTGGAGAGAAGGGGAGTATGACAGTAAATGGTAGTTAGAGATCGTGAACGATGCTGCTTCAGTTACAATGCTATGTTGCCGTTTTCATCAGAGACCTCGTAAAGGCAGAGGTTCTGATATGTCTGGAACTATCCATTTGAAAATATTTTAAGCATGTTTTCTTACAAAAAACATTTATACAACGAGTGGGGAGTAGCCAGTCCTCTCCGCTGAGGTTATTAGGGAGCAGTTTGTTTGGCGCTGTTGGTTAGGTTTTAACTGTGGTTTAAGGGAAGCAGCTCCATGCTGATCATATCGTTTCCTCCCAATTCTCTCAAAACCCTGTGTTTGATCGAACCTTTTTTTTGACAAGGGGGTGTTGATGGGTATAATACACTTTCATTTCGAGCAGCTTATTAATTTGTAATAGAGTCAATCGGGTTTTAAGATCGTTTATGTTATTCCAACTGAGCCACAGAGACAAATTCAAACGTGAAGAATGCGTATTGCAACTTCAGTAGATGCACCCTAGAATTATCTCAACTTTGCATTTCTTGTTTTATTCCACCTACTGTTTCAGCCAAAATAAACCTCCCTGATTCTACTTGTTTGACGACTGTGATTATGTAAATGATTGATTTCCCCGAAGGATTGAAGTATGTACAAATACAGATTCCCTTCGACTCTCTCCACTCTGTGTATTCAAAGTGTTCCAGCTTCTGAAGACACCATACACTGTCATATGAAATGGAGAAGCCTGCAATTCTGCTGGTGAAAGAGTTTTATTACCCATTACTTGCATCTGTAGCTGTTCCTGGTGAGTGCATTCTGCTTTTTTAAAACAAATATTCCTAATCAACTTCTTTCGTGACACCGTTTCTTAATACCAATCTTGTAGAACTGTTTATCCCACTTGCGTTTTATTCACTGTTTTTGCTTCATCTCTTTCGTGCGATCATAATGCTCCTTACTGATACCGTGTATATTTGGACTGCCTTGTTATCCCTTTCAAGCTAATCTCAGCACTAGATGACAAAATAAATATTGGATGTTGTTAAGCACATGAAATTGACTGACATTGTCATATTTCATTTAAATCTGGCACTGACATATTATTCACTGCTTTTCTCTCTGTCTCATAGCGAACTTGGCCACAATTTGGATTCTTTCACAAAGGAAATGTGGTCTTTCCAAATGTATCACTGTTTACATGGTGGCCATGGCAACAACGGATCTAATGGTCCTGATCAACAATGTAATATTCTATCACATCTGCAGTTACTACTTCCTTTTTTCATTTCTGTCCCATACTCCTGTTTGCAGAGTCATTATATACATGACAGCTGTCACTCCCGATTTATCTGTTTGGTGCCTTGTTTTTTTCACACTTGATCGATTTGTCGTGATTTGTTGCCAGAAATTTCAAACAAAATATTGCACCGAAAGAACTGCAATCATTCTGGTAATTACGATCACGATTGTGATCACAATGAAGGAACTTCCCGTTTTGTTTGCTTATGAACCTGAGAAAATTATTAACAACGTGCAGTGGGGCTGCCGTTCAAGTGCAGCTTTTTTTTCATCTTCGGCAGGTGTATGTTATGTCTGGTTTTACAGCGCCTGTGTCATTTGGATTCCCTTCACTTTGATTGCCTTATGCAATACATTAACTGTACAACGCATTGTACTGGCGAATAGAACCCGCACTAAACTCCGCAGCTCCAAGAGTGGAAATCAGTGTGACTCAGAAATGGAGAACCGCAGAAAATCCATCATTTTATTACTCTCAGTATCAGTAAGTTTTCTCTTGCTCTGGTTGACAAATGCCGTGAGTTTAGGTGTTACAAAAATAACAAATACTGTTTATTACAAAGGCAAGTTCACAAATCCTGAATTTGTCGCCATTGAAGTGGGAGATATCTTGAAGTTTTTTACTTGCTTACTGAACCCTTGTATTTATGCAGCGACCCAGAACAAATTCAGAGCAGAATTTAAAAGTATGGTAAAATCTCCGTGTTTATTAATCAAAATAAATTTCTACAGAAGTCTAGAAAATAAATTTCGTCGAGAAATAGTTCTGCCTTCAATGTTTTAGTTTCAGGACTTTCTCCATCATAAATTTGCCTTGTTTCTGATAAAATGTAACATCATTAATTTCTACATTCACATATCTTGAACATTCCAGAGCACATTCGGTATGTGTGTTGTTTTATTTTTACCATATGAAAAACAGATGGTTCCATTTCAGCCACTGAATTCGAAGAATTCTATTTGAAAACATCAATCAAATTCATTTAATCTGAAATGCATTACGGCATGATCACATGCCTTGACAATTCTCGCGGACACTGTATCAGAATATTCTATTGCTTAGACACGTTATGGGAGAGATGTCGTCAATGGGAAATGTGACAGGACTTTTTAGACAGCAGTTGTCATGTGGAGGAAAGTGCACACTCTCACCAACCCTAATTTGAACAACAGTATATTTTGTTGCATTAGCAATTTAGAATTAATGGAGAAAATCAACATGTCTGGCAAAATTCCGAAGAGAGGCATCGGCGTCAAGAGGCCTATCTGGATAGCGGGGGTGGGAGTTGCTGAGACCAGTGGAGGGGGAATGCAGTCAATGCAATGGGGGCTAGCCATATGATGGGATGCAGAGGGTGTCCGAAAAACAGGAGGACTGCTGGGATTATGGGAACCTTCCATTGTTCTCAAACACTCTCCCACAACACCTCAAATGGTCCCAAACAACCCAGAATATATTGGCCTCACCACGCATCTCTGCCTTCCAAAAGGACCATTTTCTTTCCAAATCCTTCGTATGTGCCACACTCCTTCCATCTCTCCTCCACCTGTACATTTCTCTGTCTCTGGAAAAGACGCAACAGCTGTCATCAAAACATTTCCCTCAACTCCATCCAAGGTACGAGGCAGGTGAGACACATGTTCACCTATACTTCCTCTAACCTTGTCTACTGAAACTGATAGTTCCTGCTTGTTTTTTTTTCAGAACCAGTTTGTTTGACACCAATAATCAGGTTTTATCTGGAGACCCAAGGAAGCAGCTCCATGTTGATCTCTTGTTCCCTGCCATTTCTCTTGTAAAGACCTGTGTTTGATTTTGCCCTTCATTGCCAATGGAATGCTTACTAGGATTATGCACTTTTTTTCGAACACCATCATTAATTTGTGATATGGTTAAACGGTTTGTCAGATAGGTTATGTTATTCCATATCGTGTTCACTTTTGTTCATGGTTTTTCCGGTAGTCCGTGAATAAATTTTGTTTCGTTTAAAACTTTCCCAAGATAGAAACATTCTGTGAACAGATCACTAGGCAAATAAAGGAAAAATAAGCCCAGATTGTGACATGCAATACTCCAATCCAGAATGGGAAGAAACATCTGATCAAAATGTAGTCAAAAAGCTGCTGAGAGAAGTTCACTGAATATTTCAAATGTTTGAAACTCCAACAGCGTCCGAATAAATCTAGAGTGAAAAAGCAGGAAGAAACTAGAACGTTTCCTCTGTGACACAACTCAGGTTGTTCTATTTTTGCCAAGATTAAAAAATAACGTCAAAGCTTCGGAAGCTGAGTGATCGAGTGGTCTTCAGTAGCCAGGTCTGAAAATCTCACTCAACCCCTTTGTGAAAAGACATCAGGACAAAGGGAATTCTTATTGCGACTGCATCAGCACAATGAGGACTACAAGTGGCTGACTATGGCTATTTTCTGGGATATGCACTGGAGATGATGATGCCTGGTGTATGGGCTTGACGAAAATCATCGGGGAAGGTGCTGGATGTCAAGGATTTTTGAATTGGATATAACGTGTCAGTATTCCCATTCGGTAAAAGATGCACTGATTTTCCATATTGCACTGATTTTCACTGCAACAAGCCTGAGACAGGAACGACCGCCCGAATATTCGATGGTATGTTGAAATAAAGGGCAGCATGGTCATGTATTTAGACAGAAGCTGGTAGTACAAAACACAGTAACATGGTCTGCGTTTCAGTTGCTCAGTGTGCAGTGCAGGACATTGTAATCAGTGAATAAAGAAGGCTCGATTGCCTGAAGGCAAGTTACAACCTTGTCTGGAACAAGGGAATGTCAGGAGTGACAGAGTAAACAGACTGGAGTCAAACATTCTACAACTGCGCAGGTGTGTGCAATGAGACTGCAGGGTGGATTTGGGAGAGAAGGAGGAGTTGTTATGGACAAGGCCAGACCACCTCAGAAATATGTTAAGTATGTAACATCGACCGTAATTTTTCATATTTTATAGGCAGATACGAAGTGGATATTCCAGGTATGGTGCAGCTGGTCAAACCACTCGGCTTTCAGCAAAACAAAATCTATTTAAACACAACTGTAAAAGCACATCCAAAAGAACAAGGAATTTAGATAAACTTAGGTATTGAAAATCTTAACTGACTCGGTAAAACAAAAAAAACATATCAGACACCTTTTAATGAGCAGCCACTGCTTCAGGAGCCTCCGGAATCTCCACAAGGGGGAGAGTTAGAGAGAAGCTGAAATGTAATTCCAAGAAAGAAAACATCACCATAACCTTTCGTTTTCTGATCTCTTCCACTATTAACCTGTCATTGTCAATATTATTTATAATACTGGATGCATATTTTGCGTTGTCAGTCAATGCGTCTAATTTACATTGTGCACGATTTGCACTTCATGCTGCAGATTCTCAGATGCTGAAACGAAACTGCAATGTATTCTCTGAATCAATGTGCGTTCAGGCGGCAGGTGAAGATGGTACTGGAATATCCCCCAATATATCATTCAATCAGAAGTCACAGGCTACTCAATAAATCCAGAACTTTACAATATCAAATCAAGTTTGCAGCAATGAAACAGCCTGCCGCTCTGGTCAAATTCTCTGCGTAGTTCTGTCTTGTCTTATCTTCTCACACAGGTTATGGGTCACGTTTCAACGTCTCTGTCAACTTTGGGCAAGCAGTTCACTTCCCCTGTCGACAACTTCAACTTGTGAGTTAAAAGGGTGTTCATTTAATATTGCCAAGCGGCAGAGCTCACTGGTGATTTCGCATTTTTGTTTCAGGGGCTGAGCGAATTAAAGACAGATTAAGATCCAATGCGTAGTCCTCAGGGAAGGTGAGGTGATCGGGAATGAGTTCAAGAGTTGGAGTCAATAGCCCTGCACTAAATTGCACTTCTGAAGTTACGACTCACTCTGCGCCTTGCCCTCCAACTCATTGCTCCATCCACGCTTGAAAGTTCTCTTTCCCAAACTCTGTCACCGCCTTCTGCAAAGTCCTCCCGTTTGCTAACTGTCTTCCGTTCTTACTTCCCCTCCTTCATGCGTCACACTCTCTGCCTCGTGAACTTTCTCACTACCGGGAGTTCTTCTGAGCTAAAAATGTCTTCACTACCCCCATATCTTTCCTTCATCCATTTGTCACTCTTCGACCTTTTCCTTCCACTACCTCCATAGTTGTTCTCTCACTCTGTCTCCTTCCATCTCTCAATCGCTCTCTTTCCCTTACTCTCCTGCTCTTTTGCACTTCTGTCTGTCTCGCCATTATTACAAAAGAACAAACAGGAACAGGCCTTGCGGTCATTCAATCATGATCCACCATATTTTGTCCTTCCTTTTTAAAGCTGTGTTCACTGACAGGACCCATACCACTCAATTCCTTTCCGACTCATGTATTCGTCCATTGATTGCTGAATACAACCATTGTGTCTGCTTCAACTATCTCCTCTAAGTGTACGTTCGAGGGATTCACCAACACAAGTTTGAAAAAAAATTACTCGCACATCTCATTGAAACCACCCACCTACACACCTTGAACACATGGCTCCCTTCACCCATAGATAAAGCTTCATAAGTTGCATATCCATCCCATTCACAATCCTATAACGTCTCACAGATCGCTCATCCAACTCCAGCATTTTCGTGAAATTCATCCAGAACTTCATCAATCTGTATATCGCCTGCAAACTTCTTCACAGGACCAGCCACGTTTTCCTCTGAGTGATTCATGCACATCACAAACAGCAGACATCCCAGCACTGATCCCTGTAGAACACTGCCAGTGACAGCCCTCCATTCTGAGAAGCGTCCATTAACCCTTATCATCTGCCTCATATGACTTAGCCAGATCTGTATCCATCTTGCCAGATCTCCCCTAATACTGTGTAAATGTATCTTTTATACCAGCCTGCCATGGAGACATTGTCGAATGCTTTAATAAATTCCACGTAAATAAAATCAATCACTTTGCCCTCATCAATCATCTTCATTCCCCCGGCAAAAAAAAAACTCGATCAAGTTTCTGAGGAAGGACCACCCCTGCAGTAACCTATGCTATTTATGGCTAATAAGACCTTTTATTGTAAAGGTGCGTAGATCTTGTCCCTGGGAATCTTTTGCAATAATTCCCCGAAAACTGATTTGACACGCACAGGTCTGTAATTTCTAGGATTATCCCAGTTACTCTTCTGAAATAATGGGACAATATTGGCTATTTTACAGTCCTCTGGGACCTAGTCTTTGGCAAAAAAGGATATAGATATCTATAAGTACTGCAGCAATTGGGCATTTTGCCTCCCAAAATATTTTTGGAAAGATCCCATCAAGAGCGGGGGATTAATCTATCCATAACATTTTTGAAGATGCTCAAAATAACTCCGTTTTTATAGGAACTTGGCTCAGAAATTGGACATTCCGTTACCTGAGATCATTCTCTACTAGTTTCTTCTTTTTAGTGAATACAGACATGAGGTATACATTTCGGGGCTCAATTACCTTTTCGAATCATATAATCTCTACATTGCGGAAAAAGGTCCATCAGCCCATCAGGACCACATCGACACGCCAGAGTACATCGCACACAACGCAATCTCCCAAAACATCCATGATCACTGTGGGCAAATTAGTATGGCCAATTCATCTAAAGTTCACATCTTCAGATTGTGGGAGGAACCTGGAGCAGACCCGTGGAAAATGCGCAAACTTCACACAGACAGTCACCAGAGACATTAATCAAACCCAGGTCCCTGGCACTGGGAGCCTGCAATGCGAACTACTCAGCCATGGTGCCTCCCTGAGCTATAAACCTGTATTCGCTCCTTTGTCCTTGACAGAGTTGACGTTTTTCCTGGTTACCCTCTTTCATTTTGTAAATGTATGATAAAGAACTTTATGGAAACCCTCAGCAATCTCTTTAGTTCTGTTTACTCATCATTTCTTATCACCACTGATTCTCTCAGGAATGAGCCGCTCCTGAATATTTAGCAATTTTCAGTTGAAATACTCGCAAGTGTCACGTGCTGATCTCCCCTCAGCACGCGGCTTCAAAAATATATTTTTTCCACTTGCTGTCGTATATTTTTTTAATTCACATTTCCCCAGTTTCACACCGTCACCTGAGGACTGCTGTGATCCCCATCTGTGTGCATCATTGGACTCACTTTATCTCAAAAAATAATACTGAATGGCCTGGACAAAGTGATTGCTGGAAAAATGTCACCAGCGGTAGGAGAGACGAGGAACCATGTTAACAGCATCAAAAAAATGGAAGATGTTTTAGAAGACGATATGAATAAATTTCCTCAGCCAAAGAGTGGTGAATATGTGGAACTCACTGCCAAAGTACGCTATGCAGACGAGGTACTGAGCACATTTTAGCAGAGATAGATAGGTTCTTGTTTATCAAGGGAATCCAGGGTTACAAGGAGAAAACGGGAGATTGGGCTAGAAATTGTGTCAGTTTTCTGAATGTCAGAGCTGAATCGATAAGCTAAATCACCTAATTTCTGTGCTAAGATGATGAGAGTTTGGTCACTAGTTCTGAAATGCGCTTCAGCAATGAAACTTCACTCACCTGGCCCAAGGCTCATTTCCAATGACCAGGTGCAGTGTGACGTCTTCCCTGGTTGGGATATTTACAAACTGGGCAAAGAAACCCTCCTGAACCGTCCTGACAAATTCTACCTAATGCAAGCCCCGAGCATGAAGTGATTCCCAGCCAATTTGGGAAGTGAAAATCACCCATCACAATCTCCCTTTTTAAAATCATATTCCCAAACACCACATATTAGATTAGATTACATTCCCTACAGTGTGAAAACAGGCCCTTCGGCCCAACCAGTCCACACCGACCCTACGAAGAGTAACCCATTTCCCTCTGATTAATGCACCATACACTATGGGCAATTTAGCATGGTAAATTTACCTGAACCGCACATCCTTGGACTGTGGGAGGAAACCGGAGCACCAAAATGAAACCCACGCAGACATGGGGAGAATGTGCAAACTCCGCACAGACAGTTGCCCGAGGCTGGAATCAAACCTGGGACATTGTTGCTGTGAGGCAGCAGTGCTAAACACTGAGCCACCATGCCACCAGTCTGTCTCACGCTGTATTTTGGGAGGCCTGTCGTTCAGTTCCACACAGATTGCCTCGCTGCACGAATACTGTGATGTATTGTCCGTCATGTATTATTAATGGATCCTACTTTAGCAGGGATGTAACTCACCCACACCTTCTGTAACCTTTTCTCCCTCACCTCAAATATCTCAATTCTGGGGCATCCAGCGATTGGTGCTGTCTCTCTTTCAATAAATAAATCGCAATAATTGTGTAATCACCATAACGTAATTGTACAAGTGCTCACCAAATCTGTAGGTTCACTTTCCTTGCCTATTACATTTCTCACATTGATGCACGTGCAATTCCGAACACTTCCCCTGCTGTTTTGAGCAGTGTATCAAAGCCTGTTTTGTCCTTACTGGTGTCTGCCTTGATTTCTAACTCTCCCTCAACTTCTGCATGTACTGCACTACTCCGCTTATACTCCTGCTCTGTCAAATGAGACGAAACGCTCCCCAATCTGTCTGACAAGTAAAACCAACCAGTCCCTTCCCCCAATCAGGACATCATTCCCGTCCTAACGAGGTATAAACAGTCTAGCATATACATGTCCCACTTACCCCAGAACTGGCCACAATCTCCAGCGGCATCTTTTCAAACACGTGTTGTTCAGAGATGTCCTGTTGCTCCTGCTCTGACCATCACGTGACAATGGCTGCAATCCTGAGATAACTACATTTAAGCTCCAACATTTCAACTTCCGTCCTAGTTCGCGATATTTTACTTTTCGGACGTCCTCTTTTTTCTAACCTATGTTGTTAGCACCAACGTGTACCACAACCACTGGCCTATCTGGAATGTCCTGCAAACGCTCAGGGATATCTGGCATCGGCGTTTCAGGGACACAACCTACCTAAAATCACCTACCTATTCCCTTAATGATTGAATGCCCAAACACTACATTTTTTCTGTGCTCATTTTTCAATTCCTCTGCAGCAAAGCCAAGCATATTTGCAGGATTTTAGATGCTGCTGATCTCCAAAACGGTATGTTTGTTTTGTAGGAGAACATCCACAGAGGATTCCTGGACTTCACGCTTAGCCGTCCTGACCTGCCTTATTGATTCTGAGTCTGCGGTGTGACAACGTTTCTATCCACGCTGATCACGATTATCTCCGATTCTCAAACATTTCTCAGTGTTTCCTTATCAGACAATGTAGATGGCAGTTTGGATTTCAGCGGCCACATGCTCCCATTGTACATAATGTATCCAAACAATATCATATAATGTTAACATTAAATTGATAAAAGCTGGTGCTGTATAATCCAATAACAATTTCGCAGAATTTACCTGCTATTCACCAGCAACTGCTTTCAAAAGTTATTTCAGGTTGCGCTCCAGTCCCCGCTGGAACACTCACTGCCAAATTTTAAGTGATGTTTAGATTAGAGTGGTGCTGGAAACGCACAGCAGTTCAGGCAGCATCCGAGGAGCAGAATATCGACATTTCGGGCAAAAGCCTTTCATCAGGAAGGGAAGCAGTGAGCGTTCAGGGTGAGGAGATAGGTGGGCGGGAATGGGCGGCTGGTGGGAAGTTAGCAAAGAGTACAAATGGTGCTTGGGGATGTGGATGGAGGTGATCAGTCAGAGGGGATGTTGGAGCGGGTATGTGGGCAGAGCGATTGGCAGGTATGACATGACATGAGGACTGTGCTGAGCTGGAAAGTTGGAACTGTGGTAAGGTGGTGGAGGGGTAATTTGAAAACTGGTGAAGTCCACATTGATGCCCTGGTGTTCAGTGATGTCACGATGTTCTGTCTCTTCTTCTCTGGAAGTTACCTTTCTTTTATTTTGGAGAAGAAGGAAGAATGGAAGACTGGAGGTTATCAAAGGCTAGGCCCTTATTTAGGATGGTCTGTAATTAAAAACCATGGAACTAGAGACCAGTAAAGATAACATCTATGCTGAGTGAGTTATCCGAAAAGATTCTGAGAGATAAGATAGACAGGGTTTGAGTTCCAACAGTCAGCATGGATTTATGTGTGGTAGATCATGCCTCAGGATTGGCACATCCAACACCTGACAACGGTAGAATGGGAAAAGACGTTTAGATTAGAAGATAGAGTGGTGACTAGCAAATCAGAAGATGTAAGACAGGCAGGAAATATCGATGAGCGGTAGTGTAGAACAAGCGTTGAAATGGACTTGGTGGCAGACTACTCAGAAAGCGGAGGCAGGTTTTATTGCTTTGATGGACAACGTACAGTTCAATCAGACGGATGGGAATGTGCAGGACGCGATGAGAGACCGATGCGAAGACCGATATGAAAGTGAGATGGGTCGGGAATGTTCATCATAACAGGAGAGGACCAACGAGGTATTATGGTTGGAAGGAACATGACAGTAAAAGTGGAAAGCACACCAACTGACAAATGAGGACGGAGATTAACGTGTTGCAAGGTCATAGACAGAGCGAAGCAAATGGAGAGATTGGGCCTGAGAACAAGATGGACACAGGCACTGATCAGTTGGAGAACAGGGTAATGGTGCATTGGGACGATGGACATGAGAGGCGATCAACCCGAGAATGAGGGACACGTAATGCCTCCTACTTTCAGTTCCACCACCCACCAAAATATGTTCTCGAGCTCCCAACGCCCAACTGCAGACCATGTCTCAACCTTACCCTCCTCCACGCCTCCTTGAACTGACCTTATCTGTCCTTTTTTCTTTCAACTGACGTATCGCAAGGACTCCCTACCTGTTTCCACCTATCACTATCCCACCCACCGTTGCCCTAGCTGCAACCATTCACCCTCTTTATATCAGAACCCACTGACCCCTTCCCCATTCTTTTGAAGGCTATGGAATGGGATTTGGCCTTGCCCATTTACCATATCATGATTTTGATAAACCTCTATAAGGTCACGCCACAGTCTCCGTTTGTTCAGGGAAGATTGCTCCAGTGTACTCTACTTCTCCCAAAATCTCACATCTTGAGGGCTGGTGTACGATGCAAGGAAATATTGAACGGATACAGAACTGGACTGATAAGTGGCACGTGGCATTCAAATAAAAAACTGTGAAGTAATTCATTTTGTAAGGCCGCATTCGAATACAGAACACAGGGTTAAAGGCAGGATTCTTGGCTATGGGAAAGAACAGAGGAATCTTGGAGCTCTTTACACCGTCCTTGTCCCCATAAACCTTTAGTTAAACTTCACTTTGTCCGCTGTATATTGCGATAGTTTCAACTCCTTTTGTAAGACCACACTGTACATAGTTGTCGTCTCCACATCTCTCAGTTCGATGACATTTGTAGGACAGAACACACCCTTCTCTCAGTGACACAATTGGAGTATATTGATACTTTTACTCTTTACCTTCCTTAATGAGACAGTACTGAGAGCACTGGGCACTGTGCTCCTCTTTACATCTCTTGGTAAGTTTACACTAGGAAGATTGTGCAGAGTTTTGGTGTCGACCTGCTTCGATTGGACCACACCAACAGCAATGGATACAGTTCTCCTCGCTTGACTAGTTGGTTAAATGACATACTGGGCGTTAATTCTCCTGGCGACGTCCTCATCGACCAGTTCCTTTTTGTCTTACAGTCCCCATACCACCTTGTGAACTCAAAAATGGAATTTGTAGGGAATCCCGTTGTCTTCCGCATGAAATTCGACAAAGTGACGCTTGTCTCGCAGAGAACTACTGCTGCAAGTCAAACCTGATGTGAAGCAAAGAAAAAATCGAATGTGAGGACCGTGTGAGGCGCCAGCTGATTTCTGTTGATCGACTGTGTGCCATTGTGTGGATCCAATGACAATTGACTTACTGTTTTCCGAATTGTATAAATAAAATTTGTTGCCTTGTCTGTTGTCTATGCTGTAGATTTTCCATTATTTCATGGGGGCGTTGGGGAGGGAAGGTCGTAAAAACAAGCAGACCTATTCCAACAGCACCACCCTCACAGGGGCATATCGTTCGGCTACAACCATTTGTCACCATTCCGAGGGAGGCCCTGTCATGTTGGAAGACTCGGTAAAGGAATCGCCATGCTGGTTTGCACCTACCACCCTGTTTCAGCTGACCGTCTTGTCTTCTACAACATTAAACAACAGTAATACACTGTTGGAAAGCAGCCAAAAATCCTAAATCATTCTGGCTTTCGGACTTTAATCGCCGTCACCTTAAAAGCCTTGGCTTCTCCGATGCCTATTCTAATTGATTTAGGTTTGAGTGGCAACGTCTTTCCTGCAGTTCCTGGTGAGGGAAACAACAGAAAGGGAAATAATATCCTTGCCTTCCAACTTTCATATCTTCCTTCCTCGAATACATTTATCCACATAATCATTGGTAGGAATAAAGGCCATTCAGTCCTTAGTAAAGATGCCTTCACACTGAGGACACATTTCTGTTGTTGGGTACAGTCCTTGAGCCAAATTCAGCAGAGCGTGCACTGTTCAGTAAGTTCCACTCCGGGCATTCATGTGGCGCCAATGGAGTTTAACACAATCAAAATCCCTTAAATAACGTTGTAGCATATTCCTCATGCATAATCCTCACATTCCACTCCTGACAGACCTGTGCAAATTCATCTTACCTGGACTTTGTGAAGGGATCGCCAGGGAGATGTGATGAATCTCTGCAGTTCATCATTAACATGGTTCACACTGTTTTTTCAGAGCTTCCGTGGTGTTGTGAACAGATGCTTTTGTCTGTGGCTCCGAAACATTCACTCTGATTTCATAGAATCCTGACAGTGTGGAAACAGGCCATTGACCCAACGGACTCAATCAGATATTCCGAAAGCCATCCCACCTCGAACCATTCCCCTACCCTGCAGAACTACTCTTTCCCTGTCCAATACACCTAAACTACACGTTCCTGAAAACTATGGGCAGTTTAGCATGGCCACTTCTCCTTGCCTGCATACCTTTGGACTGCGCGAGGAAACCAGAGAACTCGAAGAAAACGCACGCAAACACTGGGAGTTGTCTGTTTGCAGGTGCTGAACGACCTACCAAGTTCCACTGGAGACTTCCCGTTTTGGTAATCTCTGAGACAGAAGGCCCGGTTTCAATTTACAGTGATTGTAGTGGTATGGCCTAATATACTCAGCCGAACGAGGGTACCAGTACAATGAATAGAGCAAAGACAGTCCCTCCTCCCACAATTCCGCACTTCTGTGAAAGGGTTCTATCATTCAGCTTGTGTATCAGTCCATAAGAGCAATGCAAATGTCCCGGGGGGCCAGGCGACGAGCCAGTCTCTATTCCAAACGCTGATAATAATGGGAATGGTACTCTGGATTCCTGTTCCTCCTTCCCTCAAAGCCAGAGGGAGAGGCTTCATTGAGGCTGCAGGAGAGAATGGCACATGTTGTCGCTCTCAACTGTGAAGCTATGTCCCCAAAGATATAAGCAGGTCTGCGTGTTTCACTTTTTTTCCTTTTCTGACCCCATTCACAATGCCCAGTCAAAGATGTTGGTCCCCAAAGAGAGCCATCAGTCACCCACTGACCAATTCCTAGACTCTGAGGGCAAGGAACTATGTCCGTTGACAATCGTGATCAGAAACACACATTCCATCCAAATCTATTGGTCATTGTGGCTGAGCCCAAAGTCTGTGTGTTCAAACGGATCTCCCTGAAATTATACATCTCAAAATTAGCTTCTAACACTCAATTTGGGTTGGGCTGTTAAACGAAGGAAGGAGTTACTGGAAGAGGCTGTTCCATCAGATATCACTTGCAGAGTCTGGATTTTGGAGCCCAACCATGTTTCTCAAAAGCAAACACACGAGGCAGTCTTCACCTTGGATTCAAGTTTCAAACGGATCTTTTTCTGATATTCCGTGTTTCTTTCGGTGGACACCTAATATTTACACACAGAATGACATCAGTGGAACAGATTATGCCATCAAGAGCATATTTTCATCCATTTTTTGATTATATTTCCCTATGTCTATCCTGAAGTTTCATGAGTTAATTCTCTCTCTGCTTGCCCATCTTTCAATGTCTCGCAACATCTCTTTCTCTTTTTCCCTGATAGCTTCAACTGCTCCAGACGTTTAAATGTTTCTTTTATTTTATTCACTCCGGGTTGTGGTATTTCTCACCATACGGAACTGCAACTTCAGAATGTAGTGCCTTTTTGAAATATTATGTTTCATGTGTTGTAGTCAAATTCCATAGTGCCGTTACAAAAGGAATTTCAAGAACTTGACCATGCCGGAACGGCAAAATGTTTCGAAGTCAGGAATGTGAGTGGATTGGATTGGGGACATGCAGGGTGCAATGTTCACATATATCTACAGCCCTTGTCCTTCCAATGGGAAGTGGTCATTGTTTTGGAAATTGCTGTCTGCGGATCTATGGAGAAGTTAAGCAATGCGTTTTGCAGTTGGTCAACATTGGTGCTACACTGCGGTGAATGTGAGGGTACGTCATGCCTGTGTACCGCAACATGAAATGGAAACTCTGTTTTCTCTTCACAGATGGTGCCAGACCTGCAGTGTTCTCTAGCAATTTCACCTTTTGTTTGTCCTTTACATTTCTGAACATTTCTCATTCACATAGCCACCCAGAAGATTTTTAAATGTTACACGATTATAAACCTGCACCACTTCCTCAGGCAGCTCATTCCAATCATTCACAATCTATGAGTGAAAAAATTGCCCCTTTGGACCTTTTTACATATTTCCCATTTCATGTTAAGCCTATGCCTTTTTGCTTGGACTCCCTATTCCAGAGAAAAAGATTTGTCTATTTACTCTCTTTTTGTCCCTCATGATTTTATAGACCTCTTTAAGTTCATCACACAGCTCCTGACTCTGCAGGAAAAAATAACCCCAACCTAATCAGCCTCTTGCTCTAAATCAACCTCGAAACCTTCAACTCAGGCAACATCCTTGTAATATTTTTCTGAACCCTTCCAAATTTCACAAGATCCTTCCTATAGCTCAGAGAACAGAATTGCACACGATATCCCAAAAGTGGTCTAATCAATGTCCTGCACAGACACGCCATGGTCTACAACTGCTCTCGTGAAAGCAATGACCAATAAAGGCAGGAATACCAAAAACTCAATTATGCATCTCCAACGCCAATGACCTGCAAAACTGTTTACAAAGTGCGACCGCTCACGGCAACCAATTTGAACACGAAAAGCTGCCACACGCAACAGAATGTTCGTAAGTGGAAGAGCTGTGTTCGCTTTGCAGTTGACGGGGCAAGGCCAGCAGTAAGAACGCTGTTACTGCATGAATAGTCGTGGGCCAATCCGTAAGAAATAAGATATTGTGTGGGCATCTGTAACTATTTATCACATAGTCAACTGAATGTTTCACAGTAATGCAGACTGCTTCTCAGTTCAAGCAGTGAAGAGTAATCAATTCACATGACTGGTCCATACACATGACCATGGTTTGAACCCAATACGCAAGAGCCTGTAGGACGATTCACTGGAGAATCATTTGAAATCTCGTAGAAAGGGTGTACGTGGTCGACGAATTTGACAGCTCCTCCGAGGAACTCCGTGCAAACTAGGGAAACGATCTCTCGTGATCCTTGCAGCCTTCATCTGGATGTCGTGTTTATTTTTTTCCTGGTACATCTGCAAGTGCTCAATATTATGAAATATTAATTAGCACAGATGGTGTCCAATTAGCCTGTTACACCTGTACTGACATGAAGCAGAATCTTGATTGATATGTGCCTTTATACCATCAGAAAATTGTCATACCTGAATTGGAAAAAAAAACATTTTCAGAGGAAAAGCTATCAAACTGAGCATCAACTACTTTGATGAAAATAATGGCATTATCATTTTCAATGCAGTAGCCAAAACGACTGCCTTCCACTTATCTATCCTTATTTCCCTCTAACAGGCCATGCAGCATAAAAACAGACCTTTCGCTCAAGCTGGTCCATTTTGGTAAACATGTCCTCCTATGCGAACCCGATTTCCCAGCACTTCGCTCATATTCTCCTAAGATTTTCCCATTCAAGAATTTTCCCAAATGCCTTTTAAATGTTGTTCATATACTTGCCTCAACTACCTCGAAGTTACACCTAATTTTCATCACTGTGCAGGGTTATATTCTCCGTGTCTCTAAGTTAGACCACACTGGAAGTAATGTACACTGCTCCATTAATAACAAACCTCTGTTAGACTATACTAGGAGCACCGTTGTATGGTGCACAGTTCTGACCTCCATTATGCTCAGTGTGATGCTGTTTTGATGCCACAATGTAGTGAACATTTTATTAATTGAGACCTCATTTGCTTTTCGCAGATAATGAGCTGGAACGTGAGTGTGAAGGAGGGATCTGCAGAGAAGAAGACTGTCATGCAAATGAGATTGCGTGTAGTAGGAGATGTTCCTTCAATGCCATCTGCTGTTTTATTATATGACACAAAAACGGGGGTTTCCGATTGTGAGACTCATCTGACTTCCGACTAATGCTCTCTGTCATTTCTATCAATCAGTTTCTGCTTTATTCTCAAAAGTTAACCATTCAATGACCATTGATGGCTATTTGAAGAATTGCATTCAGATTCCCAAAAGTGCAGACGTGGATTTTGAATGGCCAGGCCAGACTGCATACTTTAAAGATGTTTCCGTTTGTACGAGTGATTAAAATCCGAAAAGACACCCTGAGAGTTAAGAGAAGCCCTTTGGGAACCGAGAAAAGGAAAAATTTCTTCAGTCAGAGTTTGATGAATCTATGGAATTCACTGCCACAGACAGTTTTGAAGTCAGGTCGTTGAGAACCTTTAAGACTGAGATAGGTAGATTTTGATTATCATAGGATCAAACATTACGGGGTTAAGTGGAAAAATGAAAATGAGAAAGTTATTGTCCAGAATTAAATGGCGGAGTAAACTCCATGCAGTTATTTCCGAATCCTATTGGGTACATTAGATTAGATTAGATTAGATTAGATTACTTACAGTGTGGAAACAGGCCCTTCGGCCCAACAAGTCCACGCCGACCTGCCGAAGCGCAACCCACCCATACCCCTACATTTACCCCTGACCTAACACTACGGGCAATTTAGCATAGCCAATTCACCTGACCCGCACGTCTTTGGACTGTGGGAGGAAACCGGAGCACCCGGAGGAAACCCATTCTGGAGAGATGGGACCTGTAAATAAGTGGGGGTGCACCTGAACTGGAGAGACAATAATACCATCTGCGTGAGGTTTCCAAGAGTTCTTTGGGAGGGTTGAAACTAGAGACGTAGGGGGCTTGGAACAGCTGGTGCGGTAGGTCGTGTCGTGCTAGACACATCCTGCAGAGGATTTCTGAGAAGGGGCTAGCACTTGATGGTGCAAAGGAGCAGTCATTGTGATGGGCTTAATTGTGGCTATTTTAATACAAGAATCAAGAATAAATGTGAGCAACTCAGAATGTAGATCAATACTTCGACCTGTTGTGTTGTGGTCATTACAGAGACTAGGATATCAAAAGGCAGGTGTGATATAGGATGAACCTGGGTTTAGACGTTTCCATCCAGAATGGACGTTTTCTGTAAAAGAGGTGGGGGAGTGGCATTTCTAATCAGCGATTATATCACAGCTGCAGAAAGGAAGATCGTTGAGGAGGGTTTTTCTCCAGAGTCAGTCTAGTTGGAAGTCAGAAACAGCAAAAGAACAGTCATTTAATGGGAGTTTTCTGCAGTCACCCCATGAGCAACAGAGGCACGGAGTAAGACAATGGGAGTCAGATTTTGGAAAGATGCAGAAGTAGCAGGATTGTTATCGTGGGTGACTTTTACATCCATAATATTGATTGGAATCTATTTATTTCAAACAGCTTGGATGGAGCAGTTTTTTGTGGGGTGTGTTCAGAAAGCATTTCTGACTCAAATTGTGGATAGGTCGGCAAGAGGGGAGGCCACATTGGATTTGGTGTCTGGCAATGAAGCATACCAGGTTTTCAGGTCGCAAGTGCCAGTGCTTATCAGCGACAGTGATCACAACTCCCAGACGTTTACGTTTCTCGTGGAGAATGTAGGAAAAAACGGTTTGAGAAGGTATGTAATTGGGGGAGGGGGGGATCACAATTCTATCAGTCTGCAATTGAAGCTCCTAAATGGGAATAGATGTTCACAAGAAAATGCACGACAGAAACATGAAGGTTGCTTCGGAAGCTCCAGCGAATATTGCTGGATAGGTTTGTGCAATTGCGACAAGGAAGGGATGTTAGGTTGAAAGAACCTTGTGTGTCAAGGATGATAGAACGTCTTGTCAGGAGGGAGAAGGAGGTTTACTTAAGGTTGAGCCAGCAATGATCAGATAGGGTTTTGGAAGTTTTCAAAGATCTGAAGAGTGAACTTCGGAGAGTTGGATGGGGCCATAAAAAGGAATAGAGCCTAGTATGATGCGGAACCCGAAAGCACTCCACACTTATTTAAGGGACAAGAGGATGGCCACTGTGAGTTCGGGCCGATCAGGGCTTGTGGAGGGAATTTGCGCCTGGACTCAGAGGAAGTCATTTATAAATACCTTGATTCAGTATTCACAACAGATGGCGCCCTTGACGTTTCTGGTGACAGCATGAAGTAGATTGATATAATCGAGCCGTCGATATTAGGAAGGAGATGGTGTTGAATATTTTGAAAAATGCAAGAATACATAAATCCCTTTGGATCACAGAATGTACTCTAGGATATTTCAGGAAGCCATGCAAGAGTTTGCCACTGGTCATGATCTTTGCTTCATTACTGTGTACTGGTTTAGTGCCACATCGTTGGAGTGTGACAGATGTTATTCCCTTTTTCACGAAAGGATATTCGTAGGTTTCTGAGAATTGCAGACTAGCGAATCTTACGTCGGGGATCGGCAAAAATTTGTATAATTTTCTGAGAGACAGGATTTATGATTACTTAAAAATAGTAGTTTTATGAGACAAAGTCAGTATACCTTTGTGAGCGACAGGTTATACCTCACAAACCTTATTGAATTCTTTGAGGATTTGACAACACATGTTAATAAAGGTCGAGCAGTCGGTGTGGTGAATATGGAATTTCACAAGGCGTTTGTTAAAGTTCTCCATTTTAAGCTTATTCAGACAATATGGAGGATAGGGATAAAGAGAAGCTGGATGCCCAGACATAGAAAATGGAGAATGATAGTAAATGGAAAGTTTACAGCCGGGAGTTCGGTGACGAGTGGGGTCCCACGGTGAAAGTTCTAGGACCTCTGATCTTCGTGATTTTTATCAATGACTTTAGTGAGGAATTGAAGGTGGGTTCATAGGTTTACCAATGATGTGAAGTTTGGTGGTGTTGTGGATAGTATGGAGGGCCGTTGTAGATTGCAGCGGGACATTGCAAGGATGGAGACATTGGCTGATAAGTAGGAGGTGAAGTTTAACCCGCAAAAGTGTGAAGTGATTCACTTTGGAAGGTCGAATGGTAACGCAACATAGAATTCCTGGCAATGTGGAGGAACAGAGGGAACCATGTTCATAGATCCAACAAAGTTGCCATCCAAGTTGACAGTTTTGCTAAGGAGGTGCACGATGTGTTCACGTTCTTTAGCATGGAGATTGAGTTTAACAGCTGCACGGTTATAATGCAGCTCTATAGACGCCTGGTAAGACCACTGTTGGGACATTGCATTCAGTTTGATCGCCTCATTAAAAGAAAGATTTACAGAAAGAGCGGAGAGGTCTTCCCAGGATACTGACTGGACTGGAGGGCATATCTTATGAAGGAAGGTTGAGGCAAGTAATGACTTTTCTCTTTTGAGCGATGATTTATGAGAAGTGACTTGATTTGCTTGCACCATATGTTGAGAATCATAGATAGAATCAATAAACAGATTTTTGCCCATAACGTTAATGTCTATCACGAGGGGGAAAAGCTAAGCTCATTGGAGGAATATTCAGAGAAGATGAGAGAGCTTGTTTGTTTCCAGAGGCAGTGGTGGGTGTGTGGAATATACTGTCAACAGTGGTAATAAAATCAGATATGTTTTTAAGCTCTAGTCCATCGGCACGTTCGCTCAGTGGTTAGCACTTCTGCTACACAGCACCACTGACCTGGTTCGATACCATCCTCACTGGAATGTCTATGAGGAGTTTGCACGTTTTCCCCTTTTCTGCGTGCTTACCCTCCTCTTGCTCTGGTTTCCTTTCAGAGCCTTAAATATGTGCATGTTAGGTGAATTGGCCATGTTAAATTTCCATTCGTGGTCAGAGATGTGTAGGCCAGGTGTATTAGGCAGTGGAAATGTAGATTCATAGGTGTGGGGGCAATAGGCTTGGGTGAGATATTCTTTAGATGACCAATGTGGTCCTGTTGGCCAATTGATGTGTTTCCACACAGAGGGGATTTTAATTCTATTAGTGTGATGAAAGGTATGCCGGTTTGCCTGATCTTAGAGTAAAATAAAAGACTGGCACAACACTGAGGACCAAATGCCTTTGCTGTATTGTACTGTTCTATGTTCTTTATTTAGGCTTGCAATTTCACAGAATCTGGAAAGTTCTTGGTACATGTAATCGAAGGTTCGGATGACTCACAGTGAAAGATAAGGTATATAAGAACAAACAATGTGCACAAGTTTACATTGAAGTCAAATATGTGCTGGTACAAAATCACGGAATTCGCGCCCTCGGGTCATTGTGGGTAAACTGCAACGTATGGATTACTGCGAATCAAGAAGGCAGTTCACCACCACATCCTCACAGAGACAACTCGGGTTGGGCATTCAGTGTTTGCCCCCAATCAGAAATGTCCAAAATATCGTCTGAGAACGAGGGTCAGGCAATGCTGGAAAGATGACCAAACCCACTTCTACACTAAAACAGATCTGGAGGATTGGAACTCACACCCTCAAATGGTGAGCGATGCTAATTCAATTGTTTTCATTAAATGTAAGATTGATCATTTTCATTGAGGCAGAGGAGCAAGGGATATGGTCCCAAGCCTTGCCTATGGAGTTGTCTTACAAATTAGACATGATCTTCCTGAGAAGCTGAACAGACTCAATGTGCCAAATCGCCTGTTCCTGTCCCTACATACTTGTGAAAAATTGACTTCAATCCTCGACAGTTCACTCAATACTCAGGATCTTATCTCTGCTCGCTTTATGATGAAAGCGTTAAGGAGATATTTCCAATTTTTCATTCCAGTTACTGTCAGTCTGAATTATTGATCAACACCTTATTTGAACGTAAAGTGCAGCCAGTCGCCATTGCATCAATAATTGATACCACCAGCGTAAGCTGTGAACCCATAAAGAGAGGATGAATGTTTCTTCTCTCACAACCACAACGATGATGTGGGCGAAACTGCTATTAATACTTCGAACCCTGGTATTTCTGGAAGCCACCACAATTGGTAAGTTTTACTTTTTGTCTTAGTTGCAGAGGTTTTTAGTCTCCGCTTTGGCAAACATGGGAAGCATGGCTTGGAACAGTAATTGCTTTGTTCTTTCTATGTATTTTGCCATTTGTGTGTCTCATTTATGTCCATTCCGTCAGCACATACTGTTTTTGTCATCTTTGAAGAGAAAGAAATCCAATCAGTATAACACTGATTGGAATTCCCACTGGGTTCAGAAATTGTTTGGGTGATTTTTGTTTTTGACTTTTTTATGTATTGACGACCAAGTAGCTATTCCCTGTCATCTCAGTCGTCACATCCACATGCTGCATCTATAAGACAGCCAGCTGTAGTATTGCAATGGAAATGTCGCAACTGCAAACCGGGAAGGACTGGTTTCAGACCGTACCTCCTCCAGATGCCTATAACCACATCGCTGAACAGTGTGATTCGAAAACAGCTCCCACAGGTTTGTTCAAAAATACATTCATAGCTGTTCCGTGAAGTTGGTATGTAAAGGTCAGGACGTTTTGCTAAGACTGAACAAAACATTCGTAAAAACACTCGTGGAATACTATAAGTAACGGAGGGCGTCTTATCTGAGGAAAGCTCATAAGATCAGAAGACCACAGGAGCAGAAATTGGGCCATATCGCCCAGCGAGTGTGCTCTGCCATTCAAACACGGCTGGTCGAGTTTTCAACCCCATTTTCACACTTCCTGCCTGTAAACTCTGATCACCTTCGCAACCAAGATTCTAACTATGTCAATCTTATATGTACTCAATGACCTGGATCCATGAACTTCTGTGGCAATGAATCCCATAGATTCAACACTCCTTATCTTGAAATGTTTCTGTTTATCTCCATACTGAGAGTTCTTCCCTACACTGAAAGGCTGACTCCTCGATTCCTCGTTTTTTTCTGACAATGGAAACACCTTCCAAATCCCACTTTGTCCAAGACTTTCAGTATTCTGAAAGTTTCAATCAGGTATAAGTGATTGTTCTGAACTCCAGCGATTTCAGTCCCAGAGTACGCAAATCTTCCTTAAATGTTCAGTCTTCCATTCCTTGAATGACTCTTGTGAACACCTTCCAGATCGCTGCAGAGCCAATATATCATTCCTGAGGAATGGAGTCCAAACCTGTGCACAATACTCCAACTGTGGAATGACCAGACTTACAGTGACTCAGATGTACATCCGTGCGTCTTTGTTCTTGTCTTTCGAGATGCTTGACAAAATTCTATTTGCGTTTCTGATTACCGACTCAACTTGCACGTTGACCTGAAGAGGATCATAGACCAGGACTCTAAGTCCCTTTGAACTTCAGATTTCCGATTTTTCTGCCCATTTAGAAAATAACGCATACTTCTACCCGCTCTCCTAATCTCTAAACCTGTTTGAAGCACCCATGTCTCCTCAATTTTACCTCTCGCTAATATATGAAGTGAAAAGCTGTCGTCCCAACACTGAGCTTTGTGGAAAACCACTGGCCATCGGTTTCTTTTCTATTTTTATCCCAGTCTCTGCGTTCTGCCAGACAGTCAATCTTCTATGCGTGCAAGTACCTGGCGTTTGACAACATCCGGCCGTTTCCTACTATGTTGTTTCCTTCGGCATCTGATCAAAACACTTCTGGAAGTGGAGATAGACAACATCGATTGGCTCTCCTTGGTCAAACCTTCTCTGTGTCCCCTCAAAATATTTTAAAAATCCCCTTGATAAAACAATACTGAGTTTGCCCTGTTTTATGATGCATTTCTAAGTATTCAGAATTCCCACCCTTCAAAATGGATTCTAAAATCTGACCATTGACTGAAGTCAGGCTTTTCATTCTGTAATTTCCCGTCTTTCTCCCTATTCCCTTCTGAAACAGGGATTTAACATGAGTAAGCTTCCAGTACTCTAGGAGTCTCCCTGAATTTAGTGACACCACGGCGATCACTATTGAAGGCTCCACTATCTCTTCACTTTTCTGCTTGAGAACCGTGGGACGTAGCCCATCTATATCAAGTAATTTGCACAGTTCCATATTTTCAGTTTTTTGCACCACCTTCTCCTTGTTGCTGGCCACCGTACTAATTTCTGCTGTCTACCCCCCACCCCCCAAAGATGTTATTCACCCTTTTCACAGCAAAGACTGACGCAAATTACTCATTCAGCTCCTCAACCATTTCTTTGTTTCCAGTCGGAGCAGAATTTGAGGCAATCCAGAGAACATCACGGAACTAACATCAGCTATGAAGAGATTGTGTAGGACAGGATAATATTGGTGGGAGTTGAGAAGAATGAGATCTCAGCCTGCTGAAACATGAAAGACTCTTAGAAAAAATATTCAGTGGAGAACAGGAGATGTTGTTTACCGTTGTAAAAGAATTGTGGACCAGAGTGCATCAGCTCTGAACAAAGTATAGCCCATTTAAGTCGGCATCGAAGAATGTTATCTTCTTTTGAAGGTCATTGAAACGGTGAAATGCTTCAGCATAGAGTGGATTTTCATTCAGTACGTTTATGAGTGAGGTTGACCGATTTTCAGTCAGGATGGGACTCGAGCAATTATCCGGTAGTTGTAGGAAAGGGAAGTGGAGATGATCAGCTCAGTCATGACACCAGATGCACACACCGTTTTACATTCGAACATACGTACGCAGACCTTCTTGCAGATACACACTCTCTTTCAGACACACATGTGCAGATACACAGACACACACACACTCCCCCTCTCTCCCACCCACACATACATGCACAGACACTCTCTCTCCCACGATCTCTCTCCCTCACATGCACACAGAAACGCACAAAAGTCGATGGTGTGACATCTTCTTAACTACAACCTTTAATTATCTCGGGAATACAACTAGAAAGAAGTTCTGGGATTTACATATTAAGGAATCTGAACCTGCAGCCCCATTCTAAAAGACAAAAGATTGAACAACAATCTCTGTTTGTTTAATATATTGCATATGAGTATTACATATTGATATTTTACTCTAAATGCTTCTGTGTCCTATAATCCTACTCCACGAGATACGCAACAAAGGAGCAGCGCTCTCCGGTTGCACTTTCAAATAAACCTGTTGGACTATAAACTGATGCCGTGCGATTTTATATTAAAAACAAGTCCACCCCAGTCAAACATCCGCACTGACATATCATCAAATCGAAGAGTAAGTTTGACTGGCTAAACGGCCGCCTTCTGCACGTCCAATTTCTTGTCCAGTGTCTGCAAATGGATGCAGGTTGCAAAACGTCGTGGAATCTGAGTTTGTCCAAGTGGGAATTCTGTTCTCGACGCTTTATTAGTGAGCTGGCATTATTGATCTTGACTCATGGCGTCTGTTCTCCGTTCGTGTACCTACTCACAGACGCTAGTCTCTTTTAATCCCGATCTTGAAGCATCCTTCCTTCCCGTGACCTGTTGAGTTCTCTGTCACATAATCATCATGGAATTGTACAGTTAAAATAGGGCATTCTTACAATCATGTATGTCCTGATGCTGGAAAGTGCTGTCCATCTAGCCCCATTCGCCTGTATTATATTGATAGCCCATCTAAATTCATTCCATTGAACTCCACATCCAGGTTTCTTTTGAAAACTGCTGTCGAATCAGCCTCTGCCACTCTCCAAGGCAACGCATTCCAAATTCCAGCACCTCTCTGGGTAAATAAGTTACAGAGTTATTGACTTTGGGATCGTTCCATTCCGACACTCGCCAAAATTGTCGATGCATTTTCACTCGCTGAAGGCAAGCTGCTTGAGTACATCACAATTCCTCAAACCAATGCCTCACAGTGAGAACGCACTTCGCAGTTGTCAGTAGACTGTACCAATATGAGGTTGGACGTGGAGAGCTGCATCCAGTTCTGGTCTGCACGAACAATTATTGGAACACAGTTCAAGCAATATGCACCATTACAACTCCAAGAATGTCTGGTTAGAACAGCAAGGGTGAAATCTGCAGCGTTCTGGCATTGTGTATCTGAGTCAGGTGCAGGTGGATGTCATATCGCATCTGACTGTTAACATCAACGAATCTTTGTTTTTCTTTTTATTCTCTCTCGTAGCGCCAATATTTTAATGTATTTTAGAAGGGAGTTACTGTCGCGGTGTACCATGTGAGAAGGGTATTTCAACGAGGGTTAAAGGAATGTGCCCCATTTTACAAGTGTGTTGCGTACGTTTGTGAAATAGAAGAAGGAAAGAGCAACATGCAACACTGGAAAACATCTGTGTTTCTGATTGGAGAGTTCTGTTTTCTCATCAATTCAGGCTTCATGGTATTGTTTCAACTGAATGATCGCTGCCCCACTGCTTTCTAAACTCCGTGAATAAAACTGGGTGACATTGCAAACATTGATTTTCCATGTCTCATTTCACTTTCATATCAATGTCTTAACACAATGTCAGGAAGGGAGGGAAAGCTCAGAAAATGGTTATTATGCATTGATGATCTTTACACTGTCGTAGCTTAGCTGACATGTGGGTCTTTGGTGTGGCCACAACTGGAGGATCGTTTGCAGTTCATGTCGCCACAACATAGATTAGATGAAATTACTTACAGTGTGGAAACAGGCCCTTTGGCCCAACAAGTCCACACCGCCCCACCGAAGCGGAACCCTCCCATACCCCTACATCTGCATCTACATCTATCCCACTACCTAACACTACGGGCAATTTAGCATGGCCAATTCACCTGACCTGCACATCTTGGACTGTGGGAGGAAACCGGAGCACCCGGAGGAAACCCACACAGACACGGGGAGAACGTGCAAACTCCACAGTCAGTCGCCTGAGGCAGGAATTGAACCCGGGCCTCTGGCGCTGTGAGGCAGCAGTGCTAACCACTGTGCCAATGTGCCGCCCACAAGGAAGGATGTAAACGCTTTGGAGAGGCAGGGAAAGAGGTTTACAAGGTTGTTACTTGGATCAGAGACGACTGGTTACCAACAGCCTTTTGACAAAATTTGAGCAGTTCGTGCTCGGGTTGTGGAGCTCAGAGGCGATTTGAAGGAAGTCTATAAAAAGGTGAGGGGCTTGGATAGGTTACCTAGCCGGAATCATTTGCCCAGGTTGGAAATTTATTGGACAATGATTTAAGGTGGGGGGACATGTTAAAATGATAAGCATGAGACATTTTTAGTTGAACAGAGAGAGTTGTAAATGTCTGGAAAGGATTGCCAAAGAAGGTGGTGGACTTGGAAAGAAGAGCAAAATTGTCAGGCAATTAGATAGACGGAAGAACAGGCAATGTGTACAGCGTTATGGACCATGTGAAGGCAGATAGGATTGGTTTGGAAGAGTACACTTGTCTTCACAGACATATTGCAGAATTGTTTGTTCCTGTGCTGTTCGCTTCTCTGTTCAATGGAGCATTTTAGCTTCGGTGAGAGGCTGGATTTAAACGGGTTGTTTTCATTGGGGCAGAGACAATATTGTGAATGCCTATTTCATGTGAAGTGGTTCAAAAGGAGCAAGAGTCAACAGAAAGCAGTTGCTCTCCTCAGTCCAATGAGGGGACACAATTGGGAATTGAAAAGCATAAGATCTGGAACGGCGTTGAAGGTAACCTCCTAGCCTTTCTGAATCTCTGATCGAACAGACACAAACAGCAGCCCGCAGACAATGTAATTGGATCGTCGTTTCATCTGTTACCTTTGGGGAAGGGGAGCGTGATGTTCCATTCATGTGGGCAGTTTGGCCATCTCCAATACATCACTCTCCCAGCTCCAGGACAAGAGGGCGATTTGGAGGCCCACTGGGAATTAGCAGGAGAGAAAATTTGCGCTGCTCGCTGGCATACTAGCGAGAGAACACCAGTTGCGTCACTTCTTCAATCATGACGAAGTGGATTTACAGTCTCATGTAGTGACAGCGTAAGTCGGTGATAATAATACGGCTGTGAGTGTGGATGTACTTGTGAAGACAGAACAAGTTAGTGCTCATCACAATACCATATGTCTGGCCGCAAATGTATAGACACAGAAGATCAGCGGTAATAACAGTGTTATGCCTATGGAGTTACTGCTGGAACTGAAACAGGTCAGTGATCACCACGGTGATGGGAGTCTGGAATCACCTGTAGAAACAGAGTAGGTCATTAGGAAACATAGTATTGAGGATCTGTAGACAATTGCACGGAAATTCCATGTCAGCGGTAACGATAGCGCTGTGACTCAGGTTAATATGAATTTAAATGCTGTGGGAATGCATCCATATGCAGGTACAGAGCAGGTCAATGATAACCAGAGTGTTGTGAGGATCTAATCTCATGCTGCGGACCTGGACGTATACAAGGAGACACTATAGATGCGGCAGAATGAGGAGAGGGAGTTGGAAAGAGGCTGAAGAGCAGGACCTCAACAATATTAATCTCTGAAGAGCTGCCAGGGTCACGTACTAGTGTTGCAAGGAATAGAAAGATAGGGGAGATGAATACATGGAGAAGAAACTGATGCAAAGTGCATGGCTTTTTTGGATCTTGGATCAATGGAAGCTCTCCTGCTGCCAGGGTGAACTGCAAACGAGGCACTGATTGCTCCGAAAGTGGAGAGCAACCAATATCCTCGCTGCAACTTTCGGTCTTACTACATGGGAGGGCTTAAACTAGCGTGGCAGGGAATGCAATTACAGCAGCAGGACAACAATTGAAGAGATTGATAGGAAGGCTGGTGCTGAGACCAGTGAATCAGAAAGAAGGGAAAAAAAGAGACGGGTGAATGAACACAACAGCACTCATGGTCTAACGTGTGTTTACATCAATACAAGGAGTATAACCGGTAAGATAAATGCGCATAGAACTTGGATCATTAGGTAAGAGGAAGATGCTGTGCCCACTGCAGAGACGTGGTTGAGAAAGCGACTGGAAAGGCTCCAGGATTTCGTTGGTTTAGACGAGATAGAGAAGAATGTAAAAGATATGTAGGAGTTGTATTACGAATCAGGCAGAATGTGACATCTTCAATTTGAGAGGAAATGCAGAAGGGCACATCCATTGAGGCAAGAGGGCTAGAGCTGAAACATTAGGTGGGTGCAAACAATTCGCCAGGATTCTAACGTAGGATCTCCAAACAGCAATTAGGAACAAATATATGGCCGATTATTGAAAGATTAGGGAACAAAAGAATTTTCATAATGGGTGACTTTAACTTCCCCAATATTCATTGGGAGTCCCTTACAGCAAGAGCGGGAAACAGAGTGGACTTCCTTAAATGGATGTGTTTGTTTCTTGAAACACTACGTGGATAGCCCAACAGGCAGAGCGGCCACAGTGTAACTTGTGTTGGCTAATGAGCCTGGTCAAGTGATGACCTTTCAGTGGGAGACCATTTTGAAAACAGTCATCACAGCTCGTTAAGTTTTAAGATAGCTATGAACAGGGAGAAGTCAGGAGGTTCGGTTAGGTACAAAACTGGTGGAAGGCAATTTACATCAGCATGAGACAGGAGCTAAGGAGCTTTAATTGGAAGACGCAGTTATCGGACAAGACAACATGTAACATGTGTGAATTTATGAAGAACTGGTGTAGAGAGTTCCGGACCGATATGTTCCACTGAGGCGGATGGACAAAGGTAGCAAGGTAAGCGAAATATGAAAAGGAGGGTGACTGTGAATTTCTTCAAAAGAGAAAAAGATGCATGTGTAAGTTTTAAGAAGCTAAAATAGTACGGGCCAGTGAATAATGTTTGGAAACCAGGTAAGTACTCAAGCGGGAAACTAGAGACCAAGAAGGGGCCATGAAATGTCCTTGAGAATTCAAGTTAAAGAGAGTCCCAAAGCATTCTATACATATAATAAGAACAGACGTAATTCTCGGGAGAAAGTAGGACCACTCAAGAATCTAGGATGGCACTTATGTTTGGAGGCAGAGGAGGTTTAAATTCCAAAGTGAATACTTTGCATCACCATTCTCTCCGTAAAACGACATGGAGGATAGGGAGATATTTGTGGAGCATGTCTATAGGCTCGAACATTAAAGAACAAGAAAGTGGTGGCGTTGGATCACTTGAAGAGTATCAACGCAGATAGCTTCTAAAGGCCTGATAATAGCTACTCCAGTTTATTGAGTGAGGGAAATGAGGCGATTGCTCAAGCTTTGACTAAGAAAGTGGTCCTCTCGAACCATTTAAGAGATCCCGGAGGATTGGTGAGTAGGCTATCTTGTCCCCTATTCAAGAAGAGAAGTAGTGATAATCCATGAAACTATCAACCAATAAGTCTCACATCAGTGGTAGGAAACTAATGGAGGGAACTCTTAGGAATAGGTTTTACGCACGTATGGAAAAGCGTGACCGAATTAGGTGCAGTCAACATAACTTCTTGCAGGGCAGGTCATGTCTCACTAACAAAACTGATCTATCTGAGCAGGTCTCAAATGTCATTGATAAGGGTAAACCAGAGGATTTGCTTACATGGACTTTTGTAAGGCTGTGAAAATAACCTACATGGTAGACTCCTTCTGAAAATAATGATTAATGGAATATACGGGGACTTGGCCACTTGCATTGACAATTGGGTTGTCTATAGAGAATAATGGTGGAATGGTGCCTTTCCTGCTGGAGGTCCGTGACTAATGGTTTTCTCCAAAGATCCGTTTTAGGACATCTACTATCTTCTGTTGTATGTAAATGAATTAGATTAAAATGTACATGAGCAGGTGAATACGTTTGCAGATGGTACAAAGTTCGGAGGATTTGTGTATAGTACATAGTTTTTTCAAAGGATACTGGGATACATACCAGTTTCAGATATTGGCAGAGTAATGTCAGATACAGTTTAATCTGGATGAGTATGAGGTGCTGCAATTTGGGAGATCAAACCTTATGGAAATGTATACAGTTAATAGTCGTACGAAGAACAGCATTGATGTATAGAAGGAACATGTGATTCAAGATAATAGCTCTCTGAAAGTGGCCATGCAAGTAGATAGGTGGTAAATTAGTCATATGGTGTGCTTGCTTTGATTGGTCAGGGAATTTAGTTCAATGTTCAATATGTCATGTTGCAGCTTTCTAAGACTTTGGTGAGACTACACTTAGAGTGTCACGTTCAGTTGTGCTCGCCACATTACACGACTGATGTGGCTGCTTTGGAGAGGGTGCAGATGAGATTTACCAAGATGATGCCTGGATTACAGAGTTTGATCGGTAAGGAATGGTGAGCAAAATCTCTATTGAACAGAAGCGACTGAGAGGAGACTAGATAGATGTCTGAAAAATTATGAGGTGACAAGACGGGGTTGACAGACAGAATCTTTTCCCCAGAATTAAAAGGTCGATGCGTGGAAGCATAAGGTGAGGGTGAACGTTCACAGGAGACGTGATGGGCAGGTTTGTAAAACAGCATGTGGTAGGATATTGAAATGCACTAGCAACATGGTGGTGGAGGCATTAACGATCAGCGTACGTAGGGGACGTTTAGATGAGCACATGAATATGTAAGGAATGGAGAGATATGAAGCAAGGACAGACATAAGGGATTAGTTCCGCTTGGTGTCATGTTTTGCACAACATTATGGGCTGATGGGCCCATCGGTGTGCCGTGCAGTTCTGTGTCTTATATCAGTGGTAACAACAGTGCAGCGGATATTTATAGACAGAGCAGGCCAGTAAAAACTAGGTCGTGCTGGTCTGGAGTCACATGTAATGACGAGCAGGTCAGGGGAAAATACGATGTTATGGTTCTGGAGTTAGATGTAGAGACAGATTGTGCCATTGGTAATCACAGCGCTGTGTGTCTCGCGTCATAGAATGACACAGATAAAAAAACAGAACCTTTTCTCCAACTTGGCCATGCCGAAAAGATATTCGAAATCAATCTAAACCCATTTGGCAGCATTTGCCCCATATCGCTCGAATTGCTTCCTATTGAAATACGCAACCAGATGCCTTTTAAATTATATCATTGTTGCGGTCTTTTATACTTTCTCTGGCAGTTCATTTCATGCATGCGCCATCCTCGAGGCGAAAGGAAGATGCCCCTCAGTTCTCGTTTCAATCGTTCCCCTCTCAGCCTGAAACAGAGGATCTTTTCTGTTGGTGTCCCCTACCGTGGAGAAAAGACAAACACTTTGCACCCTACAAATGCCCAACATGATATTTTAAACTTTTATAAGGTCTCCCATCACCCCAGAGAAGAGGAAGAATCAGGGTATAGCCAAAAATAGGATTGACGACATAAAAAGTGATTTCAGGGAGTGAGGCTGGAAGCTGAAAAGCAGGACGAACAGAGTCGTGTTCTCTGGATTACTACCGATGCCACGAGATCGCGAGGCGGGAACAGGGAGCGGGAGCATCTTAACACGTGGCTGCGCAGCTGGTGTAGGAGGGAGGGTTTCAGATATGTAGATAATTGGGATGTCTTCTGGGGAAGGTGGGACCTGTACAAGAAGGACGGGTTGCATCTGAACTGGAAGGGGACAATTGTACTGAGTGGAAGGTTTGCTCGAGCAATTCGAGAGGGTTTAATCTAGCATGGCAGGGGGGTGGGAACCTGAGCTATATCTCGGTGGTGAGAGTTGATGCAGATGAGGCAATAGCAAGAGGTAGACCAGCGAGTTAGAAGAATATTCCTGGGAAGGAACCAAGGGATCAGTTAAAGTGTGTTTGCTTTAACGCAAGGAGTATCAGAAGTAATAATGATGGTCTTAGAGCATGGATCAGTAACTGGTGCTATGATGTTCTGGCCATAACAGAGACGTGGGTTTCTCAGGGGCAGGTTGCTGGATGTTCCAGGGTTTAGAGCATTTAAAAAGAATAGGGAGGGGGTGTGGGAAGAGGAGGGGGTGTAGCACTATTAATCAGAGAGTGTATCACAGCTTAAGAAGGTTCCATTGTCGAAGAAGACCTGTCTACCGATTCAGTATGGGGTGAAATTAGGAACAGCAAGGGAGCACTCACTTCGTTAGGGATTTACGACAGCCCCCCCAATAACAGCAGGGAGATTGAAGAATGCATAGGTCGGCGGATTTTGGAAAAGTGTAGACGTAGTATGGTTGTTGCAATGGGTGACTTTAACTTTCCCAATATTGATTGGAACCTCCTTCGAGCAGAAGATTTGAATGGAGATGTTTTTGTAAGGTGCATTCAGGAGGGTTTCCTAACACAGTATGGTGACAGGCCGACAAGGGGAGAGCCATGCTCCAATTGGTGCTCGGAAACGAGCCGCGGCAGTTATCAGTTCTTGTTGGGAGAGAATTTGGGTGATAGTGACCACAACTGCCTCTCATTCTACATAGCCATGGAGAAGGAGAGGATGATGCAAAATTGGCGAAGATGAAACTATAATGTATTAGACGTGAGTTAGGAAGCATGGACTGTGAGCAATTGTTCCATGGTAAAGGCACTATAGACATGTGGATACTTTTTAAGGAACAGTTTTGCAAATGATGAACAAATATGTCAATCTGAGACAGATTTGAGGGGGTATGATAAAGGAACCTTGGATCACGAGAGCGGTGGAGCTTCTCGTAAAAAGGAAGAACGTAGCTCACATAAGGTGGAGTAAGCTGGGGTCAAGCTCAGCTCTAGATGATTACAGGCAGGCGAGGAGGTATCTCAAAATGGTCTGAGGAGAGCCTGGAGGGGGCACGTGAAAGGCTTGGGAGAACGGAGTAGGGAGAATATCAAGGCATTTTACACTTATGTGAGGAATAAGAGAATGGTCAAAGAAAGAGTCGGGCTGATCAGGGACAGCATAGGTAACCTGTGTGTGAAGTCTGAGGAGGTAGGGGAAGACTAAATGAGGTTTTTGCTTCTGTCTTTATGAAAGAAGCGAACTTTGTAGTGAATGAAACCTTTGAAGACCAGATGTGCATGATGGAATGTTTAGAGATAGAGGAAGCTGATGTGCTGAAAATTTTGTCAAACATTAACAGTGACAATTCGCCAGGCTCGGACCAGATTTGTCCTCGGCTGCTTTGGGAAACGAGAAATGTGACTGCTTCGCCACTTGCGAAGATCTTTTCATCCTCGCTCTCCACTGGAGTCGTACCTGAGGACTAGAGAGAGGCAAATGTACTTCCTCTCTTCAAGAAAGGAAACAGGGAAATCTCCGACAATTACAGGCCAGTAAGTCTCACGTCTGTCATCTGAAAGATGTTAGAAAGGATTCTGAGGGATAGGATTTATGACCATCTGGAAGAGCATGGCTTGAGTGAATGCAAGTAACACGGCTTTGTGAGGGGCAGGTCACGCCTCACAAACATTATTGAGTTCTTCTTCTAGAAAGGTTGATGAGGGTCGAGCTGTGGATTTTGTGTATATGGACTTCAGCAAGGCATTTAATAAAGTTCCCAATGGCAGGCTCATTCAGAAGGTCAGGAGGAATGGGATACAGTGGAACTAACCTGTCTAGTTTGGCTGAACTCGGACATTTTTCATTGGAGAAAAGGAGGAGAGGATGGGCCTAATTGAGGTATACAAGATAATGAGAGGCCTAGATAAAGTCAATAGCCAGAAAGTATTTCCCAGGGCAGAAATCGCTAACACGAGGTGTCAAAGTTTTAGGCTGATTGGAGGAAGGTATAGAGGGGATGTCAGAGGCGGGTTCTTTACACAGAGAGTTGTGAGAGCACGGAATGCGTTGCCAGGAGCAGTTGTGGATTCAAGGGCATTGGGGACAGTTAAGAGACTGCTGGACAGGCATATGGTCACAGAAATCTGAGGGTGCATACAGGAGGATCAATGGTCGCACAACATCGTGGGCTGAAGCGCCTGTTCTGTGCTGTGCTGTTCTACGTTCATTGTTCTAATCAGCGTTTGAGACTAATCCTCAACGACAAATCCACCAAACGTGACGATATCCTTATAAATGTTTTGTGGTACCCACAGAGCTGTGCGTCTGGAGTGACATAAAGACACAGATCAGACAAGTCGTAACTGCAGTTCTGTGGGCTAGAGCCACGTGTGGATTCACAGCAAGTCAGTGGTAACCAGGGTGCTGTGGGTCTGATCAAATGTAGAGAGAGAGCAGGTCAATGGTTGCCACAGTGCTGTGGGTCTGGAGTCACGTATGGAGACAACTTAGGTCAGTGGTAATCACTGTGCTCAGTGTCTGGAGTCACGTTTAGAAACAAAGTACATCATTGCTAAGCATAGATTTCCACCCCGTCTTACTTATTGAGACAGAGTTGGTTCATAGTGCACTCAGTGCTATGACCCTTGAGCCACAGAGCAGGTCAGTCATAACAATGGTGCTGTGAGTCTGAAGTCACCTGTACGGACATGGCAGGTGGGTACTGACCACATTGCTGTGGGGCTGGTTCAAATTCAGGTACTGTGCAGATGAGTGGTAACCAAAGCGCTATGTGTTGGGATTTATAAGTAGAGAAGGAACAGATCAGTGGAAACCATAGTGCGGTATGGCTTGATTTGCATTTAGAGACAGAGCAGTTCAGAAATAACAACAATGATGTGCTTCTGGTGGCACATGTGGAGCCAGAGTCGAACAGTGGTAACCACAGTGCTGTGGGTTCAGAGACACAGAGACAAAGCAGATAGTGGTAACGACGATGCCGTGTGTCTGGAGTCACGTACAGAGCAGTTCAGTGGTAGTCATAATATTACCTTCTTTATTCCTCCAGTTATCATATAGTACAATGTAACATGACATGACAGAATGTAAGACAAGGTAATATAATATAACATAATGTTACCTTCTTTATTTCTCCAGTGATAGTATAGTATAATGTAATATGACATGACATAATGTAAGACAACGAAATATAATATAACGTAATGTTCCTTTCGTTACTGCTCCAATTTGACCTCCTCATCTGAGGAAGAGTAGTTACGGAGTCAGTTCGTTAAAGGTGTACCAAACTGATTCCTGAGTTGGTGGGACTGTTCTATGAAGAAAGATGTGATCGTTTGCAGTATATTCACTGTGGCTCAGACATATGGGGCAGACAGTGGGTATTCTCAGAAAATCATGTCATGACCTCATTGGATGGCTCGAGGGGTTCATTGTCCTGAATTCAATAAATTCCAATAATTCTAAGCAGAAAATCATGTTGCTGATAATCACAGGACTTCAGGACCAAGTGGGGTCTAAGTCGAAGGCAAACAAGATAAGCCATTTAGGACTGAGGCACGAGACCTTTCCTGACCAAGTGAGTGGGGAGACTGTGGAATTATCTGCCACTGAAAGCAGTCAAGGTGAAAACATTGAATTTTTGGTTTGTAAGTAATTAAATATGGTTCTTGCAGCTCAATTGGTCAAAGTCTACAGGCATAAAGCAGGAACAGGGATTGTGTTGATCGATCAGCCAGGTCACACTGAATGTTGTAGCAGTTTATTCCTGCTCATCGTTTCTATGTTTCTCTGTGAAACGAATAATGCTGTGATTCATTCGTGAAAAGCTCAGTAAATTCCTTCTAAGCAGAGGGAATGGGAACCGACAATCAACGTGTTCCATGAATCTGGTAAATATTCGACAAGATGAAATAACCTACTGGCAACATAAGGTGAAAGTTTCAAAAACGAAAGAAAAATTGTCATAGCATGTGGACGGCTTTGACTTGGGTACATCATTAAATGTCTGTTAACGGAGGAAGGAAAAATATTCTGTTTCCTCTCGTTAAGTAAGGGATTGACACGTTTAAGATTGTCAGCAAGAGAGGTTGGAGTGAGACGAAAATAATAGGGATGCACTTCTGAGGCTTTATAAGGTGCTAGTCAGATTGGACCACATTTTGACTATTGCGAGCATTATTTTAAAGATTACTTACACTGTCGAAACAGGGCCTACGGCCCAAAAAGTTCACAACGACGCGTAACCCACCCATTCTCCTAAGACTACGGGCAATTGAGCATGTCCAATACACTTGATCTGCACATGTTTGGACTGTGGGATGAAACCGGAGCACCCGGAGAAAACCCACGCAGACACAGGAAGAACATGCAAACTCCACACAGTCAGTCGCCTGAGTTGGGAATGGAACTCAAGTCACTGGCGCTGTGAAGCAATAGTGCTAACCACTGTGCCACCGTGCCGCCCTCATGGCCCCCTATTTCAGGAAGAATGTATTGATGAGGTTCAGGACAATGATCTCAGGAATGACAGGATAAACATATGTGGAACGTGTTCCGTCTGTAGGTCTGTATAGTGTAAAAGGATGGTGCAGCGATCGCATTGAAATGTAAACAATACTGAACGGCCGAGATAGAGTGAATGTTGGGAGATGTTTTCATTTGCAGGACAGACCAGAGCCCGAGTGCACAGGCTTAGCGAAAAGTGAAGACCGTGTACCGCAGAGATAATAAAACATTTCATTAGCCACAGCATTGTGAATCTGTGGAATTCATTGCAACAGAAGCCTGCGAAGTCCGAGTCATTGAATATATTTAAGAAAGAGATTGATAGGTTCTTCATTGTTAATGGGATCAAGGCTTACGAGGAGAAGGCGAGAGATTACTTTGAGAAACTTACTAGCCATGTTTGAATGGCAGAGCAGACTCGTTGGTCTGAATTTCTGCTTATTTGTCTTATGGTCTTATGTTCCTTATCATCCCTTTCTTCCAGAAAATTGGAAAAACTACAGGCAGCATTATATGAGAAGATATGGAGACAAATATAACACAACCATAGTTAGCTTAACTTCTGTTATTGTTAACATGTTAGATTCTACTTTAAAGGAAGTAACAGCAAATCATTTAAACATTGACAATGTCATCCAATACACTCAGCACAAATTTAAAGTAGATTTAGTGGTATTGTCACATGTATTGTGGTACAGTGAAAAGTGTTGTTTTCCATGCCATACAGGAAGGTCATACCGTCAAAGTACGGTGCAGTAACACAACAGAGTGCAGATTTCAATGTTACAGCTTCAGAGAAGCAGCAGAGGAAAATTAAGATGAGAGTTTTAGAGGTCTGCTAAGAGGTCAGTTAGTAAAGTGTAAAACGTTGCTCTTGAATCTGATGCCAAGTGAATTAAAACATTTAAATCTTCTCCCCGAATGAAGAGGATTCAAGGTAGTATATCGTGGGCAATAATTGGATATTTAGATTGGTAAAGTACTACAGATTAATTGACTTAACAGTAAAAAAAAGACTATTGCTCAGATTGGGCAGTTCAAAGTCGATCCCTGCTGTGGTAATGAGGTCATGTGTGGCCCAAAATGCGTGATGACGTCAGGCTTCATTCCCTGACGTGAACCAGATGGACTTTATTTTAAAAAGAACCACAGTGAACTGGTTTACGCAGCTATTATTTCAGTATTGCTTAAAATTCAAATATGATGCTAATCAATCGAATGGTGGAGAATAACCAGTGGGCGAATGACCTGATTCTGTACCTACTCCTTCTGCTCTAACTTCGTGCTTGCCTGAGAGTTGATCTGACTTTGTACCCAAAGTGTCTGCCTGGGCCGCTGGGAGATGCAACGTTAACACTGTGCCACAAACACCTGAAGAGAGTACGCATCAATGAATACTGCACACACACAAAACCGTGCCAGGAGTCGAGTACTGCTGCCGTTGAACGGGATTTCCACTGTGCCATGAAGAAACTGTAAGAGCTCCAATGGTAATCGTTGCTGTAAGCAACGATAGCATTTGAGAGGGGTAAAGAGCAATATCTCATATTACAGCAAAGACCCTTTGCACATTGTTCTTACAAAAAAAAATGGTCTCCAGCACACACCCTTTCCCACTTGATGGAGAGCCATTAATTTTCAGACGTTTCAAGTGGCTCGTCCAAGTTCACTTTCCGGTAGTGAATCTTCCCTTCGCAATTATCAGCACAGGCAGGGCATTGCAGACTCACCACCAGCCGGTGGGTGAAAACTTTTTTTGAACTCCCCTCTGAACCCCTGCATTTCACTTTAAAATGGTGGCCTCTTGCTTTTAAACTTTCAGATCAGGAGACCAGCTGTTTTCTCGTCTCGTCCATTCCGCTCATGTATCTCGCTCTTGCCCTCACTCGACTTCTCCACCACTCTGCATTTCAGAACCTTAATCGCGCTGGAGAATTTTTTCTACTTCGTCAACTGTCTGGTGAAATCATATCCTGCTCGTAACAAGTGGAAAAGAACAAGTCTAAATCCCAAGATTTCACCTGAATCCAGAGTGGGTAGATTGGGGGGAGGGGAGTGTTGTAGGTAGGCTTTTAACTCTTCTTTTCAGGGTACTTGACTTCAACGTCCTGAGCCTAATCATTGCACAGTGAAGCGAATTCGCCTGTTCTCTGTTTGTGAACTGTCAATTCAACAAGTCAAGAGCTCGCTGAGAAGTGCGCGTGGTGCTATTCCTTGCCGAGAATTTCAGAGATTATTCACTACAGAGTCTCCGAACCGCTAAATGTATCTCCTGTTTTTCATCGAACTCACTGGGGTATTTCGGAAGTTTGTAGGTGCGAATGAAAGCTGTGCTCTTGTTCCTCGGAACGTGTCATTTTGAGGAGGGGGGCACTGATAGTAGGAGGCTGAAAGGTAAGTAAATAGCCACAGGTGGTTGCATCCATCAGTTACTGATGTGAAGGAATCTTGACAATGTGAAGACAGCATTCATCATTTCCAGCCAGGCCTGCTGCTGATTTCGATCCTGCTGGACTTGGAGATACACACTGCATCGCAAAGTAGAACTACAGAGAAAAGTTAAGACATCCAGAAGAAGGGGTTAAAGACAGAGTGAGAAATAAACGGAGTGTGAGAAATGAGGGAGTAAGAGAGAAGGGTAATGGGGATTGAGAAAGGAAGAGGAGAGATGGGAAGCGACAAGAAATGCAATAAACAAAAGTAATTCAGAAAAAAAAGGAGATGGAGACAAGAATGTAGACAAAGAGACAGACGGATAAGGTGTTAGAGAGAGTAATGAGAAAGGTGGAATGAAGGTAAAAGGGGTTAGAAAGCGAAATAGAGAAGGGGGAATAATGAAGAGCAGAGAGAAAAAAAGAGATAGGCGTTGCAGTATAATGCACAAGAGATAGAGAATTGTGCTTGTGAAAGAGATTGAAGAGGTACGGAGAAAAAAGGTGAAGAAATCTGTGAGATTAAACAAACAGGTGGAGAGAAGAATGAGTGAAAGGGAGACCTACATGGAAACATCATTGAAAAAAAAGTTGATATTAAGAAATGAATTGAGAGTGTTTGAATAAAAACGTCAGGGAAAGGCCAAAACAGGTATTGAATGACGACGGCGAGGGAATAAAAATAGCTGCGGTCGAGATAGGAATTGAGACTTAGAGATTGATGAGGGGGAGAGTGAGAGATAAGAATTAAATGTGAAAGAGAGAGAGAACCTGAGTGTGATCTGTTTGCTGATTGTACGTTCCACTGCCATCGTCAGGATCCTTGCTTCTTACAGTCATTTCTAAATGCTTGTATAAAGTTAGCAGTTTCACAGTCAGGTCTCGAGATTGGAGCAAGACAGAGTCGGGAGGGCAGAAGGACATCCAACCTGCAGGTCCATCTGAAGCCACAGCACCATTGTATTCACTCACCCTTCATTACTTTTCATTTGCAGGATATTGGTCTGCGATATTGATCGTTCTGCCGTTTGTTGCCAATCCCCAGTTGTACCCCTTGAGGAGAGTGGGGCTGAACTCCTTCTCAAATTACCTGAGTCCATGTACCGCAGACAGACCAGCAATAAAATGGCAGGGAGGCAGGTACGGGATTTTGTCTGAGTGAAAGTGAAGGAACAATCGATGTATTTCACTTACACTTCATCCGATTCATTCATGAGATTTGGAAGGCGTTCTCAGACAGCAGGTATTGCTCTGCGTAGGTGCCCTGGTGAGAAAGTGGCAGTGAGCGGTTTTCCTGAAATAATGTAGTCCATGTGCTCAGGGTTGACCAATAATTTCATCAGGATAGGTCTTCCACAATTTTGATCGAGCGGCAGTGAATTAATGGTGATATATTTCAAGTCAATATTGTGAGTGGCTTGAAGGGGAAAGTGCAGGGGTTAGTGCTAAAATCTGTCTGCTGCCCTTGTGCCTCGTGATGGAAATGAACGTGGATATCGAAGGTGCTAACTAAGGAATTTTGGTATTTTTTTTTTACTACTACTTTGCTACTAAGCCTTGGTGACCAAGAGAGCGGATGTGTGCAGATGCTTTGCGAATCAAGTGGGCTTTATTGTCATGGATCCTCAGGCGACTCTCTGTGTGATGTTGGCACATTCTCACCATGTCTGCGTGGGTTTCCCCCGGGTGCTCCGGTTTCCTCCCACAGTCCAAAAATGTGCAGGTTAGGTGAATTGGCCATGCTAAATTACCCGTGATGTTAGGTGAAGGGGTAAATGTAGAAGCATGGGTCTGGGTGGTATACGCTTCGGCCGGTCGGTGTGGACTTGTTGGGCCGAAAGACCTGTTTCCAAACTGTAAGTAATCTAATCTAATCTAATTTAATCTGATCTAATCTAATCTAATCTTTTTTATTTTAATGCCGTAGAACTTTGAACATGAAACTGTGCAATCGTTCCGGCCGTCAATGTTATGCCGTTCAGTGAAACCCATCTGAAGCCCATCTAAACTCCACCATTCCATTTTCGTCCATATGAAAACGCAATGACAATCTAAATGCCCTTAAATTTTCCGAGTCCACTACTCTTTCAGGCAGTGCATTCCACACCCCTACTACTATCGGAGTAAAGAAACTAACTCGGACCATCTGTCCTATTTCTGTCAACCTTTAGTTTAATTTGGAAGGTTGAGGGAAGATCTAATAGAAATGAATTCCCAGCGTTCACACTTTCTAAGCCTTGCAACATCACGAACGTTGACACCTGGGAGGCAACCAACCAATCGTGTGTTACTCTCTTTTCCACACAACCTCCGATCGCTTCTCCTTACTGTGGACTCACCAATGACGAAAGCTCTGCTCCTCTTCCCCTTCCCCACTGAGCAGCAGGGATAGACACTGCACCAGCGACCTCTTCCCCATTATCTTCGCCTGGATAGTCTTTCCCCCAACAATATCTATAATGGTATAGTTGTTGCCGAGAATCACCACAGAGGATCCCTGCACTGCCTCATCTTTCCCTTCCTTAAACCAGACGTTAACCTATCTACCATCGTCGTGTTGCTGTAGAGTAACTAACTTCCTGTATCTCCTCACAATAACTGCCTCCGCCTTCTGAATGACCCGACGTTCATCCAGCTCCACCTGATGTTCCCTAACTTGTTTCTCGAGGCACTGGAGTTGGGTGAAATTCTCATGCCTGAAGTCAGTCATGAGAGTGAGGTGACTTACTTACCAAACGTGCAGGAATCCTTTGAACTATCCTTAACGTTTAAAAATAATCATTTTCTCCCATTTCAATGTACAGCATAAAACAAATTAAATATTTATTTTAAATTACATTGTATTCCAAAAGACCAAGACCAGTGCTCTCGGTTCAGCCAGCTAAAAAGAGTGATTCATATACTGTGCAATTTTCTGAGTTTAGATTGACAAGCTTATTTCAGTTTAACAAAAGTAGATACTGGATTCCTAGGGATAAATGAAGTCATCTGCTCAGTGACTGTACATGGAATAAACAATCCTGTTAACGGAACCCAGGTGTTGATGATGAATTAATGCCAACTCCACAATTAATGAATAAAGTCTCTCAGGGACTTGTCTTTTTGCTGCATAAAAGGATTCCTGGCTTAACTGCACAGAATAACCCTCCACCCACTGGCAGAAAATACGTCATGGATTTCAATTATTTCAATTTATTTTATCTTGAACTATCTTCCGAAGCAGTTTCATGGTTTAATGGGAACTCGGACATCCAAATTCTAATTCAGGATTTTGAGAGGATATACTACCCAATACTTGCTGCGGTCAGTGTCCCCCGTAAGTGCTAAGTGTCCTTATCAAATTTCTAATCCGTGTTGTACCCTTCACTTATTGTTCTGAACTGCTTCCTGATGCACGTTTGCTCGTTGATGGATCGTTGATTCGTCCTTACTCACCTTGGTATATATGTTGAAGTGTAAAGCTATGTTAGAACAGACTACATTACACTCTCTACGGAGTCATTACCGGACACGAATTCGATTGATTCTCTGCTTCTTATCCTCGTAGCTATGGATCTAATTATCTACGAGCAAATGTGGAAGGATCACCTGAAATCCTCAGCGGTAGTTGGCTATATTTGTTTGATAGACCGCGAATACTTGGATCAGAATTCTGCGTCGGTAGATTCAATGTATTTAATATAAGATGACAGCATATCAGTCAAACAGACACACGCACACACTCTCTCACAAACTCTCGCTCTTGCAAAACTGCACACACGCACTATCACTCACACAAAACCGTTCAGATGCTTTCCCAAATGCACAGAGAAATTCTCTCTATCTTTTTCGGTCTCTCTATCACACACACACGCACACATACACACACACGCAGACAGACGCTTGCTCGCACACAGACAAACATACACACACACAATCAGTGGCAAACACTCATATATTCAGATAATCTCGCGCATAGACACTGTCGGAATGTACCCCGTGCCGTAATATGTGGTGCAGGAAAACACAGGTGTTCTGGCAGCATACGAAGTGGAGGAGAGTTGAAGTTTTGAGCATCAGCCGTTCATTCCGAATGAGGGGGTGGCCCAAGGGGCCTGAGAGAGAAATCGGTGATACTGGGGAAGGTAACTGAGAATGCCATTTTTAGACGGAGGAGGGCGATGATGGAGATTATTCGGAAAGGACGTTGGAGCAAAATGGTGGGAAGAGAAATGGAGAGTTAGGAGAGTTCAATAGGGCTCTGGAAGGTTGGCTCTCGAATAGGGTGGTGAGTGGGATAGGTGGAAAGTGAAGAAACTTGTGAAATCTGCATCGATCCCGTGTGGTTGGAGGGTGCCATGGGCGGAGGTTGAGGTATTCTTCCGCCAGACATCGGGTGCCGAGAGTCTGCCGGTGGAGGAGGTCCAGGACTTGCATGTTTTGACGGTTGCGAGGGGAAGTTAAAGTGTTTTGCAACAGGTAGATGGGATTATTTAGTCCCTGTTTCCTAGAGATGTTCTCAGAAACGTTCCGCAAGTATCCGTCCTGTCGCCCCAATGTCGAGTATGCAACACTAAAACCAACGGACACAACAGATGCTGTGTGTGGAAATAAAGCTAAATCTCCGTGCAAATGCGAAAGGATCAGTTAGGACCATGGACAGCGGTGAGTTATAAGGTGCCGGCGCAAGTTTTCCTCTTTCTGTGGTGTCAAGGAAAGGTGCCAGGTGTGGACGATGTGGTAGTGGATGCTGTGGCCCTCACAATGGAGTCTCTGTGGTTACCATCTCTGTGGAATGCAGGTAACGGTGGAAAGTGAAATGCATCCCAGCTGGCGGACATGGCTGAAGCTGTTTAGTTGAATGTGGAGATTGGTACGATGCAGCGGGGAGGAGCGGGGAGTTCTGTCCTTGATCCGATTGAAGAGGTGGGGTTCAAGGGCAGAGGTGAGCGAAATGGAGGAGATGAACTTGAGAGCATCATCCACCAGCGGGAGGGAATGTGCAGTCATTGAAAAAGTAGGACATCCGGGATTTTCATTGGTGGAATTAGTCCTCCTTGGGACAAGATGCGGTACATAAATTGGAAGGAATGGATAGCGTTTTTACAAATGCCAAGATGGGACGAGGTGTCGTCCAGGTAACTGTGGGAGGCAGTGAGCTTGACGTCGATGTATGTTTTATGTCTGTCAACGGAAATGAAGATGGAGAGGTCCAGAAAGGGGAGAGAGGTGCCCGAGACGTTCCTGGTGAATTTGAAGTCAGGGTACAAGGTACTGGTGAAATTGATGAACTGTTCGTGCTGCTCGCAGGAGCATGAGCTGGCGCCTATCGAGTCATTGATGAAGCGGAGGAAATAGAGGAGATTGGTGTCAGGTTAGCTGCGGAAGATGGACTGTTCCATGGACCAGAGAACGTTGCATGTACAGCTGGGGCCTATGCGGATGCCCATGATTAATCCTTTTCCCGAGAGGAAGTGCGAGAATTGAAAGGAGACTTTTTTGAGGATGAGGTCCATTTCAAACAATCGGTCGAACGTTTCAGTGGATGTATACGATTTGGGTCATCGTTCGACGACGAAATGGTGAACTTGGAGGCTTTCGTCTTGAGAGAAGAATGTCTGAAGATGAAGTTTGCGAGCCAGAGAAACGGAAGTCATGGAGACGGTGGCATCCCGAATATATGTGGGGAAATCCTAGATCAAGACGGACAGAAGAATGCCAAGGTATGCTGGGTCATGTTCTTTGGGGAAGGAACTGGGAGAGACATGAGGTCAACCAGGGCAGTCAGGTTTGTGAATTTTGGTCGGAGATAGAACCGGGCAGTTCGCCAATTTATGATTGTGCCCGCTTTGTCTGCTGGCTTGATTGGTAGCCAGAGGCACCAGCATCATTCTCAGCCGTGCCTGCCTCTTCCTCATCTACGGGGAACAGTGTGTTTTCCACAGCTGCACCGGCACCATTTCCAGCCATTTCCTCCGTATCAACGCCACGTCATGCTCCCACCAGGAGTTTGAAAAGTTCATGAATTTTAATAACAATTTATTCCCTGACCACAAATTCAACTGGATCATCTCGCCCACATCCCTCGCTTTCCTGTACCTCTCCTTCTTCATTTCCATTGAGAGACTGAATACAAAGCAATTTCCCCCACCATTTATCGAAGTCTCCCTCCAGTACATCTCTTCCTCTTTTGCGCATCTGTCCTTGAAGTGCACCCATCCAATCACAGCAAGCACCGAGCCCCCATGGTTCTCACCTTCTGTCCAACAACCAGCAAATACAACGCGTCATCCTCGACCATTTCGACTACCTTCAAACAGATCACCAGAAATATATTTCTCGCCCCACCCGGACTTGCGCTCCACAGCGGCCATTCACTCAAGGACTCCTTCGTTCGGTCCAAGACCCCCACCAACCGACCATCCTCTCCCAGCATCATGCCTTGCCACCGGACAAAGTACAAAACCTCCTCCCACACCTCCATACTCACCACAGTCCAAGGCCCCGAAGGATCCTTCCATAACTGACAGAGATTTAATTTGACTTCCACACATATCATATACTGTGTACGTTGCTGTTGATGTGCTCTCCTACAACTGAAGCAGACAGAACGCTTACTTGCAGAACGGTTCAGAGATCATCTCTGAGACACATGCACTAAAAGCCCTATTGCCCTGTAGCCAAACACTTTAAATCCCACTCCCACTCCACCGAGGCCAGGCACATCCTGGGCCTCCTCCTCACCAAACATCGAGCCACCCAACACGTGGACGAATACTGCCGCATCGTCCACCTTTGGTCCCTGCAACCATACAGGATAAATGTATATTTCACGCGTTTCATTAATCGTCATCATCCCTCTTTCCAATTTATTCCAGAGCCAACATTCTGACTCAACACTAAACTCTGAACTGTCCAAACTGTCCATCTTCCTTCCTACCAATTCCGTTGAACCTCCTTTCTCACATATCACCATAATACCTCATAGCCATCTATCTATCCCATCCCCGCTACATTCCCCACAGTTCACCTCCTTCCATTGATCTCTCAGCCCATTGGGCTATTCCCTCATTGCTGATGAGTTTATGCTCGAAAAATCGACTCTCCTGCTCCTCGGATGCTTCCAGATCGGCGGTAGTTTTCCAACACCACACGTTCCATCACTTTCTCCTGCAACTATGTATACAATAATTAGCTACGTCAGAGTAGAGAATGCGAATTTGGAAGGTACTCTGATGATTATGACTTTTGAATGGGAAACACGGTCATGAAGGTGCACCACTTACGGCTGAAGTGAACATTGAATATTGCAGTTTCTTCACTCATCAATCGTTAAGTGTTACATCGTCGTTTCCTTTTCCACAGTGAATACAGTGACGATTGTGATCCTGTTCCGTGGGAAGTGTGGACTCTCCAGATGTGTCACTCTATCTGATGGCCATGGCAATCGCAGATTTATTGGTGATCATCCTTGACCTGATATTGAGACATATTCCAATTGTTTATCCAGAAGTCTTCACTTTCCTGAAGGATATACCTGCGTGCAACATTCATGCTGTCCTGCTTTATGCAGCATCCGATTGCTCAGTCTGGTTCACAGTCACATTCACCTTCGACCGTTTGGTAGCCATTCGTTGTCACAATTTCAAAACTAAATATTGTAATGAGAAAACAGCGGCGGTGGTTCTCGGAACAGTGGCTGGACTGAGCTGTTTAAATAATATCAGCTGGTATTTTATGTATAAGAATAATTATGGTTTATCTAATCATCCTATGTTTTGTGGTATAGAATTGAGAGATGATAACTTAAAGTTATGGGCCATAATTGAAATTGTTCACTACATTCTCTCACCCTGTCTCCCATTCGTTCTGATTCTGCAGCTCAACATTTTCACCGTCAGACATATTGTAGTGAGCAGCAGAGCCCGCAGGAGACTCCGGACTCACAACAACGGGGAGTGTCCCAGAGACACGGAGATGGAGAGCCGAAGAAAATCAATTGTTCTTCTGCTTCTGATTTCAGGCAACTTCATCCTGCTGTGGGCAGTGTTTGCCGTGTATGCAATGCTTGAACGAATGGATAATCTGGGCTATTTGATTTATGTGCCTGTGTATCTCCAAGAAGTAGGATTTATTCTACAGCTCCTGAGTTGCTGCACAAACACTGGAATCTATGTCGTGACACAGAATAGGTTCACAGGACAATTCAAAAATTTGGTGATATATCCCTTCAGTCTGATCACTCATATAATCAAAAGGCAAAATTAGCACCTGCTTCTGGTTCCCATTGTATACTCTGACTCCCAACGATGATTGAAATTGATTGACACACGATATTCCAAATTTGGTCATACTGGAGCCTTAAACAGCATTAGCAGTATATCCACGGATCTTCATTCCAGCACGCTCAAAATAAATGTTGGCATTTCATTTTTCTTTCTACCCTCCAAGTGAAATTGCAAACCGACCTGAAGAAAATCCCGAACCAGGACTCAAAGACGACCAGCGCGTAAAAACTCCGACGTTCTTTTTAATTTAGAACATAGTCTATGCCCCTGTCTTTCCAATCAAATTGCATCTCATCCTATTTTTCCACATTGTGTTCCATTTTAACATTGCAGGCGGCTGTCTTATTGGGAAAGTTTGGACAGTAATTTGTTAATTAAATGTTGATGGACACAATTAAACGTAGATATGGATAAAATATATTGGTGTTTAGACAATCTTTCGACAAAACGACTAATAATATTATCTGAAGACACTACGTTTCCGACCAACTCGCCCTCCGATCGAAACCTTCCAAATTTAGTATATACTTTGCGCATGTAAGCATCCTATGAACGTTCATAACCTCAAATTGTATGACTCGAGAAATTGAGGGTGTGGTTCAGAAAAAAGAAAAAAGAAAGAAGTATGTGTAAGGTAAAGGCAGTTTAGAACGAGTGAACGAGTGAAGAGTATAAGGGAATGAGGAGTATACTGAGGATGGATATCAGGACGGCCAAAAGGAGACATGATTTAGCTTTGGCAAATAGAAGTAAGGAGAATCGAATGTGTTTTTACAAATATGTTAAAAACAAAAGGGTAACTCGGGAGAAAATAGGGTCCTACAAAGATCAGCAAGGCGGATTCTGTGTGGAACCGCAGAAAATGCAGGAGTTACTAACCGAGTATTTTGCATCAGTGTTTACTGAAGAAAAGGATATGGAAGATATAGATTGTCGGGACATAGATGGTGACAAGGTGCAAAATGTTCAGACTACAGAGGAAGAAGTGCTGGATGTCTTGCAACGCGCAGAGGTGGATAGTTCCCCAGGACCTGATCAGGTGTACCAGAGAACTGTGTGGTAAGTTAGAAAAGTGATTGCTGGGCCTTTACTGAGATGTTTGTATCATCGAAAATCACAAGTGTGGTTCCGGAAGACTGGAGGTTTGCTAACGTAGTGCCACTGTTTAAGAAGGATGGTAAGGACAAGCCAGGGAAATGTAGACAAATGAGCCTGACTCCGGTGGTGGGTAAGTAGTTGGATGGAATTCTAAGGGGAAGGATGTACATGATTTTGGCAAGGTAAGGACTGCTTAGGAAGAGTCAACATGGCTTTGTGTGTGGGAAATCCTGTCTCCCAAACGTGATTGAGTTCTTTTTTGTAGAAGTTACAAAGAGGAATGATGAGGGCAGAGAGGTATAACGTGATCTATATGGATTTCAGTAAGGCGTTCGACAAGGTTCCCCATGCGAGACTGGTTAACAAGGTTAGATCTGACGGACTACAGGGAGAAGTAGCCATTTGGATACAGAACTGGCTTAAAGGAAGAAGATAGTTGGTGTTGGTGGAGGGTAGTTTTTCAGGACTGGAGGCCTGCGAGCAGCGGAGTGCCACAAGAATCGACGCTGGGCCCACTACTCTTTTGTCATTTACATAATTGATTTGGATGCGATCATAAGAGGTACAGTTAGTAAGTTTGCAGATGATACCAAAATCGGAGGAGTAGTGGACAGTGAAGACAGTTACCGCAGATTAGAACAGGTTCGTGACCAGATGGGCCAATGGGCAGAGAAGTGGCAGATGGAATTTAATTCAGGTAAATGCGAGGTGCTGCATTTTGGTATAGCAAATCTTCGCAGGACTTATAAACTTAATAGTAAGTTCCGGGGGAATGTTGCTGAACAAAGAAATTTGGAGTGCAGGTTCATGGCTCCTTGAAAGTGGAGTCGCAGGTAGATAGGATAGTGAAGAAGGAGTTTGGTATGCTTTCGTTTATTGGTCAGAGCAGCGACTACATGAGTTAGAATGTCATGTTGGGACTGTATAGGACATTGGTAAGCCAGCTGTTGGAACATTGCGTGCAATTTTGGTCTCCTTACTCTCGGAATGATATTGTGAAACTTGGAATGGTTCAGAAAAGATTTACGAGGATTTTGACAGGGTTGGAGGATTTGAGCAAATGGGAGAAGCTGAACAGTCTGGGGCTGTTTTCCCTGGAGCGTCGACGCTGATGGGTGACCTTACAGAGGGTCACAAAATTATTTGGGTCATGGTTAGGATAAATAAGCAAATTATTTTCCTAGAGCGTTGTGTAGTCCAGAACAAGAGTGCATAGGTTTACGGTGAGAGGGGAAAGATATAGAAGAGACCTAAGGGGCACTTTGTTCACACCGAATGTGGTACTTGTATGGAACGAGTTGCCAGATGAAGTGGTGGAGCCTGGCAGAAGTGCAACATTTTGGATGTTTATATCAATAAGATGGCTTGGATGGATATGGGCCAATTGCTGGCAGGTTGCAGCTGGGACAAGATTGAGTAGGGGCAGCTCGTCTGCATGGACGGGTTGGACCGCAGGGTCTGTTTCAATACTGTACATCTCTATGACTCTCTGACTGTATGTTCCTGGATATAAAACATTTCTGCATCGGTTTGGCCAAAATTCATCATTCATAGGCAAATGTCTTTAGCTCATACCCCTTAAAACTTAGCGTGATACAAAAATCATTCATGCAGATTTGAAATGAGTAATTGATGCAGCGACCTCTGCCATTTGTGCCAGAGTGTTCCAAACATTTTGCACTCCTTGCGCGTAGCAGCTCTTCTGAACATCTCGCCCAGTCTCCTCATGAATCACAGAGTATATCCTCAGTTCTCGAGCCCCCAATGTGTGGATATGCCATCTCTTTAAATGTTCCATTTGTTTAATGATTTCGATCAGATTACACCTCAGCTTTCGAACTTCTCCACAAAGCAGGTCATATTTTCTGTAATCCTCTGAATAACATCAGTCTTGAAGTCCAAGAAATAGTGTCGTTCATTTATGCTACATTCCTTCCCAAGGCTCTGGATGCTTCTAGCGTTAAAATGATCCAGGTGTGCCCTTGCAATGTTCAGATTGATAATGGTATGCAGTAGCTAATGGAATTAATGAATTGAACAGTTCGTTGCGTGTTGTTGACATACACAGAAGAGAACATCGTACTTTGTCCAAGTTCAATATATGCTTCCCAAGGTGTTCTGATCACATCTGATCGAAGTAATCCAAGTGGGAATTAATCCAAATTATATTTGTGCAAAAAAAGGCGACTTCCAAGTTGCTGAGACAAATGCAGCGACATTGTTAAAACATGTTAGGTATTGTTGAAAAGTGACCATCGGCATATCAAGTCCGGGTGTCAAATGTCAAGGATTCAATTTCAAGGGCATTGGCATCTGTTTTGGAACTAGGGGAGATTTGTACTGAGGGGAAAGTCTACATCTGGACCGATCTGGAGCCCGTGATCACACGGAAGTATAAATAGGGTGCTCACGCGTACTTTGAAAGAGGGACTTGGAGAGGAGCGAGGGAAAGGAAAAACGACAGGAAGCATGACTGTAAAAAAAAGATAAGCACCCGGTGAGCATGTATGCAGGAGGGTTCAAGTACAATTCAGAGTGTGAAGGAAGTAAAAACGGGTGGATAACTCAGGAAATATTAAGAGATGTATTGGAAATCATGAGGGTATGAATACTACCATTAGGCACTTTATCTGAATTCGGAATAAGATTAATGAGTTAACAGCACAACTCATCGCGAATGAAAATAATTTAGTATCCATTACGGAGACATGGTTATAGGATGGTCACGATGGAGAGTTGCATCTCCAGACGTTCAGCGAATTTGGAGGGACACACAGGAAGGTGAGGGAAGTGGTGTAGCTCTTATATTCAAGAACTACATCATAATAAGTTGGAATCCATTTGTGTGGAAATTACAAAATTCAAAGACAAAAGAAATTCACTTGTACGCGTAGTCAAAAGATCACCAAATTATAACATCACATTGTAGTGGTAATAAATAAATAAATAATTCCTGTAAAAAATACATGGCAATTATCGGAGGATTTTAATCTCAGAATGACTGTTCGAACCAGCGCAGTCCGGGCAGCCTTTTGGACGGGTTTGTTGAGTGCATTCGTAAGAGTACACTTGAACAGAATGCAATGGAACCGAAGACGGAGCAAACTATCCAGTGCCATGGAAGCAGATTTGATAACAGTCTCTGCTGACCATCTGCATGGCGTTGGCACATAATCCCCATTTCTGCATGCGTCTTTTCTGGGTGCTCCAGATTCGTCCAACAGGCCAAAGATATGTTGGTTAAGTGAATTGGTGTGGCTAAATTGCCCGTAGTGACCTGTGGTGTTTATGTGAAGTGCATTAATCACGGGAAATGTAGACTCATGGGAAGAAAAGTGGCTCTGGGTGGGATACGCTTCAGAGGGTCAGTGTGGACCTGTCAGGCAGAATGACCTGTTTCCACACTGTAAGTATTTGATGATCACTTACCACCACATTAGAACTTGGCCTTGCTCCATTTCATCATTTCATTTGGTATTGTCCCGAAGAATTCAGATGCCATTTCTTCTGTGTGTTTATTCATAATGGATCGCCTAGAGCATAGCTTGGTCTTATTTCTTATACTCAAAGATACTCGCACCCATCTGAGTGAATTTCCACCATCCACCAACGGGTCAATCAGGCAAAATCACGCTGATTAATCCGGCCCAAAAAGACATTGACATGTTGATGGCAGGGCGGTCCTTAGGTGTCCATGACTGCAGTTGCTGGTAGCATGTAGAGCCCTCCAATTAAGAGTGTAATGCGCCCCTGTAACTGTTACGTACCTCGACGTTTCCGTTCGTCCTGTCGATGACATTCCAACCAAATTCGGGTGTGTGTGGTGGGTTGGCAATTACCGGGTTCTTTGCTAACTGGCTGTTGGTAGGTGCAGCCTGTCTGGATGATGCAGCATGCGTAATAGCACTGTTATTTTTGTTAATGCTCACCTTAGGTACCAAGAATTCTTTCTTATTTGTCCATTTTTCTTGAAATCCATCATAAACTTCATGTTTTTGAGAGGCCCCTCCAGCCCAAGGCCCTCCTTTTGATCCTGTTGTGATGGATCACAACATGAAATGCAAAGACTGCAGGACCATCCCGATTCAATCTAAGCCCAACATATACTGGAGCAACTAAACCGATGCAAATAGGATATGAGAAAACGACACTTTCCAGGGATTAATCAAATACAAAAAAGGTAAATTCTGCTATCGAAGCACGCATTGCTCACGTTCCTTCTTGTCCTTCACTTGACAGGCGCACTTAGCTGAGTGGTCTTGATGTTCCCAGTGTGAGCCTACACTGCTTATTTGTGAACGAGGACAGTGAATTCTGGTTCTGTGAGATCGAGGCCATCCAGGTATTCGCCTCCCTTCAGGAGTCGGCCTGTCAAGAGAATGTGCGAGGTTGGTTCTGGAGATCAGACGATGGTGTTGCATACCATCGTGAGGCCAAACGGAAGTATTGTCTCCCAGCTTTTCTTATTCTGCTGCACCGTCTTCCTAATCATCCCATTTCGGGTGTGGTTCATGCTTTCCACGATCCCACTAAATTGTTAAGTACACAATGTGGAATTTCTGCTTGATACCAAGCATAGTTATCACAATTTGCATGACTCAGCCTTTGAAATGAATTCATCGATCTGACTTGTTACTGCGAGGTAGACCCCATCCTGTAAATATCTGCTCTGTTATGATATATGCTGTTGCTTTGGTTGTATTTAAATAACAATGAAAGCATCGACTCATTTTGTGCAAGTACCTATGATGATCAGAATGCAGATATATCCATTGGCACACGTTGGCTTGGAACTGTGAAGTGAATTTAAAGTATTGTCCTGGGCCCTCCCACTTCTTCGTTCTTCCCTTTGCGGGTAATTGTCTGTTTTGTTTTAGGCGGAGACAAAACAGTTCCCTTCATTATGTGCTGCATCTCGGTGCAACTCGGGCGCCAACACACAGATTTAAATCGTTTGTAGTGACCTTTCTTTCCTGGTGCACGAGCCTATATTGATATTTATATTTAATTTGGTCCTTGTGTTCAGTCGAGGCGACATGCAATCATGATTTTAGAAATAACCTGTCACCTACGTGTAGGGAACGTTTCCATCTGGCAGAGGCATCTGGGTAAACTCTTCCCATAATTTGTTTTTAAGGAAACATCAGGGCGTTGTGCTTGCCTAATGTCCTCTATGTTTTACTGACTGAGACTGACAGCATTCGCTGCTTACATCTGGGTGTCCACCAGAAAACTCCTACATAAGCCCGTCTTTTGGCACATTTGTCTGCTCTGCGTTTACATTATAGGATCCCCTGTTATTAGTTCCATATTTGATTATGCTGGACTTAACCTACTGTGAGGCCTGCAGTTGTTCAGTGAGGGGGCTGATGATAGTTGTTTCACATCAGCGGAAACAAAGCCTCGAGCTTCCCAAACTGGTAAGCATTCTGTGAAGCGTTTGCATAATTACATACTGTCCGAACATATATCTGCACGTGAATGTAACAGATCACGGTGGGTGAAGATACAGTCTGATTGATTGGACCTAACGAGTCATTGGCATCCATGTTGATAGCAGGATGATCCTTCGATATCCATTACTACAGGTGCTCGGTGCACGTAGCCTCTTCTAAATAAGGGTGTGAGGCGCCCCTTTGACGGGTAAACACCTCGATGTTTCTGATCGAGCTAACTCAGTTCAACCCCAAATTTAGATTCATATTTTAGGTCTTCAACTGTCATGCTCATTCCAAACATCCTGTTGGTCGCTGCAGATAGCCTGGATTCTGTGGCATGTTTAACAGCACAGTCATTTTGCTTGTGTGTTGCCTTAGTTTCCACAATGCTTTAGTCCTTGTCTATTTTTAATTAAATCTATCATAAACGTTGTATTTTGAAATGCCCATGAGAACATACCTAGAAGTTCCGATGGGAAGAAAGAAGAGAAAACATTACTCTGAATGTAATTTGTGCTAATATGTTCTGGGAAATTATGATTGAACAGTTTGGAAAGTACTCTGTTCTGTATCTTATTAGTGTTCGACATGAAACGAGTATCTTGTTGCAGTTATTATTCAGAGTAGAAACACTTAGCAAAATTACCCACATTCTCCGAAACTCATTACCCGATTTTAAAAATCATTTGATCTTCCAACAGAGTACATGGTGAATAATTATATTATAATACCAGCAGCTAGTTAAAAATAAATATAAGTCAGGAGATGGTGTCCTTCGAGAGGGAAGACGCGATTTTTTAATGAATGCCTTGAGGGGTATTTGTGTGTCGGGGAGCTAGGGTGCTTCAGTTCTCCTCAATAGTGCGGGGATAATTTTAAGAATACATAGCCAGAAGTTTAGAATCTCCTTATTTCAGGCGATTTACTCCGACTTGGCTCGTCACAGCCGGTGTGCTGTGGGAATGTAAACAAAGAAAAGTCGGACGATGAGTGAAAGAAATTGTTCAGAAATGGAGAAAAGCTGTGGACATTGAATCTATTAATAACATGAAAATTGATAGACCACGGTTGAGAGGGAAGTGAAATAAAGTGTTTAGTAAACATATGTAGTTAATCGATTTGTCACCTCAAACCTACAATTCCATCCAAACTACCAAACGTTCGATACTTAAGTTCAATGTGAAATTAAGTTTTTGAAATTTCGGATACCTAGCTGGGATGATATCACAATCATACCATAAACCACTATCTTCATCTTGCATGGCCAAGTCACATTTATTGTGTTACGAAAAGGGCATAGCTCCTCTGCTAATTTAAACACATCGAGAAACTTATCTTGCAGCACAATCTTGTAAATTTCGAGAGGCAAAGAACTATCCCAGGTTTCACTTTTTAAAGTAAAAAAAAATTGCACTTGTATTCTTTCAGTCCAACAGAGAAGATTAAAACCACAAGTTGTTTCCAAATTCTTACTTTTAGTCCTTTCTTTAAGTGCCATTCCATGGTACTGTTCCGCTAAAAATAAGCCACTTATGATTTAGGAAAATGAACTCTAAAGTTTCAAAATCCAGCCAGCTATCCATTATTCTTGGTAGGTTTTCCTCTGTAGATTCTCGTCTGCATTTTCTGCTTTCGTCTTTTCTTCGGTCGCCTGATGCACAACTTTAATTATGGACCGCTATCTTTCAGAGAACTTTTCAGCTGACAGTTTGTTTTGTTGGTGCTGTGTGCCATTCTTCCGAACTGTTCAGAACATTCGGCATTATACGTCAAAGCATCGGTTCATTGCGTTGGTTTGATGTTATCAAACAATTAAATTCGAATTGGATTGGATTTTCTTAACTGGGGCGTAATTTAAACGGATTGGACGAATTTCATTTTGTTTTTGTTCCATGTCAACGCAACTCCAGGTATGCGTTTCAAACAAGTCTGACATTTTCAATTGTTTTAACACAGCCTCTGCTTTGAGTCAGTCCTCACGATCTTTCCCTCTGTCTTTACAGTCCACACCTACACTTTAATAACATTTCTCGCACAACAATCCCTTTTCGATATAGAGCTGAATGAACCATTTTTAATTTAGCGATTATAGTCATGCGTATTCTAGTGCGGAAGTACAGCACTGCAGCGAAAATTGTACACAGTTGCCGTACATGGTGTCATCTCAGGTGACAAGGCACCCAGGATTGTAAAAGCAAATTCCTTTCACACAAAGGACGTAGAGAAAGGACGCGTTGAAAACTTAAGTATTAGTTGATGCAATATTAGAAAAATAGAGAAATGAGTGCAGTGTTTTAATGCCTTTAATTCCAGGTGTTGAATTCAGTTGTTTTAAACAACACTTGGTGCAGTACTAGGTAGTTGAGTCACTTTGAGTTTTCTGGATTAGAAGAAGTGACTTTGGGGCTTACAAAAGATGACCAAGGCAATCCTGCTGGAAATTGCAGTCAAACGAAATTCAGATTTGCCTTCAGCTGTGAGAAATGGCGACGTAATTACAACAATTGCTCGATACTAAAATTTGCTGGAAATGTTAAAGAATCTTTGAAAATGACGAGAATTTAATTGCCGATGACGCAACTTGACACATAAAAAGGAAACAAAACTATTTTAACGACGGTTTCAAGAAGAGGAATTAGGAGAATATGACTTGCCCTGACATAACAAAAAGAAAAGGAAAAATCGCTTTTGCAAAATAAAATACAAAAGTATTGGAACGCCCCAGGAGAACCACTGGAGAGAGAGAGAAATCAATGGAGATGAATGTGGAAGGTAGGTTTCGTGAGGAAGATAGCGATATTGTTCAAACCCAAATGTAATCGCCAAATGCCTTGCAGGCATCTGTATAAATACATCCAAACATTGCATAAAGTTGAGAGCAGAGATATCGAAGCTATTCTCATTACACTTGAAAAGGTGGAGAAAGAAATGAAATGGCCAGAGATCACATGAGATTTGTTGATCCAAACAAAGCTGTTCTGTCGATCTGATGATGTGTTTGGATCACTATCAGAGGAGGTTTCCGGGGACTATGCGGACGTAAAGAAATCCAACTGCAGTGCATGTCAGCATGTGCCTGAGACCGACAGACAACGTTTGAGGAATCTAACCAGGGAGTCTGTTCAAACCAAAAGTGAGTGTGAAAGTAAAAAAACAAAGTAATTTTGATAAGTAGATAAAGAAATTAAAGTATGCCAATCATATGACGCTCTTAGAGAGACGATTAATTTCTCGGATTTCATAACTTGACTTCCTGAGATAGAGAGTACTAATTAGAAGAACAAAAGCAAAATTAGCAGCTGAAATGGCCGTTGAATGTGAGTTGGTTCATACATCAAGTTTTGGCTTCCAACATCAATTTCAATCCTTGAGGGATAGAAATCAGTGAAGCGGATAGTCGTAAGGGGAAAGTAGATCTCGATGAAAATAATAACGTTCGCTTACCAAAAGGTAAAATTCAGACTATCAAGGGTAGACAGAAATTAAAATCATCCGGTGCTTTCACTGCAATAAATTAAGCCACAGAAAGTCACTTTGAATGGGTGGTGAGTAAAAGATCTGGGAAGGCAGATATCAGAAAACAGGATAGTTAATGAATTTTATTAAAGTGGAAAAGGAAGGCACAGTTCTTTTTGAAAAGCTGCACCTGATTTTACAGTCTGGTGGGAAGGTTGCTAATGAGGAAGTGCCCGACCTTCTTAACACATTTGCTTGCAAAGTTTAGGGTTGCTCATCGGCAGGAGCAGCAGGTGAAGTAATTACAGAATTGACAGATACGGGATAATGTTGAAAGATGGGTTAAGGGAGTCCAGAACTAGAAGGCATAGTTTTAGAGTGAGAGGGGAATGATATTAAAGAGACCGAAGGGGCAACTTTTTCAGATAGTGGTACGTGTATGGAATGAGCTTTCGGAGGATGTGGTGGAGGCTGGTACAATTGCAACATTTAAGAGGCATTTGGATGGATATATAAAAAGAAAGGGTTTGGAGGAAATGGGCCGTGTGCTGGCAGGTGGGACTAGATTGTGTTGGGATATCTGGTCGGCATGGACAGGTTGACCGAAGGATCTGTTTCCATGCTGTACATCTCTGTGACTCTATGACTCTATGTGGAGAAATGTAACTCAGAAGGTCAATTACCAGAAAACATGCTAGTCGGGGGAATCCATGGTGAGACAAGAATTGGCTAATTATGTAGAGTGAGGTTCGAGTAATCGGTGAAAAGTTGAGTAGTGGTACTGAAGGAACTCTCAGAACGAGGAATACAATATCTCCTTGTTAACGATTTTGCTCGGTCAGAGGTAGGACTGCAGCCAACTATGGATGAAAAGAAAGTGGAAAATCAGGGAACTTTCGTAATATAGAAAGCATATAACGTTTTCCATCCCTCACGATATGGTAACAAGCTCATAATATCACCAGTTGAATTGGAAGTAGAAATCAGTGAATATAGATAAGGAAGTTAAAGTAGAATTAGCAGGACTTTTTTTTTACTGGTTGAGACAAAAGAGAAACAGATGGAGGAGAACGTGAATATTATCAGCTCGGGCAAATTTAACTGTTTTACAGCAGAATGATGAAAGTCTGATGCAATTGTAGCAAAAAGCATGCATCGAAGTGGAATAGGAATGCATCCCTGAGTGCTCGGAAATTAAGAATGAGGTCTTGTTGAGAAAATGGTGACCATCCAATATTCAGGCACTTGAAAAATGGACAGAAGTTCATCACGTTGTTTTGCTTGTGGGTTACAGAAAATAGGTGTTTCGATTGGCACATGAATTAACAGTAGCAGTTCATTTAAAGATAAGAAAAGCTCGAACTAAAATACTAAAACATTGTTACTGGCCTGGACTGCAAAACGATTGAGTGAAATTTGCTGCACATGTTTAAACTATCAGGTAATTGGACAACCACAGGTAGCAATAAAACCAAAACCCATTATACCTATTCCTGCATTTGAGGAATGTTTTAAATGATTGCTTATGACGCCTACCTAAACGAAAAAAATGGGAATCAGTATTTGTTAACAATAATGGATGTGACCACAAGATTCCCAGAGGCCATTCCATTCCACAATAATTCAGCTAAAAGCATTGTAAAGGTTTACCTCAAATTATTCCCTGGATAATCACTAACCGTACAAATACAATCAGATTAAGGATTCAAATTTATATCAAAATTATTCAAGGCAGTTACGGAAATCTGAGGAGTTAAACAATTTAAATCCACTGCAGACCATCATGAATCATGGGGATCGCTAGGAATCTGGCATCAGACATGAACGACATTGTTCAAGCTTTACAGTCAAAACAATCCAGACGATTTAGATGAGGGAATTTGGTTTTAACTTTTTGCCATGAGAGATGTACCAACTGAATCGACCAAGTTCAGACCGTTTGAATTAGAATTTGGTCATGAAGTCAGAATGCATCAAAATTGATTACGAAGAAACTGAAGATACCAAATTCAGACACCACATAGTTGGGTCATGTGTCAAATGTTGCAGAATGTTTAAATAGAAGGCAAGGCTACATTTAAAAAATCACATTATATGATCAAGCAGGAAGCAGATAAGAAATCAAAAGCTCGTTACTTTTCGAACGGTGATAAACTCTTAGTGTTACATCCAGTGAGGGGTGAACCTTTGAAAGCTAAGGTTAGTGGATCTTATCTGATCGAAAAGAGATTGAGTGATGTGAACTATTTCATAATGATTCAGACAGGCAGAAATCTCACAGAGTGTGTCATGTGAATATGCTGAAAAGGTATTCTGACAGGGAAAGAAAACCAGCAGAAAATGTCTTCCTGGTTACAACACACAGTGAAGAATCAAGTTCACAGCATTCACAATTGGACATTCCTCAAATTACATTGGAAAATGGGGATATTGTCAAAAATTGCAATTAATTATTGAATTACCCTCAAAGGGAAAAACGATATGACCTAAAAGAATTATTGAGTTTGCACGGGGAGATACGTGGGATTAAGCTGGGAAGTGTTAATGTAATTATGCAAGACGTAGTTATAGGTAATCCTGTTCCAATTAAACGGTATCCTTATAGACCTCAACTTGTAAAGTTTTCAAGGGTTCAAAAACAGATTGAACGAATGCTCCAAGGCAACATATTCTAAGTGAGATGCCATGACTGGAGCAAGCCGACAGTAATATTGTCAAAACGAGATAGTACCTGCAGGTTATGTGTAGACTGTCACGTCTTATCCGATCCCTTGTTTGGAAGACTGCGTTGCGGATGTGGGCAAGCAACGTATATTTCCAAGTTGGATTTATTTGGAGGAAACTGCCATGTACGTTCACTGGGAAAAGAAAATTTTGCTTCATCATTTGTAACACCGAATGGACTATATAAATTTAAAATCATTTTACTTGAAATGAAAAAACGTGCGCACGCCACATTTAAAAGACTCACCAATAAAATAATTTCTGAATTATCCAATCGTTTAGTATCGACGACCTGGTGATTTTAGTAACACATTGAAGAAACATTTGCAGCATTTAATGGAACTTTTCGATCGACTTCGGGAGGCAGGCTTGGTGATAAACTAATTAGGAGTAAATTCGCCAAAGCGAAAAGGTTGATGGGATACAGTCAGGTGATGGAAAGGGAACAGGCAGACAGTGCAAAGGTTGCATGGCGCCGTTCCACGAAATAACATGTGCACAGATCTGAGTAGTGTTAGGAGGTCACGAAACAACAGAAGGAAGCGATGGGGTAGAGGTCTCTAGCACAGACCCTGCACCTGTTGCTGAGATAGGAAGGTCAGAAAGTAGGAGAGCATTAGTTATTGGGGACTCCATAGTTAACGGGACAGATAGGAGATTCTGTAGGAATGAGAGAGATTCGCGGTTGATGTGTTGTTCTCCAGGTTCCAGGGTCAGTGATGTTTCGGATTGTATTTTCGGAATCCTTCAGGGGGTGAAGGAGCAGTCCTACATCGCGGTTCACATAGGCACCAAATACATAGGTAGGATAACGGATGGGGTTGCAAGGTTGGGGTGTTATCTGTTTGTTGCCCCTGTCACGTGCTAGCAAGACGAAGTAGAGGGCAAAAAAACCAGCTGAACACGTGGCTACAGAGATGATGCATGAGGGAGGGATTCAGATCCCTGGGCAATTGTGGTTCATTCTGTACTCGGTGGTACATCGACAAACGGGGTTGTCTACACGTGAATCAGAGGGGTACCAACAGCCTGTGGTGGTTGGAAATTTGCTAATGCACTTTGGGAGTGTTTAAACTACTTCAGCAGGGGAATGAGTACTTGAATTGTAGCTCCAGTGTGCAGGTGGTTGAGAGTAGTAAGGTAATAACTAAGGTATCAAGGTCACAAAAGTGCACCGGCAGGCAGAAAGTAAGTTTCAAATGTGTCTGTGGTCAACGCAGGAGCATGCAGAATAAGGTGGGTGAACATGCAGCATGTGTTGTTACCTTGGACTTCGATGCTGTGGCCAGTGCATCGACATGGATAGAGCAGGAACAGGAAAGGTTTTGCAGGTTCCAATGTTCATATGCTTCAATAAGAACAGGGAAGATGGTAAAAGAGGGGGAGGTGTGTCACTGTTAGTCAAGGACACCATTACAATGGCAAAAAGGATGTTTGATGAGGACTCGTCTATTGAGCTAGAACGGGCTGCCGTCCGAATTAGGGAAAAGAGGTAACCCGGTTAGACCGTTTCTATAGGCATTTGAAAAGTTCCAAAGATGAAAACAAATAACTGCAATGAAAATTCTGGTTAGGAGCGAAAGTAACAGGGCAGCTTTTGTGGGCGACATTAACTTTCCAAATATTAACTGGAAATGCTGTTGGTCGAGAAGTTTAGATGGGTCAGTATTTGTCCAATGTAAAGGAGAGTTTGTTGATACTGTTAGTTCATAGATGAAGAAACGCCTATACAATATTGGATTTAGTTACATGCAATAAATCAGGCCAAGTCTTAGGTTTCGTGACAGGTGCACACTTTGGTAATAGTGACCAGAATTCGGTTACACTTATTTTAGTGATGGAAAGGCATAGGTATATATCGCAGGGCAAGAGTGAAAGGTGGATATAAATACAACTATGATGCGATTAGGCAGGATTGAGGATGCATAGGATGGAGAAGGAAAATGCAGGGGTTGCGCACTATTGAAATGTGAAACTTGTTCAAGAAACAGCGACTACGTGTCCGAGATATGTATATACCTATGAGGCACAGAGGAAGTGGTCAAGTGAGGGAACCGTGGTTTACAAAGGAAATTGAATCTCTTGTCAAGAGGAGGAAGGAGGATTATGTAACGATGAGGCGGGAGGGTTCTGCTAGGTCGCTTGTGAGTGTCACATTAGGCAGGAAGGTCGTAAACAGGGAGCATAGAAGAACCATGAGAGGGCATGAGAAGTCTTTGGAAGGTAGATCAAGGAAAACTATGATGCTTTCTACAGGTGCATCTGGAATAAACTAAAATGACTGGGGCACGATCAGACCAAGTCAAGGACAGTTGTGAGAAGTTGTAAGTGGAGTCTGAGGATATAAGGAAGGCGCTAGAGGAACACGTCTCGTTAGTATTCGCACTGGAATAAGACAATTTTGCTGAGTACAATGTTGCGATACAGTCTGTTAGTCAAGATGGGATTGAGGTTCATGAGGAGGGCGTGTTAGCAATTCTGGAACGTGTCAAAATAGATAAGTCCCTGGGCCGAATGGCATTTATGCTCGGATTCTCCGGGAACTGGGAGGAGATTACAGAAACTTTCTGCTCTGATGCTTATGTCGTCATCGTCTAATCGATAGTGCCAGACGGCTGGAGGATATCAAATGTGGTTCCCTTGTTCAAGAAGTGGAAGAGAGGCATCCTTGGCAATTATAGACCATAATTCTGTTGTGGTTAAGGTGATGGAAGGCATTATAAGATATAGGATTTATAATCATCTAAAAAGGAATAATTTAGTTAAGGATATTCAACACGGGGTTGGGAGGGTAGGCTGTGACTCACAGAGCTTATTGACTTCTTTGAGACGTTTATCAAGCAGTTAGATGGTGGTAAAACGGTTTACATGGTGTAACTGGAGTTCAGTGAAGCGTTTGCTAATGTTACTCACGCCAGGCAATTGCACAAAATACAGAGGCATTGCATTGAGTGTGATTCAGCGGTTTGGATGAGGAATTCCCGAGTGGATAGAAGACAGAATGTGGTGGTTGACAGAAAATGTTCATTCTGCAGTTCAGTTATTTGTGGTCTCCCTCATGGATCTGGTATGGGGCCACTGCCGTTTGTAATTGTCACAAATGACCTGGATGAGTGTGTGTTCAATAATGGGTTAGTAACTTTTCGGATGACACTAAATAGAGGGGAGTTTTAGATCGTGCTGAAGGATGTTGCAGATTACAGATGATATGAGATAAGCTACAGAGCTAGGCTGAGAGGTGGCAAATGAAGATTAATGCCAAAAATTGTGAGATGATTCACTTTGATAATATACTTGGTTGTGTCGATGAGCAGAGAGATCTCGTTGTCCGTGTGCATAGATCCATGAAAGTTGCAACCCAGTTTGATCGGGTTGTTCAGAAGGTACAAGGTGTATCACTCTTTATTCGTGGGCATGAGATCATGTTGCAGCAATACCACACTCTGGTGCGGTCGCCCTTGGAGCATTGCATACCGTTCTGGTTACAGCATGATAGGAAGCATGTGGAAGCTTTGGAAAGTGTGCATCAGAGATTTACCAGGATATTGCTGAATATGGGCGAAACGTCTTATCGGGAAAAGGTGGCGGGCTTTTGGCTGTTTTCTTTTTAGAGAAGATAATTAGAGGTGACTTGACAGAGACAGAAAAGACGATCAAATGATAGGATATTGTGGAGAGTGGGAGTAGTTTTCCTCGGTTTGGAGATGGCTCTCACGAGGGGACAACAATTAAATTTAGAATTGATAAAGAGAGGACTGACGGCAGATGTCGGTTTTTCGCCAACAGCGTAGCAGTGAAACGTCCTGCCTGCAAACTTCGTAGGATCGCCATCATTAAGTGTATTTAAATTGTCGTTGGGTAAACCGATGGATAATCATGGAATTGAAGAGGTTAGCTAGGAGTCAGATGAGTTTCACACGTCGGCGCAAAACCTCCACTCAAAGGGTCTGTGCTGTGCTATCGCAATCTACATTCTATGCATGTTCTAAAGCTCATGTCACATTCCTGATACTTGTTATCAAATACGGACAGACTGCACCATGTAATGTGAAAACAAAGGTTATTCGGTTTTTCTCATATTCTCGACGAAAAGAACAGAACTCTGATTCTTGTGATTGAGTGGTTTATATTCGAAATTCTTATTGAACTGAGCAGCGCGCGGACCCACTCACTGAACTACTGTGAAAATGCACAACGTTTCAGTGCACGGCAGACTGTGTAAACGCATTTCACAGCCTGAAAGCTGTGTTAACGATTGCCCCAGTATTAGCCAAACTTAATTAGACAAAACCATTCAAGAGGGATATAGATAAGTGTGATGTGATTATTGGTGCTGTGCTCTCGCAGGAAGATGACGAGAAGATAGAAAGACCTGTCGATATTTCGCCAGGAAAGTGAACATTTATCATCAGAAGTATTAAACAATTGAGAAGGAGACCTAGAACTCGGTATTAACATTATAGCGATCAAATCTCATTAAAGGAGAAATTTTAGTCGAACAAAATGCAGATTATTTAAATGGTCCCTATTGTTGCAGCTGTTCAATTTGAAAATTATACGTGGTAGGAAGAGACAACGCAATTCACGACGCATTATCGACACTTGGTTGAAGATATGGAGGTTTTCAGTGGCAGGAGTAAACAGCAGAAATATCATGCATATTACTGTAGTATATTAACAAAGTAAGACTAATGGGTTTAAAAGTGAATTCATCTTTGTGAACGGATTTTTTAAGGGGGATATTGTGGGTACGCTGTCACTTTAAAAGGTTATTTTGTCCTTTTTCTTCAAGAGACGTTGTGATAGCAGATGTCCCAAAATGTACAGATAAACAATGGCAAGGGAGTGGCCAATTCTCCGAGTCCATTTTTCTCTCCACTTTTCTTGTAAAAGTGAGAAGCTGCTGTTGTGATGAATGTTTTCAAGTTTCAGGAGATGATTCTTGCATGACTTTTCAGTCGGAAATTTCGCCTGCCTGAAATTATCTGTGTTTGGATTTAACGTTTGGCAAGGGGTGTGCAAACGTGATGTTACGTAAATTGGAAAAGCTCCTTCGTTAAGTTGATTTTCTGGACAATTAACTTTCCAATAGTTAAGTTATTCTAAATTTCTTTTTCTTTTGTGCGTGTTTCACAGTTAGTGTTTACATAATTTCTGTTGTGCTTAGCAACGTGATGTTTCACCTGTTGCATTTTACCTGGGATGGCAACTTCACATCTGCATAACATTAAGAAGTAAGTGTTTGGGTTAGATTACTAAAATATTTTGAGGGTATCCTGGCCTTGACCATGACATTTACTTTTAGTAGGGACTATGAGTTTCTTCACATTTAGAGCTTACACTTCTACTTCGAAAAGGAAGTATTTTTATGCTAAGCCTTTGGGGCCGGCAGAAGAGGCAAATCCTGAACAAAAAATCTCTTTCGCATTTGGCTTCCATCAATATTTTAAAAAGTGGGTTGCTGTTTGATTGTTCTTTCATTTGTGTGAATTAATAAGCTTGGGCATCCTGATGTTTATCTTTCTAGAATTGCTGAATTACAGATTCATACTGTTGCATGTGGATTTACTGAATGGTTAAAGTCACATCATGATATTCAGCCGGACTCACTGTTTATGACATTTCGTGATAAGTTTGGAAAACTATTTAAAAGCTTCTTTCAACTGACCTCTGAATTTTTTCCGTGTCCCTGCATAAATCCGCGCATTGATGCATCAATTTAAGAGTTGTAGCATGTACGTGCTTTACTTCAGAATAAATTTGGGGTCATTGGGATTGGAACGGATAGAGTAGCTACCACCTGAAATTTGCACAAGTCGAAAATGTGTAGCATCCGTTAAACACAAAACAGAGTAAACTGCCCAAGATGACAAAACAGTGGTCTTTCTCCTGCTCTCCATTTCTGTGTCGCGTTTAGTTGGCGCACGGTGGCACAGTGGTTAGCACTATTACCCCACAACACCACAGACCTGGGTTGAATTCCCGCCTCAGTCGAGTGACTGTGTGGAGTTTGCACATTCTTTCTGTGTCTGCGTGGGTTTTCTCCCACAATCCCAAAAAATGTGCAGGTTACGTAAATTGGCCATACTAAATTGCCTGTAGTGTTAGATGTAGGGGTATAGGTCTGGGTGGGTTACGCTTCAGCGGGTCGGCGTGGACTAGTTGGGCCGAAAGGCCTGTTTACACGCTGTAAGTAATCTAATTTATTAATTTCATTGCTGTGGCAGCCGAGTCTCTTTTGGGTTCGACTTATTAATATGTCCAACATTCTGTGCAGCAAAATAAAGAGACATGGGGTTTAAATGCGAGCAAAACTGTCAAGCAATTTCCATACAAGCGGTGCATGATAGATCTCTGTTATGTAGCTGTTCCAGCCTACGTTATTCATGATATTTTAGGCCTCACATACGAAGTGATATGTAATGCTTTTCAAACAGCATCGCACACAGACTATTCCTATAACTATAGCTGCTACACTTTTCTGTTCAGAACTTCTTTTTGTGCTCCCTGTGATAAATTGTTAGTAACTGATCAAAGTTGAAAGCGACAGTCAACCACACAGTGCAGTTTCTATTTGCATAGATAAGTAGAATTATCAAGTGACGTCCCAGCGTGAGGTTTTGTGAAATAGCTGGAAAACAAATTGGCAGAAGCCGACTTAAAATCACTGCAACGGTAATAACAAGGCAATCCATTGTCGCCATGAGACGTAGAATTATCAAATCATGAAATGTACATGACCGCGGGCATACATGACAACACTAAGTTAACTACATTACTGCCATAATAACGTTCATAACAGACAGCCAGAAGTAATTGTCCACATTGGCCTGAATGACATTGGTATGAAGACATGCAATAAAAATCTGATAGTTCGGTCTAAAAAGAAGGAACCCTCGGGTAATAATGTCAGGATTACTCTCCATACGACGTGGAAATAAGGCTAGGACCTGAGAAGTGGTATATTGAACACGTGATTAATTTGGTGGCATGTGTGTTTGGGGCGGGGCAAGCTTAATGAATGCAGATCATTGAGATATCTTCCAGAGAAGGTGGGACGTAGAATTATCGAATCATGAAATGTACAGCATGCAAACAGATCTTTCCGTCCAATCCACCCATGCCACGCAAATATAATAAAATAATTTAGTCCCATTTGCAAGCACTTGCTCCATATCCCTCGAAACTCTTTCGATTCAGGCATTCATCTAGATGTCTCTTAAATCTTGTTATTTCATCAGCCTCCACCATTTCCCCTGGAAGCTAATTCTATACACACAACAACCTTTGCGCCACAAGGTTGACACGTAAGTGCCTTTCAAACAGAACGCAGAAAATAGAATAATACAGCTCAGTACAGCTCTTTTGGATCTCGATGTTGCACGGATCTGTGGAAACAATCTGATGTCTCTTTGTCACACGCTATTCTATTTTCAAACATATGTTAATCCAATGACCATTTGAAAGCCCTTACATTTGGCGAGCGTTCTGCTGTCGTAGGCGGTGCGTTCCACTTCCATAATGCTCTCTGAGTAAAAAAAAATCTCGAACATCTCTCCCATACCTACCGACCATCAATTAAAAGCTATTTTCCCTCGTGTTCGCCATCATAATTCGAGGAAAATGGCTATCATTGTCCTAACTATTTAACCCTTTGATTATCTTGTATGTTTCACGTCTCAACCTTCTTATTCTCAATAAAACGGCATCAGATGCCTCAGCAATTTCCTCGTAAGACCTTCCGTCCATACCAGACAACATCCTCGTAAATCTCCTCTGAACCGTTTCCATAGCTTCCATGTCCTTCCTGCGGTGACGAGACATGTACACCATACTCTAAGTGCGGCTGCACCAGTGTTTTATCAGAGTTGCAGCATGACCTCCATGCTGCGAAACTCAAACCCTCATTCAAATACGGCCAACACACCATATGACTAATTAACAACCGTCTAAATCTGTGTTGCAACTTTCAGAGATCTATGTCCATCGAAACCGAGATCGTTCTACTCATCTACACTGACAATAATCTTACCATGATCTCAGTACACTATCTTCTTGTTACTCTTTCCAAAGTGAATCACCTCATACATTTCCGCTTTATATTTCCCCTCTGACACTATTCCTGTGCCGTCTCTTTCTGGAGTCTCCCAAACCAGCGAAAGGGCTTTGCCTATTTACACTAACCATACTCCGTTTGATTTTATCAAACACTATAAGGACTCCTCGCAGCCCCCAATACTTGAAGAAAAAAGAAAAGCAGTACCAGCCCTTTTATCTTCTACCTGTATTTTAAGCCCTCCAACCTGGTAGCATCCTTGTAAATCGTATCTGATCCATTTCAGGTTTCACGATATCCTTCCGGTAGCAGGGAGAATTGGAGGGAGAATGTTGCAAGCAACATTTCAAAAGTGGCCTATCCAATGTCTTTTACAATCAAAATCTGACCTTCTAATTACTGTGCACAATGGTGTGGACAACAAATGAGAACTTACGAAATGCCTTCGGCAATATACTATCGACCTGAGACCACACTTTAAAGAAATTGAAAACATGTGCTCCAAATGTTCTTTGGTCAGGAACGCTTCTCAGAACCTTAATGTTACGTTTATATGTCCTGCTCTGTTTTACCTTTCCAAAATGCAGCACTTCACAACTATATAATTGAAACAGCACGTTTACGAGAAAGACCAATCGAAAGTAAACTGGATTGGAACGAAAATCCTGGGAGTGAAGTTTGATAGTTGCACTCGGGAGTGTTTAAGTTGGAGTGCTAGTGAGGGATAGGTCGGAACCAGAGCAGCAGGTCAGAAAGTATGAAGACTGCATTAATGGTTCAAGAGCGTAGAACAGCTATTTTGAGGGAGATATCCTTTGAATGATTTTGCTGAGAGCCAATGTCATCAAACTCCCACTGTTGTGGGAACAGTGACCATAATTTCCAAAGATTTTAAATTCTTGTGAAGAAGGACAACACTCGACATCGGCTGAATTTATTAAATTAGGGGTAAGGTTAACTATAATCGAATTTGGCAAGAATCAGATATTGTGGTTTGAGAATAGACTGCTTGAGTGTAAATCAACATAGACTGCTTGAGTGTAAATCACCTGGACTCTATTACACATCAATGGCTTCGAGTGCTGGACTGGCATGTTCCTGTGCAAACGATGGACAAGAATGGCATGACTCTGGAACCTTTGATGACAGGTTTTCAAATTCATCAGATAAGGGAGTAATTTCCCATTTTGTGGGCAATTGAGAAAAAACATACCAGGTTTTGAAGAATATATCGAACCTAGGAAGGAAGTAAAGCCGGGAGGTTCGAGAGCAAAATGAGTCCATGAAATATCCTTGGCCAACACAGATAAGGGGATTCCTAAGGCAATTCATATACATGTAATGTTTAGGAGCAAGAGGCTAGCTGGGGGGAGAATAAGCTCGGTCATGAATAAAGTAATGGGATTATGTGCAGAACCACAAGGAATGGGCGAGATCCTTAATGAGTACTTTGCATCAGTGGTCTTCAAAGAGGGGGACATGAGGAATATTGAGATTAGGAAAAAGTGTGTGAATACTTTCAAGCAGTTCAACATAGTGAAGGAGGTACTGTGGGTTGCAGATGCTGGAAAGTCAGACCTGATCACATGCGGTGGTGAAATATATACAGCAGGTCAAGCAGCACAAGAGACGCAGGAGAGTCGACGTCCAGGCAAGGTCCTTCCTCAGGCCTGGGTGGGGAAAGCAGGCTGAGAAATATATAGAGGAAATCCTCTCTATGGGCTCCTTGGGTGACGATTCCACTCCAGGACATCCCAAGTGTCTTCATAATTCAAGGACTGTAAATTCCCCTCCCTCGTGATCTATGATGCCTTCAACCGCATCGACTTCATCTACAACAACCCTGCATTCAAGTACCACCACCATCAACCCCCAATCCCAACAAGGACAGATTTCCATTGGTCCCTACGTTCAAGTTGACTTTAGATTAGATTCCCTACAAGATGGAAACAGGTCCTTTTGTCCAAATTATCCACACCAATCCTCCGAAGAGTAACCACCCAGACACATTTCTCAACATTTACACCTGACTAAAGCAGCTAACACTGGATAATTTAGCAGTCACTTGACCAGCACATGTTTGGATTGTGGGAGGAAACCAGAGCACGCAGAAGAAACTCACGCAGGTGGGGGCAGTATGCGCAAACTTCACACAGATAGTCGCCCGAGGCGGGAATCGAACGTGAGTGCTTGGTGCTGTGAGGCAGCAGTGCTAACTACTGAGCCACCGTTCTGCCCCAAAAACTAATCTCCAAGTCTCACACAACAACCTCCGCAATTTTTGCCACCAGCAGAGAGATGCCACCACTAAAGTAAATTTGCTTCCCCAAAACCTATCTCCTCACCCTTCCCTCATTCGGTCCATAAACCCACCAACCACTCCTCCACACCTTGCGGTCGCAGGAAACGCTGAACCTGCTATCACACCTCCCCTCTGACCTCTGTCCAAAGCCCGAAATCATCATTCCAAGTCCATCCAAACTTTATCTGCCTTTCCTTGAACTTTATTTACAGCATACTTACATCGAACAGAGGAGTGCAAACTGGGGGATCAGTTCAGCAAACTTCATTGGTTTGCAAGCTTGAATCAACCCCAACTCCTGGTTGCCAGTCAGGTCTACTGCTTCTTCCACTCCTGCAATGATATGTTCATACTTTGTCTCCTCCACCATCAAAACAAGGCAACACGCAAACTGGAAGCAGAAAACCTCATCTTCCATCTTGGGAGCTTACAACTTTATGGACTCAACAGTTATATCGCCAGCTTCCAAATCTCCCCACCTCGAACCTCATCCCAGGCGTGGCCCTCTGTCCACTCCGCTTACTTGACCTGACTTACCCTGGCAATATCCTTTCTCTCTATAAGTTCCACTCTTCCCACTGACATCGGTCGTGCATCCAAATATTGCCATCCATCTCCCTTTCCCCCAGTCCAAACATTGTTTGTTTCTCAGCCCCTTTCCCCTTCCCACTCATGATGGCAGTTTTTGCCCGAAACGTCGACTCCCCTGCTCCTCTTATACTGCTTGACCTGCTATGTTTTTCCACAACCGCATTCCATCGCATCCAACGTAATGAAGGAATTAATTTAGGGTATCTTGAAATGCATTACGATAGACAAATCCTCCAGTGCCAGATGCAATCTGCCCCATGATGCTGTTCGAGGCAAAGCAGGAAAAAAGCTGCGGCTTTAACACATATATTTGGTCTCATGCAAGGTTCCAGATGGCTGAAGAATGACGAATGATTTTCCTCTGTGTCAGAAATCAAAGAGAGATAATTTCGATAATTATTCTATCATTGGTTATGTCAATGCTGGACGTGTTGGAGAAGAGACTGTTTGGCCAGGTAAATTCAAATTTGGAAGCAAATTGACTTCTCGCGAGAGGTTGCATTGGTTTCTGCTGAAATGTTCAACTCTACAACTGGATTTGTTTTTTGAGGAGGACACAAGACGGTTGATGAGGGAAGGGCAATGGATGGTTTTCACGTGGACTTTTACAAGGCATTTGATAACGTACGCATGAGAGGCTGGAACAAAATGGAGATTCTCGTGGGATCCGTGCTGTGCTGGGAGATGAACTAGCTTGGTCCTAGAAAACAGAGAGGTGGGATGGAATGGTAGTTTTCAGAACCGGGATAGGTAACTACTGGTATTCCGCTGGCATCATTAATGAGAGCTTCGTTGTGTCTGTTCCGTTTAAATTTTCTGAAGGAAAATGTGGGTGGTCTGATTAGTAAGTTTGTGGATGATTCAAAAATTACAGGTAGTGCTGGGAAGTATCAAATGATACATCGGGATACACCGATATAAAGAGAGGTTACAGATTCTGATAGACAAAAGGCAGATGGAGCTTACTCCGGAAAATGAAACTGGATGCATTTTGTCAGATCAAATTCAGGTGTTAATTATAGAATAATTGCTTCAGAAGAATAGGCACGGAGAAGGATTTGGGTGAAAACATCTCCAGATTCCTGACAATGGTAAATCGGGCAGAGAAGGTGGCCGAGAAGGGATATATCAAGCTAGCGTTCACAAGCTGAGGCATGGAAACAGGGTAAGAGTTACACCTTTTGTGGTTGCAGGGGAAGGTTTCATGTCGCAGTGGGGGCTGTGGTCGTTGGTGTCAGACATGGATGAGGAATGGGCCAGGGGGTCCGGGAGAGAATGGTATTTGCGGTAGGCTGACAAGAGAGAGAGTGGTATGACTCTGGTTGTTGCATCCCGCTGGAGGTAATGGAAATTGTGGCTTTTAAAACTGAAAAAAAGATCGGTCAGTATTGTTCCAGAGATGGCCAGATGCATTTCTTTGTTGATCGGTGACTGGATGAGAGTTTTCCCAGTTAGTTCAATTCAAAAATGTATGTGAGTTCTCTCCAGTAAATAAGCTCTGGATTCATTCGTTAACTGAAACGATCATTGATATATTAATTTATCATTTCTTCTGTGGAAGCTTTCTGTGCACAACTTCACTCTTGCATGTCAAATGTGAGCGCATGTGCATAAACTGCAATGAAGGCATATCTATAAAGCCTACGTCGTTTGAGACGTTGCAAGAGCTTAGAAGCATTATAGAATACAAGACAGGGAAAACATTTCGAAAAAACGGCTTGCGATGGTTTCAAAATTCTGACGTTTGTTTAGGTTGATTGCATAAAAAACCGTCAGTCAAATAGCAGTTCAGAGGAATACTGGCATCGTTTGAGCTGCTTAAGTAATTATGCGAACATAAAGTTCAAAACAATGATTGAATTTACAACAATGGGAATACCGCTTGAATGTGATGCGCCAGTGTTATGTTCATGTTTGCGACATCGGTCAATATTGGTGCAATTTCCTTTTCATTAGTTTTAAACATTTAGAGAAGTGTTGTTGCTCCTACATTTTATTTGAAATGAAAATAAATCCAGAAAGAGAAATCCGCGATTAGACAATTGAATGTGATAAATTAAATAAACATTTGAGTGAACACAGCGCAGCATTCGTCGAGACACCCGTCCACATATATGAGCTGAGTTCTCTCAGGAATGTTTTTCACAATTTTTGCTGTCGTACGAAAAGAACGAAAGTTCACATCTGTACTTAGAGACAATCATTGTCAACTCGAACCAAAATTCGTAAAGACTTAGCAAATGTATCTTTGATGTTTCCTGAATCTCATTCTTGCATCCCAGTCTTTGCCATTTGACTACTGCGTCCCCTGTCACTTCAAGTAGCTATTATACTTTCTCTGAAACCTGATTTTCATTTGTAACTAAATATTATTGCGAGAAGGATACGAAAATAGAACTGGTTACAAGGATTAGTTGGCTCGTTAATTCAGGAGCCAGCTAGACATAAGAGTTTACAAAACCTCCTTCCATTTTGCCAGAGCGGTGAGGATAGAAGTAGTGGTGAAGCGAGGGCTGCAGGGAAGAGTGGGTTTTCCCGCATATAAAGGGACTTTCCACAGGTGTTTGGCCTCCATTTTGCCAGATTGGCGAGGAGCGAAGTAGTAGTGAAGCGAGGACTGCCAGGAAGGGTATGTTTTCCCGCAATAAATCGGACTGACCTCGAGAGTCGGGCCTCCATTTTGCCAGAGCGGCGAGTAGAGAAGGTGTGCTGAAGCGAGGGCTGCCGGAAACGGTGAATTTTCCGCATTCAAAGGTACTTAATTCGGGCCGGGTGTCCATTTGCCAGAGAGGCGTGGAGAGAAGCAGTGGTGAAGCGAGACCTGCCGAGGAAATAGGTTTTCGCGCACTAAAAGGGACTTACCTTGGGAGTCGGGCCTTCATTTTGCCAAAGCTGCGAGGAGGGAAAGAGTGTTGAAGCGAGGGCTGAGAATAGAGTGAGTTTTCCCGCTTTAAAAGTGACTTTACTCACGGCTCTAGCAAAATGGAGGCCCGACAAACAAGGATGAAGGTGTGGTGAAGCGATGGCTGCCGAAAAGTTTGAATTTTCCAGCATTAAAAGAGACTTTCCTCGTGCGTCGGGCCTCCATTTGCTGAGAGGTACGAGAGAGGAGCGAAGGACATCTGGGAAGTTGTAAAGTTGTGTGGTTGCATTACCCGAAGCATTAGTCGGGTAGTGTCTCCCAGTTGTCCTCCTTCTCTAAGCAACAAAAGGGCATGTGCGCCAGATTAGTACGGTAACGAGTTTATTTTTATTCCTTATTTTTCAACAGACTCTTTGGGAATTTAGAATACTGGGAATGGAGGTGCGGGCCGTTGAATGTTCTTCCTGCAGATTGTGGGAGGTAAGGGTCACCGCGAGTGTCCCTGCTGATGACATCTGCAGAAAGTGCATCCAACTCCAGCTCCTCGAATATCGTGTTAGGGAACTGGAGCTAGAGCTGGATCAACTTCGGATCATTCGGGAGGCAGAAGGGTTTATTGAGAGGAGTTACAGGGAGGTAGTCACTCCACAGTTACAAGAAAATGGCAGATGAGTTACAGTCAGGGGACGGAAAGACAACCAGCAGGCAGTGCAGGGATTGCCCTCAACAATATGAATACCGTTTTGGATACTGATAGGATTGTCGACTTACCAGGGGAAAGCAGTGGGGCACAGGGCTCTGGCACATCGTCTGTCCCCGCTGCTCAGAAGGGAAGGGGGAAGAGGAGCAGAGCAGCTGTCATTGGGGACTCCACAGTACGGCAGACAGACAGGAGGTTCTGTGCGGACGACAGAGACTCAAGGTTGGTGTGTTGCCTCCCAAGTGGCAGGGTTCCTGATGTCTCTGATCGTGTTTTTGGGATTCTTAATGGGGAGGGGAGCAGCCACATATCGTAGTCCACATAGGCACGTGGCTCTAGGGATCGTGCAGGAGGGAGGATTTTTGACTTTTGGATAATTGGAGCTCTTTCTGGTGTAGTTTGGACCTCTAAAAGCAGGATGGTCTTCATCTGAAGCAGAGGGATACCAATGTGGTGGTTGGGGGGGGGGGGGGATTTGCTAAGGCTCTTCTGGTAGATTTAAACTAATCCAGCAGGTGGAGGGGAGCCAAATTTGTAGTTCAAGTAAAGAAAATGTTGAGAGTACGGAGGACCGAAATCAAGTTTCAAGGACGCACGATGGCACCACAAGTTGGTTTGAAGTGTGTCTGCTTCAACGCCAGGAGCATCCTGAATAAGGTGGGTGAACTTGCAGCATGGTTTAGTACCTGGGACTTCGAGGTTGTGGCCATTTCAGAGACATGGATAGAGCAGGGACAGACATGGTTGCTGCATGTTCCAGAATTTATATGTTACTTTAAGAACAGAGAAGATGGTAAATGAGGGGGGAGGTGTGGTAGTTTTGTTCAAGGACTGTATTACAGTTGCAGAAAGGATGATTGGGGACTCGTCAACTGAGGTAGTATGGGATGATGTTAGAAACAGGAAAATATAGGTCACCCTGTTGGGAGTTTTCTATAGGCCTCCGAATAGTTCCAGAGGTTTAGAGGAAAGGACAGTAAAGATGATTTTCGATAGGAATGAGAGAAACAGGGTAGTTGTCATGAGGGATTTCAACTTTCCAAATATTCACTGGGAACACTACAGTACAAGTACTATCGATGGGTCAGTTTTTGTCCAGTGTGTGCACGAGGGCTTCCAGTATGTAGACAGGCCAACAATGGGCGTAGCCACATTAGATTTCGTACTGGGTAATGTGCCCGGCCAGGTGTTAGACTTGGAAGTCGGTGAGCGCTTTGGTGATAACGATCACAATTCTGTTATGTTTACTTTAGTGATAGAAAGGGGTATGTGTATAACAATGGGCCAGAGTTATAGCTGGGAGAAAGGTAATTACGATGCGATTAGGCAAGATCGAGGAAGCATAGGATGGGGAAAGAAACTGCAGGGAATGGGCACATTAGAAATATGGAGGTTGTTCAAGGAAAAGCTCCTGAGTGTCCTAGGTAAGTACGTACCTGTCAGGCAGGAAGGAAGCATAGAGCGCGGGAGCCGTGGTTTATGAAGGAAGTGGAATCTCTGGTCAAGAGGAAGAATAGGTCTTATGTTAGGAAGAGATGTGAAGGCTCAGTTAGGGCGCTTGAGGGTTACAAGGTAGCCAGGAAAGACCTAAAGAGAGAGTTCAGAAGAGCCAGGAGGAGACATGAGAAGTTGTTGGCGGATAGGATCAGGGTGAACCCTAAAGCTGTCTACAGGTATTTAAGGAATAAAAGAATGACGAGAGTAAGATTAGGGGCAATCAAGGATAGTAGTGCGAAGTTGTGTGTGGAGTCACTAAATGAATACTTTTCGACAGTGTTCTCTCCAGAAAGCGACAATGTTGTCAATGAGAATGCGGAGTAGAGGCGACTAGACTGGGTGGGATTGTGGTTCACAAGGAAGAGATGTTAGAAATCCTGTACAGTGTAAACATAGATAAGTCCCCTGTGGTGGAGGGGATTTATCCTAGGATCCTCTGGGAAGCCAGGGAGGAGATTGCCGAGCCTTTGGTATTGATATTTAAATCGTCATTGTCTTCAGGAACGGTGCCAGAAGACTGGGGGTTAGTAAATGTGGTTCCCCTGACCAAGAAGGGGAGTCGAGATCATCCTGGTAATTATAGACCAGTGAGCCTTACTTCAAATGTTGGCAAAGTGTTAGAACCGGTTATAAGGGATAGGGTTTATAATCATCAAGAAAAGAATAATTTGATTCGGTATAGTCAGCACAGTTTTGTGAAGGATAGGTCGTGCCTTAGAAAACTTATTGAGTTCTTTGAGAAGGTGACCAAACAGGTAGATGAGAGGAAACCGGTTGATGTGGTGTATTTGGATTTCAGCAAGGCGTTCGATAAGGTTCACCACAGTAGGCTATTGTACAAAATGCGGAGGAATGGGATTGTGGGAGATATAGCAGTTTGGATCCGTAATTGGATTGCTGAAAGATGACAGAGGGTGGTCGTTGATGGGAAATGCTCATCCTGGAGTCCAGTTACTAGTGGTGTATCGCAAGGATCGGTGTTGGGTCCACTGCTGTTCGTCATTTTTATAAACGACCTGGATGAGGGCGTCGAGGGGTGAGTTCATAAATTTGCAGACGTCATGAAGGTCGGTGGAGTTGTGGATAGTGACGAAGGATGTTGTAGGTTACAGACAGACATAGATAAGCTGCAGAGCTGGGCTGAGAGGTGGCAAATGGAGTTTAATATGGACGAGTGTAAGGTGATTCACTTTGGTCGGAGTGACCGGAATGCAAAGTACTGGGCTAATGGTAAGATTCTTCGTAGTGTCGATGAGCAAAGAGATCTCGTCGTACAGGCACAAAGATCCTTAAACGTTGCCACCCAGTTTCACAGGATTGTTGAGAAGGCATACAGTGTTTTAGCTTTTATTGATAGAAGGGTCGAGTTCCGGAACCATGAGGTTATGCTACAGCTGTACAAAACTCTGGTTCGGCTGCACTTGGAGTATTGTCGAGAGTTGTGGTCACCGCATTACAAGAAGGATGTGGAAGCTTTGGAAATGGTGCAGAAGAGATTTACTATGACATTGCCTGGTATGGAGGGAAGGTCTTACGATGAAAGGCTGAGGGACTTGATGCTGCCTTCGTTGGAGAGAAGAAGGTTGAGAGGTCACTTAATAGAGACATATAAGATGACCTGTGGGTTAGATAGGGTGGACCGGGAGAGCCTTTTTCGAAGTATGGTGACGACGACCACGATGGGGGATAAAATTGAATTGAGGGGTCATAGATATAGGACAGATGTCAGAGGTAGTTTCTTTATTCAGAGAGAAGTAAGGGTATGGAATACTTCGCTTGCAATGGTAGTACTTTCGCCAACTTTAAGTACATTTAAATCGTCATTGGACAAGCATATGGACGTACAGAGAATAGTGCAGGTTCGATGGGCTTCAGATTGTTATGACATGTCGGCGCAACATCGAGGGCCGAAGGGCCTATACTGCGCTGTAATGTTCAATGTTGTATTTACTGTACCATTCTGCATTTCATTATTTATTCTGTTTACTTCTGAACAAGGGATGGGGCTGTTTGATGGAACAGTGGAACCGTGTCGGGATTCTTTTACTTTGAATGTAATCAAGACCTGTAACTGCATTCAGGGAATCCCGGTTTGAGGCGAATACGCCGAATGTTTCTTAGTACCAAACACTGAGCTGTACTGGCCCTAGAGGTTCAATCAGAACAAAGAAGAATAAACGTTACTCTGATTTACATTTGTGAAGATATGCTCTGGGAGTGCTTTTTTTAACTGTGTAAGGTGAGAAGTGATTTTCTTTACATATTACTTCCGTTTGACTTTCATTGAGTATTTTGCGGTTGTTGTATTAGAGGAGAAGAAGTTAATTACATGAACACCAAAACTCCCAGTTACCCATAACCAGGTTTAGAAATTCATCCGAACTTTCGATGGAGCAGATAGTGGATACTTATATTGGAATTTCATCAGACAATTGAAAAAAGCAAATATTCATGGAAGCCTGGAGAGGGAGTAATTGAAGAGGAAGGATGCGGTTCATAAATCCCTTTCGGAAGAGTGGACTCCTTCATTCACCACTTCAAATCTATTTTCATTTTATCCCGAAAGCCCACTTAGCATTTCACGTCGGCATTTCCCCTACTGGGCTCTGCTGGACACCGGATCCCTGGAGAGATGGCGATATCACAATAATGTGGGAATGTTTTAAAAAATGCTACGCGAAGATTAGAATTGGCTCATTTCAGAAGACAGTCTCCGAGTGGGCTCACTACAGTGAGTGGACTGTAGAACAAAAAAAATGAAAGGCCGACGATGAGGGAACAAACAACTTGTTCAGAAATCATTCAGAGTCCGGGTGAAAAGGTATGGATTTTAGAATTCATTATTTATTTTAGGGCAATGTAAGATAAATGTTTTACAAAATGGGGAGTTCAACTTCCACTTCCAGTCGATTAAATCATTGCTGATCTAATTGTCACCTCACACCCAAATATTCATCCATCTCTAAAACTGTTCACTCCTTTGCTTGTGCACAGGTGGAAATGTGGAATAAAAACTTTTTTTTTGCAATAACACGCTCGGTCATATTTGGAAAAATTGTGTTTTGATATTGTTAAGCTGTGTACTAGAGCGCAACTACAAGAGTTAAAACTAATGGCAGTTGTCCGGCTGACACACCAGTTCCAAAATGTAAAAACATCATGGATAATGTGGTTGTTTTGACAACTCCAATTTCCTGCCTTCGTCAGTACCCTTTGACTGTGCGCTTGAAGGACTGCACTCTCTTTTCTTAAAATGAAACATTTCAGAGCGATAGAGCTTTGCTATGTTTGTGCTACACTTATTTTAAGCGCCGTGTTACCTTTATAACTTAGCCACTATTTCAATTTTGCATGGCCATGTCATATTTATTGCTGCAAAATGACTGCTGTTCTAGTTACTGGTGAACTCGCTTTTCAGATTTTATTTGCGACGTGAAGTTACGAATTGAATTGAAAGTGTAAAGTGAAAGTTGGAAAATGTTGGCACACCTGATTCCATCTCAGATGGAAGTTACCTCGGCACAAAAGGGTTAAGATACAAAGTACAAACATGAGTTACAAAACTAAGTATTCCTTGATAGAATATTAGAAAATTAAAGAATTTGGCAATAGTTTACACGAACGTTCCTCACAGATTAAACTAGGTCTTAAAGAAATAAGTTAACAATTCAACTGATGATTCCTCCGCGCATCTCGCTCTGCTGACTAGCTTCGACGCCACCACTGCAAACAGAATCAGTGCTGTTGAAATTGCAGCCTCATCGATAACTCCCCATGCCTCAGGGTACATACTTCGGCAGGATACACTCCTATGCCGACCCAAAATACTGCCACGAAACTTCGAGAGACCACTGACATCCTGCCAAGAGATCAGTTCAGGACACGTCATGAGCCGCAGAGAGACGAAACTGAGAGCCACCGAGAGACCAGGACGGGATCTGTCTGGAGGCGCATGGAGGCTAGAATGAGAGCAGCGGGAAAACAAAATGGTAAAAAAGCAGATGAAACTCGGAGAAAATGAGAAGGAAACATGGAGAGTGGAGAAACTCCCGTTGGGGTGTCCAATTCCGTCGCTTTTATACGAGGAATTACCTATTCCATACCAAATGAGACTCCTGCTTGTGTCACATCGTGAAATCATCAAATCCCCACTTTGATGGAGGGACGATCTTAGATAACAGCGAAACATTTTTTGGTCTCATGACACCACCCTGATGATTTTCTGTTTTGGATTTACTGGGATTGCGTTGCTTGACCTTCAGTAAGTACAAACGTCTGAATTATTTTTGCTCCGACCGAAAGTCCAACCGTCTCCTCTAATCAAAATCTGTGGGAACAAAATTGGACAAATACACTGCTGCAGTCTGTTGCAGTCCCTGAAGTGCAAATGCTACAGCTTACTTCACAAAGAATATCGTGCAATGTAAACGGTTCTGTGTTTTGTTTTAAGATCTCCAGGGACTTATCTTTTAACAATTTAATACGGGGAGAGAAAATTTTCAATACCCCATACGTATAGTCCCAGCTCTATGAAGCGATCATCATATGTTAAACTTTTCATTCCTGAAAAGTGAACCTTCTCTGAACCTGTTCTCTGAACCATATTTCTTGGCATATGTGGCTGAGACGTTCTCACATACTCTAAATGTGGTATGATTATAACATTATGAAGTCTCAGAAGTTCATAGCTGTTTTTACATTCCGGTCCTCTCAAGATGAATGACAGCATTGTATTTGCCATACTAACTACCGACTCAAGCTGTAAGTTTACTTTAAGTGAAACCTGGACGCGGAATTGCAATTTTCATTGAAATTTACTTGCAGAACAAATTTTCAAAATGTTGGTGGTGCATATGTGGAATGAGTTTATGGCGGAAGCAGTAGCAGCGATAAGAATGACAGCATTTTAAGAAATTGAGCATATACATGAATAGGAAATGCTGAGAGTGATGTGGACAAACGCAGGCTAATGGAGCTAGTTCATCTCAAGACATCTGTTTGGCACTTGCCAGTTGAACCAAAGGGTCTGTGTTAAATTCTGTATGATTTTATGACTATGAACAAATTCACATTAAGCCCTCAGGAGGATGCTAGTGATATGTTGAAGACACAGACTGTCTCAATATCATGCCTCGAGAAAGAGTCGAATATTGGATTATATATGCAATCAGTAAAGTCAACAGATACACCAAAATAAACTCGATTGAAGTTATGCTGACACCATCTGTTTTAAAGTAAAAAATAAACACAATGGCATATTTTACAAATATCTCTGGACATCAAACAGTAAGCTAATAATGCAATTGGTCATCACACAGATATCTATTCAACTGGTAAAATAAATCACAGAACTCGCTGGAAAATATGTACGGATGCCTCTTTTTCAATTACATTTTGACCATCTCATTGAAAAGAATAAAACAAATGCATTCGTGTCAATAAACAGAATGAATGTAACATTTACTGCAAAACCCCAAATAAAATGATACCAACTTACATTTACTGTAAATTGGAAACGGACTGTCATTACACGGGATCTACCAACTGAAGAATGTATAATATATCCATTTTCGCAACCTTGACGAATGGCAATAAAAAGGCAATTGACCACACTTTAAAACGAAAAAATAGCCAAGCATATAACTTAGCTAATGCTGTTAAAAAAGGAAGACTACAATTTATCTTTTCACAGATGATATCTAATCTGCACAATTTTTGCTGAAGACTAGGTTTTGTAATGTTTACAAAACGTTTTTGGAGAAGCAGATTGAATACATATATCGAAAGTTCAATAAAGCTGTTCAAGGATCTCGTACAATTTCCTGCCATTTTCTTCTTTTTACTTCTATCTGTCTTACATTCGAATAGTGGGTTATCCAAATCATCTTCCAACAACCGAATTCATCTGCTCTCTGCCATGGCTCAAAATATACTCAGCAGACACAAGAAGACCCCATGAATGCGAATCTGTTGTTTGGGCGGAAAATCTCATAAAAACGTATCAAAAAAATGTTTGTTACTTTCTGTTTCCTTTGCCTGCCATGGCAACATGGTATTTTCCGTCCCCTGATCTCCATAACTGAAGCTTGTGACACCGACATATTTATTTGTCAGCCTTACATTGGATTTACTCGATATCATTGAAAATAAGAGGAATCTTTCAGAACTGTGGAAATAAAAGTAATACCTTGTATTTGTTTGAATGAGACCTTTAATTGTTGCATCAATTTCAAATTCTATTTCGGTTTTTTCTATGTTTGATTAAACAATACGCAAGAACAAAGTAAATTAATTAACTTTGATGTAGTTAAAAATTAAGATATATTGACGGTAATGTATTAGTGTTCTTCAGCATGCATGAATGTGCAAAGATTATTGTTAAGTCTTGGTGCATAAATCTGATAAGTTTGTGGCATCTAGGTATGACTGTGAAAATTGATGAAGCTGAATTAGGAAAATGTGCCAACCGACTTAACTGTGAACGGGAAATGGGTGACATTTAAATCAGTTCAACACAGGCTACATCAGACACACATGCCTTGAATATATCAGTTGAAAATATGAATCGACGCTGTCTACAAAATTAATTTTAAGATTGAATTATACCGAAGCAAGTCACTTGGAAGGAAGGCAGAAAATATTTATCAGGATTGAGAGCAATTTGAAAGGCATAAAGTCATGAACAATGGTCCATAAATGAGATAGAAAACAGAATATCAGTACAAAACATCCAGACATAACAAGACAGGCTGTCAGTAACTTTACACGGTTAAATACAAAGATTAAAACTGATTAATGCAGATGCTATGGGTGAAGATGTGGCTCAGTGATTAGCACTGCTGCATAACCGCAGCTGGAAACTGGCTTTGATTCCAGCCTCGTATTAAAGTCTGTGTGGAGTTGGAACATTTCCCCTGTGCCTATAAAGGGTCCCTCTTGGTGCTCTGGGTTTCTACCAGATGTGCAGCTTCGGTGGTTTGGCCATGCTCAATTGCCTATAATGTTCAGGGATGTGCCGCCTCGATGTATTAACTACGGGTCTGAATGGGACGCACTTCAGAGTGTCAATGTGCAATCGGTTGGCTGAATGCCATACATACACACTGCAGGGGTTCCCTGAAATCTCTCTCCAGCAGCAGTGAAGGTGAAGAAATAAGTACGATGCCGAGTTACACGAAGACCGAGGCAAATACATTAGCCTGGCATCAAATGCTTCATCTGTCTTTTCCTGTACACATGTCATTAAACAAGAATATAATTGTACGAACTTATTAAGCTTTTATGTACAACAGCACATAGCTCATTAAATCTTTGGAAGGAAGGAATCTCATCACGGTCTCAACTCTGAAACACAAGGTACTTTATTTCCAAGTCATACACTTCTCAATTCAGGGCCTCTGGGATTGCCAAATAAGCATTTCACTTACACAAAAGCTGCAACAGGAACAGATACGTGAATCCAAATTGACTGAGAGTAAAGACTTCAAAGTGGTGCTTGAAATAATTCTTTTTTTTCTGGACAGTCAATTAATAGTGTCTTGGTTATCAACACTCACATCACAATAATGATTCAAAACCGTACAGAACTTGGGCGATTCGGGAAACGAAAAACAACGATAAAGCTGGAAAGCAGAAAAAAAAACTATAGAAGTTGCTGGAAAGAATCAGCCGGTCTGGCAGTATCTGCGGAGAGAATTCGTTTAACGTTTTGAGTCCAGTGATCCTTCGAAAGAACTGATGGTATCTTTAAAAATGCTTTTTCGTAAAATAAATATAGAATGCAGAGAAGCGAGAGGAGGTTAGGAGTGAAGGATAGGTCGAGATATGGAGCCCAGAAGAAAGCAAAGCTGTTGGCTCGACCAAAAAGGCAGTAGCAATCACGTTTATAAATCTTACAGCTTCTAATTGTGTCTAACAAGGGGTTGTGCGGAATTGTAGACTGTGTGATAGTAAGGGCAGGTCTTTTCAAGCGGAGGAAAACTTGGGTAAAACCTTTGGGATAAAATTGTTTAACTCAATATTGAACCCAGAATGCTGTATATTTCTCAAGCAGGATATCAAGTCATATTCTTCAAGCTTGCACTGAACTTCGCTGAAGCACGGCAGCAAGCCTGTTGACACGAGAAGTCTGTCATTATCTTGAAGTGGCAGGTAAAGGGAAACGATGGAATTTAGCTCCATGGAAGAAATGTTTGGTTTTCAAAAAGTAGTCACTCAGTCTGTGCTTAGATTCGGAAATTTAGAACACACGACATTGAGCAACATGTGTACTAGAATATACAATTATACTAAGTGAATTGCAGATAATTGCGTGCTTCATCTGGAAAGCTTTTTTCGGGCCCATAGGTACTGAGGAGGGGCGAAGTATATCCCGCAGTTAATACACCATCTGTGGTTACATGGGAATGTGCCATGATGCTGTCGGGTGTGAGGTCGACGGTGGATAGGAAGCGACCCAGGATATACCAGAGGGAACAGTTCCCTGCAGAAGGCTGACAAGAGAGAAAGAAACATGTTTCTGGTGGTGGCATCCAGTTGAAGCTGGCTGAACGAGTGGTGATTAATCCTGAAATATTGTGCAAGTAATAATCAAAATATGGGTCTATGTTTGTCAAGAGGAGGTCAGATGTACTTCTTTTTTAATCAGTGAATGGACGAAAAGTCTCCCAATGATCATGTTCTGAAAAACGTCAGTTCTATCTAGTACTTAAGCATTTATTAATTGATCAAAATAATAATCTTATTTAATATTTGGTCATATGTGGTTATCGAACCTTGCTTTGTGGACTTTACCTGACGCATCGCTGACGTTAGTGGAGGTGATTAGAATGCAACGAAGGCACGTGTTTTGAACGAGGACATACACCCCCGCCCAAAAGATATTTCGAAAATATTAACCCCGACTGTAACTATCTTGTTCCTGTTAAGCAGGTGAGTTGTGGACATTCCAGGGATGATGCAATTTGTGCAACCAGTCTGTTTTAAACAAAACACAATGTATTTGCAAGATTATAGAATGAAACACAAACAAAAGAGAACAAAATACAAAATAACTAAACCTATTCAAAAGCTCAACAGATTATCCAAACTTAATGATGTATTTCCAACTACTTGCAACAATGTGCATGAACAACGCTTGGTAAAGAGTAAAATAAAACACAGGGGCTGACAGGAGAGATGTCAGAGAGAGGAAGGATTAGCATGGATTTACTTCTTCGAATACAGCTGCTGCCCAACTGAATGGTTGCGGACATCAAACCAAACCAGAACAGAGTGAAGCTGAGCTGGGCAGGGCTGGGGACTCCCTTTTGGTTGTACACGCTTTTTTTAAAAAAAGTGAAAGCTTATTCAAGTACATTTCTGCAGGTATTGCGGAAACTTCCTTTTCGAACGCCTGGAAAAAAGACAAAGACAACATAAACTTGTAAACAGAGCAGCAAAATCACACACGTCAATCATGTTAACACGTTTTAAGATGCTTCAAGATCTTAAAAACATTATACAAATCAAAGTGCTTGAAAACAAAATTATATTTTGATGCGTTCAAAATTATGACATTTCTTTAGCTTCAGTCCATGAAAAATTTTCTCAAATTGTCATTAATTTGAATATTGACCTCCTTTGAGATGCTTCATTAATAAGACAAACGGTACACTTAAAACAGAAATTTTAAATTAGAAGCTATTGTAATATCTCTTGCAAGAGATGTTCCACAGTTGTCTTTTGATTTGTAACAACGGTCAATATTGGTACAATAATCCTTGTTTCAAATTGAACTCAAACTGTTTATCGGCTGTTGTTGCTTCTCCCCTTTATTTGAATCCAATTAGGCATTTCTGAAAATGTATCCAGAAGCAGAAGTTCTAGATTAGACAATTGAATGCGATGAAGAAATCAAACAAGTACTTGTAAACCTAGAAGCTTGATAGAGATACACATGTAAATATTAAAATAGACTGATTACAGGCAAACAAGCTATTCCCAATTTTGAAGTTATAGAAAACGAATCAAATTTGCTATCTGTACTTAGAATTGATCAATTTTAAGACTAATCCTAACACAGCGTGAAATAGCAAATGTTTCCGACACATTTATTGAATCTCATCCTTTCTTCTCTCTCTTACCGACTTGACTCCCTAGATCTCCCATTTCTAACGTGCCCTTGCAATTACTCGATTAACTAATCTTAATTTGTAATCAGCACATTGACGCTGCAGGGATATGGAGATAAAACTGGATATTGGGATTAGCTGGATAGGTAATTGGAAAGCCTGGATAGACCTGAGTGTTTATTTGACCCCCTTCCATACTGTATAACTCTATGCAGTTGTCCTTTTTATTTTCAGTTCTGAAAAAACGCCAGGAGCTTTTAATGGACAGCGTAGACATGGTTTTACACTTTATGTCATCAAGCTCTGCATTTGGATTTGGAGAATATCGGTTTTGGACATATTTGTCAGAAACGTTTTATCGTACGACATGTTGAGCTGTGCCAGCCCTAAAGGTTCGAATGGGAATAAAGAAGAGGAAAATTTTCTGTGAATTTAATTTGTTTCAATAGTTTCTGGGTGTATTTGATTTGATTGAAACATTTGGCAAGGACAAAAGTACAAAAGGAAAGGACAAAGGGATACCGAGAATAGGACACCTCAAAGATCAGCAAGGTGGCCTTTGTGTGGAGCTGCAATAGATGGGGAGATAATAAATGAGTATTTTGCATCCGTTTTTACTGCGAAGAAAAACATGGAACATATGGAATGTGGGGCAATTGATGGTGACAAGTTGACAAATATGGACGTCTTGAAAACATAACAGATGATAAATCCCCCAGAGCTGATGAGGTGCTCCCCGGAACTCGGTGGGAAGTTAGAAAAGTGAGTGATTCTTCTAAATGAGGAATTTATACCATCGATAGTCACAGGTTAGCTGATTGAAGACTGGGTGTTTGCTGACATGGGCCCATTTTTCAAGAAAGCTTGTAAGGACAAGCCATTGAAGTATAGACCAGTGAACCTGACGTCGCTGGTGGTCAATGTGTTGAAGAGAATCGTTAAGGACACGAGATATATGCATTTGGAAAGGTCAGAACTGAATACGGATAGTCAACATGGGTAGGATGCGTAGGAAATTTCACACAATCGATTCAGTTATTTGAAGAAGTAACAAAGAGGATTAATAAGAGCAGAGCGGTAGACGTGATCTGTATAGACTTCAGTAAGGCATTCGACAAGGTTTCTCATGGGAGACTGGTTAGCAAGTTAGATCAAATGAAATACAGCGAGAACTTGCCATTTGTATATTGAACTGGCTCAAAAGTAGCGGAGGGTGGTTTTTCTGATTGGAGGCCTGAGGCCAGTGAAGTGCCACAAAAATTAGTGCTGGGGCCATTACTTTTCGTCAATGATACAACTAATTTGTGTGTGAGCTTAAGAGGTTTAGTTAATAGGTTTTCAGAAAACACAAAAATTGAAGGTGGCGTAGACACTGAAGGAGATTATCTTGGATTCAACGTGATTTTAATCAGATGAGCCATTGGGCTGAGGAGTGGTTGATCGAGTTTAATTTAGAAAAACGTGAGGTGCTGTTTTTGGGAAAGCAAATCTGAGCAGGACTTTTACTCTTAATGGGAAGGACAGAGGAAGTGTTACTGGAGAAAGAGACCTTGGAGTGCAGGTTCATACATCCTTCAAATTAAAGTCGCACACAGATAGGACTGTGAAGAAGGTGTTTGGTACATATGACTTTATTTGTCAGGCTCTTGAGTTCAGGGGTTGGAAGGTCATGTTGCGGCTACACAGGACATTGGTTAGGCAACTTTTGCAATATCGAGTGCAATTCCGGTCTCCTTTCTATCGGAAGGATGTTGTGAAACTTAAAACGTTTCATAAAGATATTTACAATGGTGTTGCCAGGATTGGAGGATTTGAGCAATAGGGAGAGATTGAATAGGCTGTGGGTGTTTTCCTAGAAGTGTCAGAGGCTGCCCGTGACCTTATAGACGTTAATAAAATCACGAGGAGCATGAATAGAGTAAATAGACAAGGTCTTTTCCCTGGCGTGGTCGAGTCCAGGAACTAGTGAGCTGGGATTTAGGGTGAGAGGGGTAAGGTGTAATAGAGACCTTCGGGGTAATCTTTTCACACAGATGGTGGAGCATTTGTGGAAGGGGCTGCCAGAGGGAGTGGTGGAGGCTAGTAAAATCGCAACATTTTAGCCGCATCTGAATAGGCATATGATCAAGAAACGTTTGGAGTTATTTGGGCAGGGTGATAACAGATGCTAACTCTCAGTGTTTTGCTCTGTATCTTATTTGTGTTCGGCATGCATTAGTTATTCTGCTGTTGTTTCAGAATACAAGGTTTTTGGAACCTGAATGTCCATACTCCCAGACCGCATAATGAGAGGTTAAAAATCATCCGAACCTTAATGTGGTTAAATGGCGAATAATTGTCTCCGAATGCCAGCATTCATACCTTTTCTTTAATCATTGATGAAGGTCGGGAGAAAGTGTCTTTTAACAGGGAGGATGCATTGTTCAACAATGCCTTTTGGGAGAGGTAAACACAGCGGTATTTGATATCACACCTTTCTTTCTTTCACACAGGCATTGCCACTACTGAACCCGGCTGTAAAATGGTGCACTGGCCACACGGCCACACAGCTGAAACCAGAAAATTAGATTCCACTTCGTGTAGAGGAGTGATCCGAGCTTACTGTTGACAGAAAATGCACTATGGTTTAAAAAAAAACAAATAATTCAGAGATATGAGGGAACACGTAACTTGGTCACAAATGGTGGAAGTTCAGTGTGAAAAGACGGGGGCATTGAATTCATTAATAAATTGAAAAGAACTAGACCAGTGTAAGAATGAAATAAGATAAATGCTTTGGAAACAAATGGAGTTGAGAAATGTGAAAATTATGTAACTCCAATTTGCACTTTCATTCCAGAAAACCATAGTTGATCGAATTATAATCTCAAAGCCGCAGTTCCAGCGACCTCAACAACCTCTCACTCCATAGCCTGTGTATAGTTGGTTATTGGGAATGAAGAATGCTTGATTTTCACAATAACTAACCGGGAAATATTAGGTTAAAATTACCTCTTGACATTGTGAAACTACTCAGACTAAAGTGCAACTGATTGAGGTAATCACCCGATATAAGTTGTCCAGCCCACCACAGCAGCTCCATAATTTTATAAGACCATGGATGATCTGGCTAGTGTGTCAAATCCACTTTCTAGCTTGCCTCGATGCCCTTTGGCTCCATGACATAAGGTCTGTATTCGGTTTCTTTCCAAAAAGCTTTTGGAACAGGACGATCCTGATCTGAGTGTGCTGCACTAATTTTAATAGCCGTAACTCTGTCAAAATTTAAGCCACTTTTTCAATCTTGCACGGTCATGTCACATTTATTGTTGCAATTTATCCGAGTTCTTGTTGGTGCTGATTAGTCATGTGTAGCAGTTCGGAGAAGAGTAAGAATTGTCTAACTTTACCACACATGACGCCATCTTAGGTAACAAGTACGATTACATAATTAAAAACTTAGGGACAAAATAGTAAAGGAAACAAGAGTTAAAATGTTTAGAATAACTTCATAGAATATTCGAAAAATGAATAAATCGGCAATAGTTTGAATTTAAAATTTAGTATTTTGAACTAGGATGATCAAGGAATGATTTAAAAGTATCACCGTGTTTGAAGACTCCTCGGCTAATCTCGCTCTGCTGTATGTTGTCGACTACGCCCCGACACATACCGTTGCTGGTGCCGAAACTGCAGCTGAGATACTGCTTTAAATACCTAGAAATCATTTTGAAAGCTACCATGAGCCACTGGAGACCAGCACAGGAGCTACAACTACCCGCCGAGGGAACAGGATCTGAGCAAATATGAGCTGCTGCAAGAGCAGGTCGTGACATCAATGAACCGGTGAGAGATCAGGCTGGGTACGTGATGAGCTGCTGAGAGACCAGTCTATGTTCCCAATGAACCGCTGAGTAACCGGGCTGGGACAGCCATGACTTGCTGAGCGAACAGGCTGGGACGGCCTTAAGCTCCTGAGAGACTAGATCAGGACCAGCCATGAGTTGCCGTGAGACAGGGGCGGCATTGCCATGAGCTGCTGAGAGACCAAAGTGGGACACGCCATGAGACACAGAGAGAATAGAGTGGGGCTGTAATGAGCAGCTGAGAGAACCGGCTTGGACCACCATGAGATGCAGAGAGAAGAGGTTGGGACCCACCATCAACTGCTGAGAGAACAGAGTTGAACCGCCATGAGCTGCTGAATGAACAGGGTGGGACCTGCCATGAGCTGCTGAAAGAACGGGGTGGGACCCGCCATGAGCTGCTGAAAGAACAGAGTGGGTCCCGCCTTGAGCTTCTCAGAGAGCAGGGTGGATCTGCCATGCGTTGCTCATAGAGTAGGGTGGGCCCGCCATGAGCTGCAGAGAGACCAGTCTGGGGTCACTATGAGCTGCTGAAAGAACAGGGTGGGAACCGCCATGAGCTGGGCAGAGAGCAGGGTGGACCCTTCATGAGTTGCAGAAAGGCTGGGCTCGCCATGAGATGCTGAAAGAACAGGGTGGGATCCGTCACGAGCTGCTCAAAGAACAGTGTGAGACTGCCAAGAGCTGCTGAGAGACCCGGTTGGGGCAGATCATGACCTGCTGGGAGAAAAGAATGGGACACGCCATGAGCTGCTGGGATACAAGGCTGGGAACAGACATGAGCCGTGGGAAACCCGGCTGAGATTCCGCCATGAGACACGAGGAGGTCAGGCTGAGAGCCAACCAGAGACCAAAGGGGGAAATAAAGAAATATTAAGAGGTGAAATATGAGAACAGAATTGATGGAGCGAAGGGTCTCCCATCGACCAGTATTGTTCTTGATTATCAACTTTTTCATCATAATCTAAACTGCTTTGGCTGTCCCGTTGTGAAGCGAGATGGAACGATCCCCACTTTGGCGGAGTGACGTTCGTTCATAAAGCGTGAATTGCATTTTGTCTCATTATCCTGAGGACTTCGTGTTGTCATAACCTGGGACTAAGTTGTTTCACCACGCGCAACTACAATCATCTGAGTCATTTTATTCGTTTGGAATTCCTTGCTCAACTCTCAAACTCTCCCACCAAATTTTGACCAATCGCTTGCACTTCATATAATGTAATAGTCGCAGCTTTATTAATATAGAATATTATACAAAACAAATAAATCTGTGCATTGCCCTAATATCTGTTGGATTTAAAAAAAATATGATGCTGAGAGGAAGCTTTCAGTGCGTTAGAGGAAGAACATCAATCATTTCCAGAAAACGAAAATGTAATCTCCTGCTGAACAAAGGTTTCCAACACAATACTTGAAATGTGGATAATGTTCTAATAACATTAATGGAACAGTTTTTAAAAATCAACTTTACTCGTTTTGTTCGCTGCCTCAAATTCCAACAACTATTTAAGTTTCGGCAAAACAGCTTTTGTTGCTTATTAAGGAGATTGTCAAAAATCAAAAGAAATCTGTTCTCGCACAACAGGTTTAGTTGAAACCGCAACCTTTCAGAGCTCCCGCTCCTTCTTCAGATATTTACTTCCGAAATATTGTGGTTTCAAATAAAACTGATGGACTGTAACCTGGTGCTGTGTGATTTTTGAGTTTGTTCACCAAAGTCCGCGACTGGCACCTCCACCCATTTACGGGAAAATAAGAAAATGCCACAATACCAGGAAATGTTTATTTCTTTATTATTATTAGCGCATGTAACAAGGTTGTAATTTTAATAAAGTACTCAGCACGTGACCGTTGACATATATGTGCACACCAAGTAAATTCCAAAAATTTTCTCTCTTATTTCACAGATGTGACGCACCAAGAAAGGCATGACAGGATCTTCATTATTTCTTTTATTTTTCTCATCCAGGTCTTTTTCAACATATAATTTCAGTTGTATCACACTGAAAACTTTTGCTATAAATTCTGTTTTACAACCTTGTAATCCACAACCACCTGATGAAGGATCAGTGCTCCGAAAGCTCGTGCTTGAATTAAAGAACTGTTGGACTGTAGCCCAGTTTCTTGTGACTTTTTAAAACTTTGTAAACTTCAGACCTGCACCGGCACCTTCAAATCATGCAGTGTTTAAATTCGTCAACTTAACACATAAACGGAATTGGCAGCTGTGTAATCCATTCTAACCCAGCCAACGGTGCACAAATCCCACCAGAATACACAAAACAAAGTCTAGAAATGAATCATAGTCATAAAGGTATCAAGTGAAATTCATAAATGGATATGAGTGCTAACACGTCTCTCATAAATTTCTGAGGTAACCAGATTGTGACTGTAAAAGGTGCCTTCGAAACGACAATGAATGATGCTACTTGCCCTTGTTCACTGTTTCGGAGGGTCAACTAACTTTCTATTCATATCGGTGTAATTTTATTCCTAAACTCCACTGATTAAATTACAAGTTTATCAATCAGCTGACAATATAATAAAACACAAGAATTTCTGTGAACACACGTTTAAACATCAGTATGTCAAATATATTGAATGGAGACAATTTACATGAAACTCTGATGGATGACTGTCGTAAAAATATCGTCGCTTTAGCAAGGGCATGCATTTTCTTTAAGTCTAAGGATTCTGGGAAATCCAAGTGGGAGGACAGGAAAAAATTCTGGCTGTAAGAGCTGCTCCTTTTCTTGAGGTATTTTAGGTGTTGGAGGTGATTTCCTCGAATTCCAGAGGCAGCAATTACTGTTTTAATGCTGTTGCATTGTTTTGGAACTTTGAAAAAAAAAATGTCAAAACAACAGCAGTTTAAAAGGGACAAGAGAAAACAAAGGAAGCACCTGGTGAGGACAGTGCAGAAGAGAAAGAGAGGGAGAGAACCTGCACAGTTACTGCCTTTGCTGTTTGAATTCGTGTATCGCTGGACACCGGAGTGCATCTGGGAAAATTAACCAACAGTGAAATTCACAACTAATCTGGAGGCACTGCTGGGCGAAATTCACACACAGAATCAGATAAATTAGTTGTTGTTTTAAGTCTGTCCAAGAGAAATGCTGCAGTAGTGAATATAGTGGATTCTTTCTTGATTATGTGTTTTTGGAGATAAATGTCTTGATTGAACTTAAAATATAAACCATAGTTTAAAATTTAATCTGGGGTAGTGTTTGTCGAGGAACAAGACGGTGTTATTTTCTGGGTCTATAGATTGTGAAGGAGCAAAAATGACCTTTGCTGTGATATGTACTTCTTGTCAGATGTGGGAGTTTAAAGAGAGTTCAAGGGTTACTCCGGTTTATATCTTCCATAAATGCTGTTGGATGCGAATCTTATCAGATCGAGTGGATCGCTTGGAGAGACAGATAGAAGCGCTGAGGAATTTGCAACAGCAACAGTCTGTGATTGATGGTAGTTTTCGGAAGGGGGAAGTCTCAAATACCGTCACATAAATGGGTTAACTCCAGGAAGGTTGAGAGAGGTAGGCACCTTGGGCAGGAGTCATTTGTGGATATATCCATTTCAAACCGGTATGCTGTTTTGGAAAATGTAGGGGGTGATGGATTCTTAGGGGAACGGAGCACGAACAGCCAAGTTTCTGGTATTAAGACTAGCTCAAACGCAACGAGGGGTTCGTCGGTCTCCAAGAGATCAATTGTGTTCGGGGATTCTGTCGTCAGGGGTACAGACCGATGTTTCTGTGGGCAGCAGAGAAAAAGCAGAAGGGTGTATTGTTTCCCTGGTGCCAGGATCAAGGATGTCTCAGAGAGGGTGCAGAATGTTCTCACGGAGAAGAGGGGCCAGCAGGAAGTCATTATCCACATTTGAACCAACGACGTTGCAAGGCAAAAGGATGAAACTCCGAAGGGAGATTACAGAGTGTTAGGCAGAAATTTAAAATTGAAGTCCTCAAGGTTAGTAATATCTGGATTACTCCCAGTGCTCCGAGCTCGTGAGGGCAGAAATAGGAGAATAGAGCAGATGAATGATTGGCTGAGGAGCTGGTGTATGGGAGAAAGATTCACATTTTTAAACCATTGGAATCTCTTTTGGGGTAGAAGTGACCTGTGCAAGAAGGACGGACTGCACCTAAATTGGAAGTGGGCGATTATTCTGGCAGGGAGATTTGCTAGAACAGATTGGGAGGGTTTAAACTTGTAAGGTCGGGGGGTGGGGGGGTGGGTAGAGGGAACCAGGGAGAAAGTGAGGAAAGAGATCGATCTGAGACGGGTACAGCTGAGAACAGAAGTGAGTCAAACAGTCAGGGCAGGCAGGGACAAGGTAGGACTAATGAATTCAACTACATTTATTTCAATGCACGGGGCCTAACAGATGAACTCAGGGCATGGTTAGGAACATGGGACTGGGATATCATATCAATTACGGAAACATGGCTCAAGGAAGGGTAGGACTAGCAGCTTAAGCTTCCAGGATACAAATGCTACAGGAAGGATAGAAAGGGAGGCAAGAGAGGAGTGGGAGTGGCATTTTTGATAAGGGATAACATTCCAGCTGTGCTGAGGGAGGATGTTCTCGGAAATATATCCAGAGAAGTTATTTGGGTGAAACTGAGAAATAAGAAAGGGATGATCACCTTATTGGGATTATATCATAGACCGCCCACTAGTCAGAGGTAAATTGAGAAACAAATTTGTAAGAAGATCTCAGCTATGTGTAAGAATAAAAATGTCGTTATGGTAGGGGATTTTAACTTTCCAAACATCGACTGGGACTGCCATAGTTTTAAAGGTTTAGATGAAGAGGAATTTCTGAAGTGTGTACACGACGATTTTCTGATTCAGGATGTGCATGTATCTACTCGAGAAGGTGTAAAACTTGAACTATTCTTGGGAAATAAGGCAGGGCCGGTGACTGAGGTGTCAGTGGGGGAGCACTTTGGGGCCAGCGACCATAATTCTATTCGTTTTAAAATAGCGATTGAATACGATACACTAGATGTAAAGGATGAATTCCTAAATGAGAGAAAGGCCAATTTTGATGGTATTTGGCAAGAACTTTCGAAAGCTGATTGGAGGCAGACGTTCGCAGGTAAAGGGACGACTGGAAAACGGGAAACCTTCAGAAATGTGATAATAAGAATCCAGAGTAAGTATATACATGTCAGGGTAAAAGGGGAGGCTTGTAGGGATAGGGAATGCTGGGTGATTGAAGAAATTGAGGGTTTGGTTCAGAAAAAGAAGGAACCATATGTTAGGTATAGGCTGGATATATCGAGTGAATCCTGAGAAGAATACAGAGAGTGTAGGAGATTACTTAAGAGGGAAATCAGGAGGGCAAAACGGGGACATTAGATAGCTTTGGCAAATACAATTAAGGAGAATCCAAAGGGTTTTTAGAAATATATTAAGGACAAAAGGGTAACTAGGGAGAGAATAGGGCCTCTCAAAATCAGCAAGGCGGCCTTTGTGTGGAGCCACTTAAAACGGGGAGTGGGGGGGGGGGGTGCGGTGGGGGTTACTAAATGAATATTGTGCATCAGTATTTACTGTGAAAAGGAGATGCAAGATATAGACTGTAGGGAAATAGATGGTGACATCTTGCAAAATGTCCAGATTACAGAGGAGGAAGTGCTGGATGTCTTGAAACGGTTAAAAGTGTATAAAACCCAGGACCTGACCTTGTGTACCCGAGAACTCTGTGGGAAGCTAGAGACGTTGTTGCTGAGCCTCTTGCTGAGATATTTGTATCATCGATAGTTACAGATGAGGTACCAGAACACTGATGGTTGGCAAACGTGGTGCCTCTGTTTAAGAAGAGCAGTAAAGACAAGCCATGGAGCTAGAGACCGGTGAGACTGACCTCGCTGGTGGGCAGGTTGTTGGAGGGAATCTTGAGGGACAGGTTGTACATGTATTTGGAGAGGCAAGGACTGATTCGGGATCTTCAACATGGCTTTGTCCGTGGGAGATCATGCCTCACAAACTTGATTGAGTTTTTTGAAGAAGTAACAAAGAGTATTGATGTGGGCAGAGCAGTATATGTGATCTATATGAACATCAGTAAAGCGTTCGACAAGGTTCCCCTTGGGAGACTGATTAGCAAGGTTAGATCAATGGATACAGGGAGAACTAGTCAAACTGGTTCAAAGCTAGAAGACAGAGGGTGGTGGTTGAGGGTTGTTTTTCAGACTGGAGGCCTGTGACCAGTGGAGTGCCACAAGGATCGGTGCTGGGCTCTCTACTTCTTATCATTAACATAAATGATTTGGATGTGTGCACAAGAGGTACAGTTAGTAAGTTTGCATATGACACCAAAATTGGAGGTGCAGTGGACAGTGAAGAGGTTTACCACAGATTACAACAGGATCTTGACCAGATGGGCCAATGGGCTGAGAAGTGGCAGATGGAGTTTAATTCAGATAAATGTGAGGTGCTGCATTTTGGGAAAGCAAATCTTAGCAGAATTTATATACTTAATGGTAAGGTCCTAGGGAGTGTTGCTGAACAAGTAGACCTTGGAGTGCATCTTCATAGCTCCTTGAAAGTGGGGTTGAAGGTAGTAAGATAGTGAAGAAGGCGTAAGGTATGCTCTCCTTTATTGGTCAGAGTATTGAGTTGGGAGGTCATGTTGCGTCTGTACTGGAGATTGGTTATGCCACTGATGGAATATTGCGTGCAATTCTGATCTCCTTCCTATCCGAAAGATTGTGTGAAACTTGAAAGGGTTCAGAAAAAAATTACAAGGATTGCCAGTGTTGGAGACTCTGAGCTATTAGGAAAGGTTGAACAGGCTGGGGCTATTTTCCCTGGAGCGTTGGAGGCTGAGGGGTGACCTTATTGACGTTTACAAAATTATGAGGGGCATGGACAAGAGAAATAGACAAAGTCTTTTCCCTGGCGTCGGGGAGTCCAGAACGAGAAGACATAGGTTTAGGGTAAGAGTGGAAAGATATAAAAGAGATCTCAGGGTCAACTTTTTCACGCCGAGGGTGGTACTTTATGGAATGAACTGCCAGAGGATGTGGTGGTTGCAACATTTAAGAGGCATTTGGATGTGTATATGAATAGGAAGGGTTTGGACGGATATGGACCGGCTGCTGGCAGGTGGAACGAGATTGGGTTTGGATATCTGGTCGGCATGGACGATTTGGACCGAAGGGTCTGTTTCCATGATGTACATCTCTATGTCTCTGACTCAATATTGAATTGCTACTAATTGGCATCGGAAAGACGGATTGTGACGTGTCTATTTAGATCTGATTTTCACCACCAGCGACACAGTTATTTTGAATCATCAGCTGTGCTTGGTACATTCCTTATTTAAAAAAAATATTAATGCAGCCATATACACGCTAATGACAACTAATGGAACAGACAATACTTGAACAGAGAGAGAAAAAAAACAACAGTATGTGCAGTAAAGTGGTTTCAGTTTTTGAACACATAACAGAGGGAATTTCTTTGATATCAAAAGATTTTAACGTTTGAGACGGTTTTCACCATAGCTAATGTCAACATAAGACAAATTCGAGAAGATAATACATTTTAACGCCTCCAACACCCTACTTGATAATATCTTCTGTTTTTTTTAAACACCGTCTTGTTGAAATAAAAACAATTCTCAGACCTTTAAACCACATTGTGTGAGTGTGAGAGAGCGAGAGAGAGAGAGCAAGAGAGACGGAGAGAGAGAGAGACGGGGGAGGGTGCCCCATACCCAGAATCGATTGGGACTGTGCATTTTCAGCATATAATTCTGCTGGTTGAGATATTTGTTTCCTTAGGTTCGGCTTGGCATTGGCCTGCAATAACTATAAGGGATCAAGATCGGAAGACTGGGAGGAGTATGACACAAAAAAGCCGTAAGTGCTATCTTTGAAAATCAAAGGCAACAGAACCACGGGATGTATTTAAGGAAAAGCTCTTTTGATCCCAGTTAATGCTTATGTAAACTTTCCAGGTAGGGACAGTCTGTAATATTTCAACCCCAATCACACGTCTGCACCATCATTCAATAAGATCTTGGCTGATTCTATTCTCTTTCCAATTTCTCCTTACTCTTTGTTTCTCTACTACAAATGTAACCTTCAGTTGTCTCATCTAATTTCCTCTTGATATTAAATTATAATTCCAAGGGACACTTGTCATCAACATGCGTTTCAGCATATAAGAACATTTTTGTCAATTGCGGCGCTCTGACTTTGTTTATCCAGGCTTTCCAAATTGAAGAAACAATCCTTGATTGTACTTAAACCATCTCCTCCTTAAAGGTAGATGAATGTTTATTTACAATCACTTCCACCAACCTATTGTTGTGCCATTGAATACCTCTCTTCGCCAATACTTTTCTAAGTTGAGAATGACATTTCCCTTCATCATCCTGAACCTTCTGATAAAATGATCACCAATTCTTAAATGTGCTTCCACTTGGTGTATCTGACGTTGAACTTCTCCAAGGACCAGGACGAACAATAGCGTTTTTCTTAATAACCTGGACACATACTGCTTTGGAAAGCCCTCCTGAATACAATCTCGAGACACTTGCCTTTCAAGTACCTATCACTTGTGGTATTCCAATCTACAATTGGGTAAACATTATCCTTCAATATCGCAAGATAATAACGTCGGTATCTCTCACAAACTGCTCTCCAGGTTTTTGTTTCTGTGCATTCTGCCCCGCCTCTCCCACCAGGACTACATGCCAACATAATGTTACCATCTTGTTCCCTCTATTTGGCAAATTGATAACCTCCTTGATGTTTCTGGTACATCATCTTTCTCCAAATTACAAAACTCTCCAACAGATATACTGCTCTCCGCATTTGCTCTCTTTTTATGAACTTCTTGCAGCCAAGAACATTTAACACGAAGTATTGTCTTCCTGATGTTGACCTCTAACTGTCTCCCAATCGCTATTTGATATTGCCAATTTGTCAGTCTTTCTCCAATCGTCTGCCATTCGCGCTCTCATTGTCACAGTCTTACTCAATACTTTTTCCTCCCATTGTGTATCCTTTTCTCTCTCTCGGTCTCTCTCGCAGACATACTCATATTTTATGTCTCTCATTTATTTAACGCTGTTTTGCTCCCATCGATATGTGTTTTCGTTTTTGTATCTCTTCCCACACCGATCTCTGTCTGCCCTTCTTTTGACAAAACACCCTTTCTGCCTATCGCCCACAACTTATTGTCTGTATATCTTTCTTTACCTTAAATACAGATTTTTTTCCTATATCGCTGCACATCTGCTTCACAATATCTCAGTTACTTACAATCATTCTTTGTTGAACACAATTCTCTCCCTTTCATTTCCTCTGTCCAACTCAGCTCATTCATTAAAATCGTATGAACGACGAGCAGGAGTAGTAGATCGGCCCCTGATGACTATTCTGATATTCAATTCGATAATGGCTGATGTTAACTCGGCGTCAACTTTCCTGTCCGTTCTCTTCAACTTGTTAAGAACTGAAAATCTTTCTGTCTCCTCCTTAAATTTCCTTCGTACCCTGGGTTACCAATTACAAAGAGTGTATGGTTAGTTTTAAATAAAAAGTGCTTCCCTGAGTTTCAGGTGCAACATTTGCTGCCAGAATGGAGAATAGCTAGCAGATCAGATTATTCAGAATCGAAAAATTGGCTGATAAATGAACACGTGAGTTTCGTTTGATATTTTGACAAAAACTCAAATTTCACCAATTGATTTAAAACAAACGGTCAACTCTTCAAAGCTAATCAAAATTAAAGTCTGATGAACTCGACAGCCAGAAGCAAAGCAGTCCAGAAGAATTTCAGATGTCAAGATTGGCAGTTTGAAAATTGGTCAGAGCAACTAACATCAAATATGAGAGCCAACGTCATCTGACATGCTCTCTCTAAAAGAAATATCAGAAGATTCTATCTGTCAACATTAGTCTTTCCAGTAAAAGCAGTACAAAGAAGGCAGTCGACCTGGGGAGAAGACAACACAATTATAAGGAAATAGGGAAGTCACAAATTTTGAAGAGTGGAAGGAATTCAGGATAAGAGATTATATGGACTTCGAGAGATTACGTGGATTTAATGTTTAATAATTGTGTCATTGGAGCAGCATTTTTAAAGGGTTGGGATTAAATAATGGTTAGTTAAGACATGAGGGCTCAAACCTTTAATAGTTTTTGTTTCGATCAAAGAATAAACAACATATAAAATTACAACACAGGAACAGATCCTTCGGCTATTCAAGCCTGCGCTGATCTAGAACTTCTATCTCTACCTGCCTCCCATTTCCTAAGGATCTGTATTGCTTTGCTTCCTGCCCATTCATGTCACTGTCGCGATTCATCTAAAATGGTGCTATTGTGCCCATCTCCACCACCTCCACGGCAAAGTATTCCAGGCACCCAGCACCATTTGTTTGAAGAATCTTCCACACATATCACTCCGAAATGTCTGCCCTCTCACTTTGAACTCCTGACACCTCTTAATTGAGTGCCCCCACTCTAGGAAAAAAAACTTTTTGCTGTCCTTGCTGTGGATACCCCTCACGCTTTTGGAGAGCACAATCAGCTCCTCCCCAAAATTCCTTCTGTCTGATGAAAATAATCTTGATTTCCTCAAACTCTTCATAGCTAAAGGCCTCCATAACCAGCAACATCCCGGTGAATCATCTCTGCAACATCTCTAAAACATCCACATCCTTTGGTAATGTGGCAACCAGAACTGTACGCAGTATTTAAAATGTGGCCGATCAAAAGTTGGATGAAACTGTAACATGAATTGCCAAGTCTTTCACTCAATGTCCCTTACGATGAAAGAAATCATGCCGTATGCCATCTTAACCACTTTATTGACGCGCTTTGCCACCTTCACAGAACAATGGATTTGAACACCGAGATTTCTCTGCACATCAATATTCCGTAGGATTTTCCGATTCACTGTGTAGTTCAGTCTTGAATTGAATCTTCCAAAAAGGAACACCTTCACTTTCCCGGATTGATTGCTGTTTGCCATGTCTCTGCCCATCTCTCTGATCTATGTACATTTTGCTGTATTCTCGGAGATTCCCTTTCAATACCTCTTACTCCAACAATCTTAGTGACATCTGCAAATTGCTGATAGGCTACCGTTACCTTCGTCCATATATATCGTTTATGTATATCACAAACAACAGTGATCCCAGCACGGATCCCTGCCGCACACCATTAGTCACAGGTTTCCATTGTGAGACGCTGCCTTCCACTACGACACTCCGTCTCCTGCTCTACAGCCAGTTCTCTATCCATCCAGCCAGTATACCCTGGACCCCATGCGACTTTACCACCTCAATCAGCCTACCATATGGAAATTTCCTAGCGCCTGACGAAAGTCCATGTGTAGTACATCTATGGCGCTTCCCTCATCGATCAACATTGTCACTTCCTCAAAGAATTGCAATATGTTGGTAAGACGTGACCGTCCCTACACAAATCCATGTCACTTATTGCTGGTAATCACATTTTCTTCCAAATGGGAATAGATCCTAGCTTTCAGGATCTTCTTCGCAGCTTTCCTGCTGTTGACATCAGGATCACTTTTCTATAATTACCTCGATTTTACCTGCTATCCTTTTTACAGAGCGGACAAACATTAGAAATTGTCCACTCTTTCGTAACCATGTTCAATTATGCTGCAATGATATCTGTTTTGAGGGCCCCAGCAATTACCTCTCTCGCTTCCCTCAGTAACCTGACGTAGATCCTGCCCGGATCTGGGGACTTGTTCACATTATTGCCTTTGAGAATACCCAGCAATTTCTCCCTCTTTATTCTGACTCGACCTACGGTAATCAAACATCTATCCCTAACCTCAACATCCAACACAACACTCTCCTCGGCGAATACCAATGCAAATACTAATTGACAACCTCACCCATTTTCTCTGCCTTTACGCATACGTTTCCTCCTTTGTCTTTGGGTGGGGCCAACCCTTTCTCTCGTTGCCCTCTTGCTCCTTGTATAGGAATAAAAAGGGTTTGGGATTTCCCGTAACTCTGTTTGCTCGAGATATGTCCTGACCACCTTCAACCCACTTAATTCCACGTTTCAGATTACTCCTACATTCCCAATATTCTTCCAAAGGTCTTGAGTCGCTGAGACCTTGTGTACCTTTCCTTTTTCCACTTAGCTCAGCTCACAATTTAATCTGTTACCCACGGTTTTCAAAACGAAAAAAAAATCTCCTGAACTCTAATCCACCACTCTTTACAAGTCTCCCACACATCAAATGTGGATTTGCCTTCAAATCGCTGAACCCAGTCAATATTCACCAGCTCCATACTGAATTTGGTAAAGTTGGCCTTCATCCCGCTTAGACCTCTGACTTTACGACAAATACCGCCTTTTCCATGAGTATTCTAAAACTTGAGAATTGTGACCACTATTGCCAAAGTCATATTAGATTAGATTTACAGTGTGGAAACAGGCCCTTCGGCCCAACAAGTCCACACTGACCCGCCGAAGCGCAGCCCACCCATTCCCCTACATTTACCCCTTACCTAACACTACGGGCAATTTTAGCATGGCCAATTCACCTGGCCCTGCACATCTTTGGACTGTGGGAGGAAACCGGAGCACCCGGAGGAAACCCACGCAGACACGGGGAGAACGTGCAAACTCCACACAGTCAGTCGCCCGAGGTGGGAATTGAACCCGGGTCTCTGGCGCTGTGAGGCAGCAGTGCTAACCACTGTGCCACCGTGCCGCTGAAATTTAAAGTACATAGCCAGGCTAATTCCATAACCCCAGGTACAGTATGTACACCTTCCGAGTTGGAAAATTTGCATACTGCTCGCGAAACCCCTCCTGTATATTCCTTACAAATTCAGCTCCATCTACATTTCCAATACTAAGTGAATCCCAGTCAATGTTGGGCAAGATAAAATCGCCTATTACCATCGCCCTGTTGTTGCTACATCTTTCTATAATCGGTTTACATATTTGTAACATTATCTCACGCAGGCTTTTGGGAGGACTGTAGTATAACCCCAGCATTATTACCGCAACCTGCCAATTTCTGAGCTCCGTTCTTTTTGCTTTACTCTTTGATGCTTCCATATGCTCTCTTTCAACACAGCTGTGATACCCTCTTTGATTAGTTATGCAAACCCTGCTTCCCTTTAACTCCATCTCTTTCCATTGTGTTCCCAATCATGCCCTTCCCTCAACCAGGTTTCAATAATAGCAATGTCATCATACTCCCAGGTACTAACCCAAGTTCGAAGATCATATGCCTTACCTACCACATTTCTTACATTAAAATAAATACATCTCAGGCCTCCCTTGCGTTCCTCATCTCCTCCCTGTCTTGCATTCTACTTCGTCACTCTGACTTCAGTAAGTTCCTTAGAAGTTTTAGTTACTACCTCCATACTGTCCACGAATCTCTTCATTTGATTCCCATCCCCATGCCACATTAGGTTAAACCCTCCCCAACAGAATTTGTAAAACCACCCTCAAGGATTTTGGTTCCAGTCTGGCCCAGGTGTCGGCTGCCCTTTTTGTAATAATCGTATCTCCCACAGAACTGATCCCAATTAGCCAAATCTGAACTCCTCCCCCCTGCACCATGTCCAAGCCACGCATTCACCCTGCCCATTTTTTTCATTTCTACTCTGACTCGCGCATGGCATTGGTAGCAATCATGACATCACGACTTCTGAGCATCTATTTTAACATGGCTCCTAATTCCCTACATTCTGATGGTAAGACATCATCGTCCGTTTTGACTATCTCACTGATGCCCATATTCACCACGATACCCTACCCCTTGAGAGGGCTCTGCACATGTTCTGAGACATTGCTGACACGTGCACTTGTGAGGCAACATACAATTTAGGAGTTTCATTTTCAAGTACAGAACCGCTTATCTGCACTCCGTTCAGTTGAATTCCCTCTCACTATCGTCTTTCCAATCTTTTGTCTGCCCTTCTGAACAGCTGAGTGCCACGGTGCCATGAATCTGATTCATGCTGCCGTCCCCGTTGAGCGAGGTCTCCCAACACAATCTTAAAATAGACACTTGTTTTAGAGGGAGATGATTGTAGGGGACACCTGCACTTCCTTCCTGCTCTTTCTCTGCCTTTTAATCACTCATTCCCTTTGTCCTTTGCAGGTTATTTTCATGCTGTTGGTGTGATTGTTGCGTCTTTAACTTCTGTGAGGAGCTGGTGAAAGGTTTTGACTTGTTTGTGGGTCACCATGACTACTTGTGGTCGATATGTTACTCTGTGTGTGTGTGCATGTGCGTGTTTGCATTTGCCCATGGGTATATACACACATACACACACACACACACACAACACACACACACACGTCCGTGCATTTGCGCATATGTATATACACATAAGCAAATGCACACACACACACAGACACAGTAACATAGAGACGTCAAGGAGTCATCGTGGCCCACAAACCAGTAAACTCCTTCTACCATCTTCTCACAGAATTTAAAGAGCCTACAACTACATCTAACAGCACGAATATAATCGACAAGATTACCTGCATGGACTGTGAAAAGCAAAAGGTCGGACAAATGTGAAAAAAATTGACTATATAGATGCATAAACATCAGCTCGCCATTGCCATTCACCACAAGTAATCTCTCTCTTGTTTCCAAACAGACAAACAATGAAGGAGATAAAGTCAAATGGCACAATGTAACATCCTACTGCAGGCAAAATAGAGTGACCCATCAGAATTCATTGAAGCCTGCACCCCAATGAGTACAGAATCAATAAATGTATTAAACATGACCCAATATACAAGCCAATCACGTACAGAACTGTAAGTGTCGGAAAACACAGACGCATAAATACCATTCGAGACAAACCAGAAATAATTCACCAAAGGCGCACTAACCACTTCGCCCAATGTGACGTCTGCAGGAAACCACATAGACTCGGTGATAAATGTCTGACCGCACAGTAACACTGTCATGCAAAGAGACACACACAGTTACACGCACTCTCACTTCGTCTCGTACACACACACACACACACACACACACACACACACACACACACACCAACAAACACACACTCTTTCACACACACACACACATGGATATGCACATACAGAGACACACACTTGCACATGCACAGCTACACACGCAAAGTCATACACACTTGCATAAACTCGCAATCACACAGACACAGTCACATTATGCATATGGAGATAAACATACAAAATTACACACTTACATTCAAACACAGACACACACTCACTAATCCGTGCACACCCCCCCCCCCCCCCCACACACACACATGTTAACACGTCTAAATCTATCATATCTCAGACGCAAAAGGAGATACAATATACAGTAGTACAACGTAGACAGTGTGGGAGTACTGATATTCTGGGACTTGGTATTATTTAGACAGCGCATTGTGCACATCACTCCAATGTACACTGTAAACTAACTGAGATACGGACACTCAGCAGTGTGAAATGTGCACAGCATCTACTGTAATGCAATATCTACTCGAGAATAGAATAGATACTTGGACAGTCAAAAGTGAGTACGCTGTGTGTTGTGTGCAGTAATACAAAGTTAAAAGGCACATAACACCAGGTGGTATTCCAACATATTTATTTGGGAGCACGAGTTTTCGGAGCGCTGCTCCTTTATCAGGTCTCTGTGGAGTATAAGATTATAAGGCACAGAATTTACAACAAACATTTACAGTGTGATTTATCTGAAATTATATATCGAAAAAATACCAGAATTATTTGCTGAGTCTCTCAGTTTTTAGAATGAACAGGTTGGTTTCTTTTCTTTCATACATAAATCGCAGAACCTCTTTATAATGTACTCCACTACACTTCACTGCACCCTACTCCACTGCACACACACTGACACAGACAGATATACGCGCACAGATACACACACAGAGACGCACACAATGACAGACGCACACACGCACAGACGCACACACAGACAGAAGCACAGACAGACAGACGCACGCTCACAGACAGTCGCTCAAATGCAAACGCATGTGGGCACACCGACACCACTACACACAGACACTCCTACACACAAATCTGCAGACATACACTCACACAGATCCTGTCTGATACACATTTTCTCTATCATACACTCACATTTATACTCCTACTGCAACATGCACGCATGCACTTCCTCACAGACCTATACCCCTTCGCACTCACAGGAGCACACATAGACACACGCTCTCTCACAGACACTCATCAAGCGCCCCACCCAACTGACACACTCACATCCACACATGCACACACATAAGTTTGTGGCATAAAGTTGTATTTGCAAAACTAAATTTTGTTTTGCTCAAAAACTGCATGAACCCATTTGCGATTTTGTAATTTTTTTTTGAGATTAGAATCAGTCTGAACATTCTGGCAGAGACAGTCTCACAGAGGGCACCTCACAGCTTAAATGCATTACCCGGTCCGAGATGGTTCCAACTGTTAAAGTTCACTTGAGAATGTAACTTTAAAACAGTTCTGCAATTTAGATATGAAGTAACTAAAACCAACACGTTCATTCCAAACGATTAGATTCTTAAGAAATAATCTTAAGATCTTATGTTCCACAACCAGCTGATGAAGGAGCAGCGCTCTGAAAGCTATTGCGCCCAAATAAACCTGTTGGACTATTAACTGGTGTTGCTTGATTTTTAACTTTGCTCACCCCAGTCCAATGCCGGCATCTCCAAAATATGGCAGTAATGCAATATCGACTGTTTGGCATGGCTAAATACCATTATACAGACTGCAATAAAACAATGCTAAGAGTAACACAAAGTTAAAAATCACACAACACCAGTTTATAGTCCAACAGGTTTAATTTGAATCAGACTAGCTTTCGGAGCGCCGCTCCTTCATCAGATGATTCTAGAGGACACAATTGTAAGGCACAGAATTTATCACAAAAGTTTACAGTGTGATGTAACTGAAATTATACATGAAAAATACATTGATTGTCTATGGAGTCTTTCATCTGTTCGAATACCATGATAGTCTCAATTCTTTCATGTGTCAATCACAATTTTTTTTTCAAAATTGTTGCATTCTCAGATTAACTGTAACAATTGGTATTAGCTAGACAATATGTTGAAGGCGTTATCCCCCTGTGTTTTCTGTCTGTGCCAAGACGTTTAAATTGAGTCTCATAAAAAAAGTGAGATAACAGAGTTTTACATGAAGCCATGCAGTTTTTGAGCAAAGTACAAATCAATTCTGCAAGTATAAGTTCACCTCACAAACCTGTATTTGTATGTGTGCATGTGGGTCTTTGTGGGTGTGTGTGTGTGCGTGCGTGTGTTTGTGTGTCTGCCTGTCTGGGTTGGTGTGTTGTGAGTATGAGAAAGAGTGTATATGTGTGTGGATGTAAGTGTTGCGTGTCTGCAGTCTGTGTGAATGCAAATGAGTGTGGGAGTGTGGGACTGAGATATCAGCCAATCAGTGGAACGGAGCTATCAATGTCCGAGCAGAGGCTGATATCTAGGTTCCATACCGACAAAGAGGGCCTCAACCGCGGGTCCTTGGGTTCATGTCACACAACAGGTGACCACCAGTGCACTATACAGACACACAGGCACTCCTACACACACATGCATATATACACACAACACACACACACACAAATACAGGCACTCTTACATACACACATGCACACGGGGACACATATACACAGACATGCACAGACAAGCACACACACTCTTACATATACACTCCCACACTCACACATGCATCCTTTCAGTGACTTAGACCACTCTACACTCATGCACACGCATATACGGTCTCTCTTACAAACACTCAGAACCACCAAGCCCAGACACATACGCCCACAATCGCACATGTATCCCCTCACAGACGTACGACACTCCACACACACATACACACATATACAATCTCTCTCACATTCACAAACCCCCAACCCAGACAGACAGACACACATACACATACACACACCCACAAGTATACATAGACATACACGTTTGTGGAGCGTTGTCCCCTGATATTTGAACACTCAGCATTGTGTAACCTGTGTGGTCTACAGTAAAGCAATGTCAACAGCTTGAGATAACTGCAATTTCAACACGCTGCACTTGCAGAGTCTGTATTGTTTATGATAATACAATTTCTCCAATGTGGGAATCCAGATATTTGGATAATCATCATTTCGCAACATTCACATTGCCTACAGAGTCATAATGTCTGCAGTGTGTGGATTTAATATTTGGGCATTCAACTGCATGCAGCCTGTGTATTTAACACATAATGAGAAACTGGAACTTTTCCAGTCTTTTCAGTGGAACATTGCAGTCTTTGTGGAGCCCTCAGGTACTGAATGGAGCATTGTGGCCGTTGGGACCCGGTCTAAGAGGCAAATATTTAACAACTGGACCGACTTCTAAAAGAATCAGAGATTGTTCCTCTTGCATCCCTGACAAAGAAGTGGTCCCGTCAATTGTGTTGGCCTCCTGGTGTTTAACCTGGTTTTGTAACCATGAGAAGAAATTACTTGACCACTGATTCTCAAACAAAGGTTTCGTCATAAAGAGTCAACAATAACAGGATAAGTACTGAGAGCTCTTGCGGTTTGAAAGAAGAATGATTTCTGATCTTCTGACCTTTGATCCATGAGGTGTGAGTTCATATACCATACCTCCACATGGAACCTAGGACACATAAACCCAACTTTGAAATCATGCCAATGTTTGTTTGAGATTTCAGATTTAAAAATGGTTGCTGTTTGTTGATGCCATGAATGGCATGCATGAAAGCAGTAACAGACTGAGTCTGTACTTCAACCCAAGAAATGATGCAATTAGGGTTTTCAATATGGCAGGGAGATTATGTGTACAACACCACTTCTCTTTTTCTGAAGGTTCGGCTAAAACTTTCCATGCTGAATTCACATATGCTTCCAACGCCGCATGGCATGACTGCTTCTAAGCCCTTCGCATTGCAGGTTGCAGATAATCAAGCTTGGAAACAAGTTACTTTTTTGTCAAACTCGGTCTTCACACAGTTCCAATTGGAATATTTCTACCGGGGCCTGAAGCTTCCCAACCTCAAATATTTCACGGAATCGACCTTGAAGTTCCCCCACCAGCATTCCACTTCACCCTCCCACACTGTGAACTGGCAACAAAACATAACCCTTCACTCGACCAGCCGTTACGCTGTTGATAACATTGGAACTGCCTGTGTGCAAACTGGTTGACTTCTACCCCCACCTCCCCAAGCAACAAAACACTGACAGCAGACAATAGGAAATGCATGTGTGTCCACCACTCTGAGACGTCAGGGGATTCTGGATGGTGACCCCACATATAACACATATTACAATTCAGCACCTTTCCCAATACATAAATTTCACAGCAGCTTACTCTACTTCCTCTCTCCCACCCTACCCTCACTCTCCCTTTATGTTTACTTTTCGTTTTACTATTTCATAGCCTCTACTTGATTATTCTGTCAGATTCTCCCTTTGTTTTCTCTCTCTATCTCATTTTCCTCTTCCTCACTAATTCTCACTCTCTCCCTTTCCGCTTGCCAATTATTTTCTCTGGTGTTTACCTTGCCTATGTTTATGTCTCACTATCTTCAAAAATCATTTCAGCTTTCCACATTTCTATTATTGTTATGCATCGATGTTGGAGTTAATGGTGCAGAGCGATGCCAGAAATTAATTTGATTTATTTTGATTTATTTTTGTCACATGCCCCAAAGGACACCAAAAGGTTTTGTGTTGCTGCAGTATGTCAGATCCGAACACAAAAAGACACAAGGGTGATTAAACAGATTTGAGAAATGTGAAATTTCAGCTGTAATAGTGTGCAGAAAGCAACGTTAACCTAAGATTTCAAGTTTGTGAAGTCCATTCAGAATTCTGACAACAGCAGGAATAAGATGCTCTTGAACCTTTCAGTATGTGTCTTTAAGCATTTGTACCTTCAGTTATTCTTTTCGCCAGTTGAGGGAATCGAGGATGACAGGGCATCAATTTAAGCTTAGATGGGATAGGATAACAGGGAACCTGAGGCACCTCTTTTACAAAGCGTGTGCTGCGCATATGGAATAAGCTGACAGTGGAAGTACACATTTGTACAAATGCAGGATAGGAAAGATCTTGAAGGACATGCAAATAGTTCAAGGAAATGCGGCTTGTGTGGATGGACATTTTGGTCGGCATGGACCAGATTGGGCCAAAGGGCCTGTCTTTGTGCTGTGGGAATCCCTGACTTTATATGACTGTGAAAGGTTGGAAAAATTATAACTGGAGGTTGTGGGGTGGGGGGGGGGGGTGGTGCTTTAAAGATATTGGCTGTTTTTTCGCGGCAAAAAAATGAAGTGTAGGTGGAGTCAATGGATTAAAGTTGGCTTGAGTGTTGATCTAGACAGTGATCACAGCGTTCAGTAATTTCTTCCGGTCTTCGGCTGAGCAGTTGCCGTGTCAAGGTCCGATGCAAACAAGCAAAATAATTTGTCATATGCATCTATGAAAGGTGGTCGCAATTCAATGAAAGTTAGATACCCTTTCCAAATGAATAGCTTCACCACGTCACAAAATCCTTTTCTTTTCAAATATCTTTATCTGGCATTGTCTCTCTATTCATACCATTGCAGGCCCCACCTTCTCGAGCCTTCCCATTGCCTGAGATATGCTGAGTTTCAGATCAAACCACGATCATTCTCTTCCAGTGGTTACAGGATTCTTGTGAGTTGCTGTTGCTTTTTTCAGTGTTTACTTCTGAAGAGGAGCTAGTCGCCATCCGACCTGACTCACTTCAGCAAGCTGCTTAGAATCTATGCAATTATTGTTTCGGCAAACTCAGATAATTGCACAAAGAAACAGCAGAGAAATAATGGCCAAACCATCGTTCTAGAATGCCTTGGTTTTGTGTTTGGAAGGTGTTGTCGAAGGAGTTTTCTTGAATATCTGAAGTAAACAAACATTACTTCTGCTGAACGTCTGTTAGGGTGGAGTGAATACTTGTTGATGTGATGGCAATCATGTGGGCTGTTTATCTTGGATGGCCTTGACCTTCTCGAGTGTTATTGTAAATGTACTTTTCCAGGGACTTGCAAAGCATTCTATCAGACTCCTGAAATTGACTTGTTGATGGTGGACAGAATACAGGGTGTCAGGAGGTGGGCTACTCACTCTAGGATTCCTCGGCTCTGACCTGCCATAACATTCAATGTTGTGATTTTCTGGTCAACGTTACCACTTTGCACTCCCTACCCCGCAACCTATGTTGGCAGTTTGGGACTCAGTGATTGTGGTGCCATTGGATGTGATGGGACAATCGTTTGTTTCTTTCTTGTTGCATGGTCAGCGTTTGATAGTTGTTTGGCATAAAAATGATTTTGCATTGCCCAGCTAAGTCGGGATATTTTCCAGAAATTTTAGAGATTTGGCATATCAGTTCTCTAGTTCTTCTGATGCTGCCTGACCTGTTATGCTTTTCCAGCACAACACTGACTGTCAGCAACTGGTTGTGGGGTTTGATAATAAAACTCTTCAGAGGACTACATTTATCTAAACCCTGACCATCCAATGTCTGGAGGAAGAACTCCTCACCTTTCAACCTGAGACATTGGAACCGTACGGGTTGAATGCGGATTTCACACGTTTCCTCATTTCCCTTTCCCCCACCCACCTTATGCAAGTCTCAAGCCTTCAACGCAGCACCCCCTTCTCGATCTGACCACATTCTTTCCGAGTTATCCACTCCACCCTCCTATGCTACGGGTCACCTTTTCTCCAACTTCATCTGCCTGTTGCATTCTCAGCTACCTTTCCCCCAGCCACACTCCCGTCCAATTTGTCTCTCAGCCCCCTTGGCCAACAAGCCTCATTAGGCATGAAGGTCTTACTCCCAAAACGTCGGTCTCCCTGCTCCACGGATGCAGTTTGCCATTCCACTACCACACTCTCGACGCTGATCTCCAGCATCTGCATTCTGACCTTTCTCCCATAACTAGTTAGGATTGGAGAACTGCAGCATGAAAGGCCATTGAAGCAGAGGGAGTATGGAAAATGCCTAATAGTTGGCAGAAGGATTGCAGGGTGACAAGGACTAATAAAGGCAGAACTTCCCGCGAGCATCTTCCTTCAACCCAAGTAATCAATGGAGTGAATGCTGACTTTGTTTTAAGCAGATGTAATGGGTGGCATAGTTGTTCGCACTGCTGCCTCACAGTGCTAGGGACCCGGGTTCATTTTCCGCCTCGGGCAACTGTCTGTGTGGAGTTTGCACGTTCTGCCTGTGTCTGCGTGGGTTTCCTCCGGGTCCTCCGGTTTCCTCCCACAGTCTAAAGATGTGCAGGTCAGGTGAATTGGCTATGCCAAATTGCCTGTAGTGTTAGGTAAGGTTAAATGTAGGGGTATGGGTGGTTTGCGCTTCGGCGGGTCGGTGTGGACTTGTTGGGCCGAAGGGTCTGTTTCCACACTGTAAGTAATCTAAATCTAAGTAATCTGATCCGTTGGGTGTGGGATGACGGGGAGCAGCTTCTACCGTGCGTTGTTTCAAGCGCCTGTGTGGCTCCCACAATTTATCATGCATATATTTATTCCATCTTCAGCAAAATGGTCCCTCATCTGTGAGAAGGTAAAAAGATAAAACCTGCACCATGGATGCTGCCTGAACTGCTGTGCTTTTCAAGCACCATTCTCATCTCATCCCTGATATGTGCTTGGTGCTTAATATCGTCTTCAATTAAACAATGTCGATGGGAAACAGAGATTGAAGTAAATATCCAGGCCGTGAGGTTATCAATAACGTTTAAGTTCACTTTTGCTTTTCATTCATTGGTGCGACCTGTGTCCCTGTTGGAGGGTGTGCATTCTCTGCCCAGCCCTAGCTGTCTTTGACAAGGTGGTGGTGAGCTAATTTCCTGTACCACTGCAATCTCATCTTCAGTATTCCTTGGTCCACAGCGTTCCATAGCCCTAGTTTGAAGCTGTTCACTTCGTTTGAAAAAACTTTTCGCGACGTCGAGAGCACCACCGAATTGCCTCTTTGGGCTGCACAGCAACTGCTAAAATGAACGTGCACCGATTCTTAGAATGCAGCTTGAGATCATAAATTTCCCTCATCTGTTCGGTTTACAGACCTATCACGAATGGGAAAGATACAGAGAGAGAGAGAGAAATAGAGAGAGACAGAGAGAGAGACAGATAGACAGAAAGACAGAGAGAGAAGGAGAAAGAGCGAAAGCGAGAGAGAGAGCGAGAGAGAGAGAGAGAGGGAGAGTGAGATGGACAATGATAGTGCAGGTTTGTAATGTTAATATGACTACAACAGGAATTCGTTGCGTGCACAAAGTCTGATAAAGTGTGATGTAAAATCATATCAGCCTCTGCTCATCCACCAAATTTCCCTGAGCTCTCTCGATGAACCTTTCCAACTGTTGCCATATTTTAGGCAGTGTAGATTTGATTTTCCATACGGCCTCTTCTGTACTGCATGTTTTCTTTCATTCTGCATTTCCATCTCGGTCTCTCATCTTTTCTTAAATTTACTTCTGTCCCGAACTTTCTCGTTATTCTCTTTGTCTTTTTCTGTCTTCACTCCTTTCTGTCTTTCTTCTTCTCCTTCCTATCTGTCTCTATTGTTCCCACTCAATCTGTAGCTCTGCCTTACTTGATTTCACCTCCTGTCTCTTGTCTCTCACTCTCTGCTTTTCTTCTGTCTCTTTCTCCCACTGTCTCTCCAAGTGTTCCACTGTTCTTTTCTATTGATATCATTCCAATTGTTTGCGTTATTCCCACTCTGTTCTCGTTCTTTCCTCACCATCTGTGTCCGGCTTCATCCTATCCCTATGCGTCTCTGTCTCACCCTGCATTATTATTTTTCCACATCCTTAAAAGTGTTGATTTTTTGTTGGTTGGTTGAATAAGTTCTTCCAAATGGCTGTCTTCTCGCTGGTCACCACGCAGTTTTCCCATAGGTTGCATGAAATGATCTGTCACTGAATATGATGCAGCAGCGCAGTGTTGATCAGTAGGGAAAATGCAAAGATCTGAATGGTTGAATATCCGATCATCAGATTAAATCCTAAATATTGTAAAATAATGTGTGATGATTTTGTAGATAACACATAAACAGAAGCGTCACAAAGTCAAACTTTGTATCTGTCATCGATGGGAAACTGCAGACTTTGTTTCAAGGGCTGTGTTCGATTTTCAGTGAATCTTGTATTTTTAATTCTTCCCAGTTAACCCAGTCTTGGCCATGAAGTTGAATGTATTGCAGCCTCCTTTTGCGTTCCGGCATCCTCTATATATTTGGAGTTCACAGTCTGAGCTGGATGTGAACATAACGAAGAGAGTGATCGTGTAATAGAGGTTTACAAGTATGGGATCCGTGTAATAAACGCACGTCTGAGGATATTAGGACGTGGCACATTTCTCCTTGCACAGGACAAGAATGAAAGGCTTCAAACCAATGATGATGTTAATTAGAGGTGATCAAGAGAGACTGTTTCTCGCTCGTAGACAAACAGAGAACCAAGCTGTGTGGAGTCGGGCATAGATTTCAAGTCTCTTGAAAAGGAACATACTCCAGATGAAGAAGTTATTTCTTTCTCAAAACACGGAGATTTATTCTTGAATTGCTACCTGGATGTTAGTTGGAGACAGATTCCATTGAGGTTCTCAAAAGGGGCATTTAATGGAGACTTGAGCAGAATGGATGTACAAGGTTCGAGAGAAACCAAGGGGATTGCCATTCAGTCATGAGGCACGTTCAAAGAGCAACTTGGAACAGTTTGCATTGAGCGGCATCATGCTGCACCCCGAGTGTTTTGTGATTTCGTGGGCCATACGCCAAACATACAGCAAGCTGTGGACTAAAAGCAGAATGGAAGAGCAACTGCCCTTCACAGCATGGTCGTCTTTGTCTGGGTGTGGCTTCAAGGATCGGTCTGGACAATGGAGACCACGGGATCCAATGATTACAAATGCATTTGTCACAGAGCAATGCACTAGTCACTCTGGAGGTCTGATCATTTTACCACAGGATGTCCATAGAATTGTGCCCTCGGCCCAGTTGCATTCATATCCTTCCTCAATGACCTTGAACGCTAGATGTTTGAAATGTCACACATGTTTAAGACAGGTGATATCGAGCAAACTCGGACGAGTAAGCAATTCTCTTGTTTCACGAATTCTGTCTGAGCTGCTGTTCTCTTCCAAAAGAACGCGCTTGACTCTAATCTCCAGCATCATCAGTCTATACTTTCGCCCACTCTCATAGATTGCAGACGTATTCGCTTGACATGAATAATGTGAAGACTGATGGGAGCCAACATGCAGAATAAGTTAAAATAGACACAAGATGAAAAGTAAACAACATCTGACAGTCTACATTGCTTTGTCAAGGGCAGGCCATGTCTGACAAAGCTGATTCAGGTATTTGATGATGTTACAAAGTCAGTATATGTGGGAGTACTGTAAGCGATGTTTTTGTTGAAGTTTCAGGATGTTTTTGCTGCCCTGCCAGTTGATAAGTTGATGAGCAAATTGTAAATGTTTATCATTGATTGGTCATTGGCAGCATGGATTAGAAATTGCGAAAAGATTGGAAACAGAGGGTAAGGGAGGTAGTCATGTGTCAGATTGGAGACAAGTGGAAGTGTCGCTGCCAGGGGATGACTTTCTGAATCCTTGGTATTTTGTCTTACTTTGAAGAATCATTCCGAGATAGCTAATGAGGGTAAAATCCCTCAGTTTTGAAATGACATTGATGAGAGTCAATAGTGAATTGTGAGGATACTAAACGCCTTCAGAGTGACATTAAAATAGTAAAATTCACGCAGCGTGTATAAGTTTCTCCAGGTGATTTTTTTTTTAAATTTCAGTTCGTAAACTATCACTGCAACATGCCGGAGTGGGTGCAAGACTTAATGTAAAAGTGTTCTGCTGGAAATGGACAGCGTGTCAGGCCATATCCGGAGAGCAGTGATGTCGTCGTTTTGGACATTCGCCCTTCAGCAGGAATTCCTAATGAAGGGCTTATGCCCGAACCGTCGAATCCCCTGCTCCTCTGATGCTGCTTGACCGGCTGTGCCTTTCGAGAACCACAATCTTCGTCTCTGGTCTCCAGCATCTGAGTGCTCAGTTTCTGCTGGATGCAATAACTGCCAAACGCGTGTATTCATTAACTGAAAATACTGTGTGCTCTTATAAATGAAAGCTGGGTTTGGATCATCTCAGTATCGCTCCAAGGAGATCAGCTGAATATGTGGGGAGCACAGCTCTTGGTGTTTGTGCTTCTGGTGCTGGAACAGCCCATCGAGTCTGAATGTGGATTAAGAGGACGTATGACCAATGGGGGTAAGTAAGCCTTTCGGTTTTCAATTTGACGAGCCACTCCGAGAGATGGGAGGCATTGACGGAACTGAAAATGCATTCAGGTGAACCAGGGATCTCCCTCAATTTAATTCTTCTTGCAATTCGCAGTTCTCAAAAAGGTCTGAGCCCGAATGAAGCACTCTCAGTTTGTGGTTGCTGCGAAATGTCACAAAAATAATCTCATTTGTGCGCATTACTTCAGCTACCAAGGAATGCTCTCCTTTTATCTTTAACCTTCTATGTACATCTAAGATTTTTTTACTAAGGATGGTTCTGGTCTGAGAGTTCATTCTTTATGCTAAACCGAGAGCACAGAGCTCAGTATCTGGCTCCTCCTCCCATGGCCAAATCTCAGAGGAATGACAGTGTGCATTCCCTGTCTGCACTCTCGATAGCAGACCACAGTAGACTACGGTCCACTAACCATGTCGCTACCTCTCCTCATAGAACATGCTGGGAGTGCATCGTTGAGACCCGACCTCTATCGTCCCTGCCCAGTCCACACTCGGAGCACAGTGCACTTTTCCTGTCAAATCTTGCTTTTCCCAAAAAACACTTGGAGCAACTTGCATAAAGCCTGTCTACTTATACTCTGGAATTGTTTTCCTTTCAGGGGAGACCTTTGGGTGCGAGAGTTTGACTGGGACCTGTAGAAAAACTTTTTGTCGGAGAAATGAGTACAACGTCCCTAACAGATGTTTCTGGAGTTATAACTGCTGCGTGGTCAAATGATGAAAACAACTGGGGAGTTGGTAAATTCGACTGTGACGTCAACAACTTGTCCAAATACGGACAGATAGTCTGAGTCTTCATAACATTACATTTTCTTCGATCTGTATTAATTAAAATCACTTAATTAATCTCTAACTCGTCTCAACGTTGTATTTTGATATTTCAGTGGTGGGGAGCTCTCTCAGTGCTCGCAATTGGGCAGACACTGCTCCTTCAGCAATGATACTTCCAATTGTACCATGTCTTCAGCACAAACATTCCAATATTGCAGGAACCCCACAGCGCGAACCCTCTAATAGTGTGTAGATCCATCAGCAGTGACGCTCTAACAGGCCGGCACTCCCTCAGAACTGACCCTCTTTCAGAACAGCGCTCTTCCAGCACTAGCAATTAGTTGAGATGAATATCCTGGAGACATTTGAGCTTTGATTGCATAGTTTCTGGTTGATAACCTTCAACTGCGGATTTGGAGCACTTTGGAATTTTCTGCGTAGATATGCAAAGGATTGAGAGTGGGTAGGGTGTAGAGGGATTTGCTCGTGGTTGAAGTGGTGCAATTCGTTAGGACAGCTGTGAAGAGCGGGTAAACTATTTCCTACTGTGACCAAAGAACCAGAGCATATTGGGACAGGCTTCATTAAGTGAATAGAAAATATAATGAACAGGAGCACAGTAGTTTAGGGCAGCAAGGTGGTTCATTCTTTCGCTGTGCTGCATCACAGGACAAGGCATACGGGTTCGATCGCTGACTTGGGCGACTGTCTGTGTGGATTTTGCATGTTCTTGCCATATCTCTGTGGGTTTCCTCTGGGTGCTCCTGTTATCTACCACAATGCAAAGATGTGCATGCCAGGTGATTTGGTCGTTCTAAGTTGACCATAGTCTACAGCAATGTATAGATTCGTCAGGGCTCAATACAGAAAAACAGGGCAGTTGATTGGGTTTGGTGAATAACTCTTCAGAGGGCCGGGTGGACTTGATGGGCGGAAGGCTTGTTTCCACACTGCAGAGAAACTGTAAAATAAAAGTCAGAAAATAATCAGTTTTTCAAAGAATGGAGTATTCTTCTGGATTGGAGTCTCGTTGACTCTCATTTGCCTTAATATCCTGAATTCCAAACACTCAATCAAATTAATGCCTTACTTTGAAGGGTAATCACTTTCAACTCACGACTTGTACTTCTTATTTGTCGAAGTTTGGATCAAAGCTGTCATGATTTTAAGGCTAATAATCAAGGCGAGTACTTCTGGATTGACAAAAACTCTTGCTTTCTACATTGTACTCCTTCAGAGAGCAAGTATAACTTCTAGTTTGGTTCTGAGGCAAAGTCCCATGACAAGATTTCACATGTTATATATTTTATGGAGAAGATTCACAGTTGAATCAACAACATTTGTATTTTGCAGCAACCACCAAAACTGGGTGGGGATTGGAAGGTCTCAGAGACATAAATAAAAGTGTGCGGTTGGAAGTGGGGTAAGTTAATTTGAAAGATGATAGGTGAATGCAGGTGTGGGTTTATCGTGACAGGTCGTTGGAAAGGATGCAATGGATAGGTGGGAAGGAAGATGATCAGGTACATCATGTCAATATGGCAGCGCCAAGTTGGAGCATTTGGTTCGGGTTCAGGTGGAGGAACGGCAACTTTGCAAACTATTGAAGTTGATGTTTACCTTGTGTGGCGGAAAGGTCCCAATGTGGAGGACAAGACGTTCTTCTTTCAGTTATCTGGTGGTTTGTATTTCGTGGTGGGGGAGGCCCTGAATTTTATTGTCTTTGGAGTAGTGTGAGGGTGAGATGACATTGTTGGCCACTGTGCAGTGGGTTTCGTTGGCATATGTGTTCCTGAGATGTTTTCAGAAAATCTCCAGGGGATGCAGTCCTGTACCCAATGTAAAGAAGACCACATCGAGAGCAACGGACACAGTAGATGTCGTGGGTAAACGTTCGGAAAAATCTCAGCTGAATTTGACAATTTATTTGGGGCCTTGAACAGAGGTAAAGGGTAAAGGCTAACAACTTTTTAGACGGCAAGTGAAGGTTCCAAGTTTGGAGGGTGGGTAGATGTGGTGCGTGTACCCAACATGTGAGTTGCAGAGAAAATGGTATATGTGGAACACAGGGAGTGGTGGGTAGGGAAGCATACTTCTGCTGGTGAGCGATACTTTTAGTTGGCAGAGATGGGAAACGAACCTTAGAGACTGCATTTTCACACAGACGGCGGTGCGTGTCGGAAATGAGTAGCTACAGGAATGGTGGGGGCTGTTAAAATTATAATATTTAAAAGGTATCTTGATAGGTACCAGAATTGGAGGGATTTAGAGGGATATGAACCCATTGATGGCAAATAGTATTAGATTAACTTAAGTTATCTGGTTGTCACGGACGAGTTGGAACGAAGGGACTTTTGCTTTGTTACGCATCTCTATGATTTTCTGACTCTGTGTGAAGTCATTGATTTTGGCAGGTCGATGCAATAGGAATTAATGCAGTAACTGGCAGGACCCTGAAGAGCATTGATACGCAGACAAATATTGGGATGCAAATCGATTGCTGCCTGAAAGTAGAAAAAAAAGATTACGTGGTAAAAAAGATGTGTGGAGTGGTAGTCTTCATTAGTCAGGACATTGACTGTAAAACATTCGGCAGCTTGTAAAACATTTTGTTCCGGGACCCTTGGAGCATTGTGTGCACTTTCCGTTCTCCGCAGCACAGGACGACTTTGGAGATGTCGCACAAAAGATTTATTAGGATCCTGACTGGGTTAGAGTGGATTTGCCATGAGTAGAAGTTCAATAATTTTTTCACGGGAGATTTAGAGGTTAAGTCGTGCATTCACAGAGGTCGATCAAATTATGAGTGGCATGACCAGAGTGAATTGCACGACCATCTTCACGGGTTGAAATATCAGAAACCGTGTCTAAGATGAGAAGGATAAACTTTAACGTAGATATGAGAGGCAAAATTATTTTTTATGCAAATGGTGGCAAGTGTCTGTAACACGCTGCCAGCTTGGGAGGAAGCGTGAAAACAGATGCGACAGCAACATTTCAATGCTACGTGGGGAGAAACATGAGTACACAGAAAATAAAAGCTTTCTGACCATGTTCAGACGAATGAGGTCAGTTTAGAAACATATTGTATGTCTGCACAGACACGATGAGCCAAAGGGTCTGTTCATTTGAGGTATTGCTCTATGTTTGAAATCACAATGGAGGAACATGTCGATGAGACTGGGACAACAAGAAGATCAGCGGTCGATTAGAGTGTGAGATGGAGAGGGAGAGGATGAGGAAGGAGAGCGAAGCGGAACTATGAATAATGAATGAGTGAGAGTGGGAGGAGAGCTAATGGACGTTTCAGATGAAGTGATGAACGGAGCAAGCCTTCACCAGCACCTTTTAGAGCACTGGCATCTTTCATAGAATTGGTGACATGTTGGTGACTTGCATTTAAAGCGATAAAAGAGGCATTATGACCAGATCTTTGTACATCTCAAGGATTGACCAGTCTTTTATTAAATATGATAAAATAATCACCCCCTCCACATGTCTATATGAGTGGAACATGCAAGGTGGATTCAATGTTGTTCCTCGAAATGACAGACTAGGCTGCCACAATGCTCAGGGTAGAGTACTGTTGGAACCCTAATCCGATCAGTTCTATATCTGATCCCCACTGTTCGATGTGGTCATGTGGTCAGCCGTTTATGTTGACCAAAGCAATTTCCGATCTGTGCCGTTCACTCCGCTCAAAACCTTCTATCGATGGAATTCTATTAACAGGCAGTCGGATTGGCTGGCTGAGGGAGGGTACTTGTTGGAAACTCAGCAAGGTGACTCCATTCCAAGGTCGGGATGTACTTAGTGAGATCACGCAGGGTTAGACGCCAAATTTGAGGACATCCAGGGCCAGTCACTTTTGGCCGTGGTCACCACTGTGACATCATCTCTGGAGTTTGCGTTCTTCCAGTGGGGCAAGGATATACAGGGAATGCTCCTGATCGAACCTGCGATTTGGCGGGAAGCAATGATTCTGCAATCCTGTCTGTGTTTGATGTATAAGATGTCATGATGCTCATGCCTTTTTCCGAACTCCCCCTCTCCTTGAGTCGGTCTGAACAGACAAAGAAATCACAATGAAAAATGAGTAAGGGACAATGTGCTGCAATCAATGCTCGAAGTTTTATTTCCACAAGTCAGAATGTAATGCTTTAGCGGTGACTAAATTGATCCACTGTAGCTGAACCTGAACAACAAGAAATACAGTTAGTGTCAGGCCCAGCTTCAGAGGGAGTATACGTGGGACAATTCCCAGTTACTCAATCATTACTTCTTACAGCAGCATAACACTTCGGGGCAATACACAACGATGTAAACGTCTCCTGCATCATAGCGATTTGCTCTGCACACTCCTCTGATATATTCAAAAGAGGAGAATCCTTCTATGGAATAGAAAGGGAGAGATTATTGACGCAACGGTCGAGACAGACCAACCCTGACGTCTGCTCTCACTGACACAGACACAAACCAGAATGCTGTGCAATATTCCAATATTCCCATTGTCATGCTACTGAAGGATAAGGAGAAGGGAATCATTGCCCCACAGTAAAGTAACGGCACATTCAGACAGAACTTTCATCCCCACATCTCTGTACTGGTCGAAAGATAAAGTTACTCATTCTAGTTCAACGTTCCAGGACCTGGTGTATGTTGTTGGAGTTTCCAGAGTTACCCGTTCAGATTCAAGTTCCAATCGTGTGCATCCCTTCTGTACTCTCTCTCGACCAATGATGTGCTCCCTGTAATTTGCTATCAAATTTCAACAACAAACCTCCGGCTGTGGTCAAACCAGTGAGTCATAGAACTTAGTGTTCAATCCTTATTTTCTCGAATACATGCTCATCCAGGGAAGAATACAAAACGAAAAATCCAGCATGTCAACTTTTCAAAGTTGATCTAACCGACCTGGCACAGTCGGTTTCGGGAGTGAAGCATCGTCTTCTCTAAGAAAGGCAATGCTGGTTTGAGACCCAACCACCCACCCCGTCGCCCACAACCTCCCCCACCCCATCACCACCACATCATCGCCACCTCCCAGCACATGATTCTGCGCTATTCCAAGCGACAGATTGTTATCATTCTGCTAATTCGCTCAAGTACATTTCCCTCGACAGTGTCAGCAAGGTCCATAATCGACAGCAAAACAAAAAGGCCTTTTGGCCCAACGCATCCTCCCAACTGCCTCACTATCCAAATCCTATTTTCCAGCGTTTGGCACACTTTATTGTATGCACACTTGAATATTTCTTTATGGCTTGAGGGATTTGCTCTCCCTAAAGTAGACGACCTGATTTTCTCGCCCCCACCATTCTCTGAACAAAAACGTTTTTCCTCACATCTACCATAAACTTTCTGCTGCTTACGTTAATATTATGCTTCCTATTCATTGTACTGCCAATGATGGGGCAATGCGTCCTTCCTGCCTCTCATAAATTTGTACACCTCAATCACTTCCACTCTCAATCTCCTTCACTGAAAAGGCAACAAGCCGAATCTGTTGAAACGCTCTTCAACACTCGAGCCCAAGGCAATATCCTGGCCAATCCCCAGAACTTTCATATCTCATACGATGATCATTTCAGAACTGCACACAATATAATCAGTCGAGAATATCGTACAGGAAAACTTCAGCAGTCCAGTCAGCATCCGAGGAGCAAACATGATGCTTGGGCACAAGCCCTCCATCAGGCACATGCGCACTATGGACTGAGCAATATTTGATGCAGTTCAAACATCACCTTTGTTTAACTTTGCACCTCAGCTAATAAGGCCAAGTATAATATGTAAAATCTTAAACATTTGATCTGCCTGTCCGGATATCTTATGAAGTCAGTTACTATGTCCTCCCATTTCCTTGTGATCGTTGATGCTTCTGGAGGGACACTCCAATCTTTTACTATGACCTTGTCTTGTTGGGCCTACCCAAGTGCATGCACTCGCACTTATTTGGCAGAACCCCGTTTGTCACTAATCAGCCCACGAAATCCAGATTAGAGTCATTGAAATGAGAGAGAGTAGTATCTTGAATTACGAATGGCCTTCATCTGCTCTTCCATGATCCTATTCAGATAAGCATCCACCCTTAAAAAAAAGCCTTGCAATATTCATTCTAAAACAGGCATCAGCTAGCCCAGAACCAGAAAACCCAGGAGAATAGACATTGCTCTTCACATTTTCTCTTCGAATTCCTCAAAGTCGCCATGAGCAGACATGATGCTCTTTTCAAGGAGTCAGTGCCAATCCGCACATAGTATTCATTCTCAGAGAAAAGGGATTGACTCCATCTCCTAAATCTCAAAGTGAACACGTGTTAAGCATTTTCTTCACCAACCCGTATACCTGCAAAACCACTTTCAAGTAACCATGTCACTGAACTACTGGGTCTCTCCGTTCGGCAACATTCCCCAGACTTCCCAACAACAGTGTAAGTTCTATCCTTATTTGGCTTACCAAAATTCAATGTATTGAATTTATCGACATTGAGCTACATTGGCCACAATGAAAACTGTGTTGTGAAGCTGGTGGACACATGGTTCTCTAATGATGGCAGTAAAAAGACCTGAAGCAGCTTTCGACCGAGTCGGTGTTTTATTTTCTATCTTTTTATGGGTGTGTTTTGCTCTGTTCAATGTACACCTGCTGCACAATATACACAAAAATGATTGAAGAAGTGATCTGAAGAGATTTTGAAGTCGAAAATAAAGCTGTTGGTCAATGTCCAAGGACACCTCAGTCCCTGCAGCTCACTGAAGAGTGGCAGACAGGACGGAGACTTTCAGCAATTCTGTTCCTCTTCAGAGGTGAATGTTTAGCGAAAGTGCCCGTCCACTCGCTTTTGCTGTCAAATTGACACGACCAAGGCGGAGCGAGCCCTGACCATGCATGTAAATGTATTGATGACAGAAGTCTCTTGCTGTTCATATGCGGACAGTTTGCATCGCAATTGCAGTCACGAAGACGCTGAAATGATGAAAGCCCAGATTTAGGAACACACGACCTCCCTCATTGGTTTTCCGGTGCTGTTACAGTGATGACAATGGAGTAGCAATTGAATCTCTCTGCTTTGAACATCATGCCATAACCAATTAACAATGTACAAAATCGTTCATTGAAGCTGTATCGGGCCATTCTGCATCTATGTCGGTAAAATGTGGGGCTGGAGTAAAGCACAGCAGGTCAGGCAGATCTGAGGAGCAAAGGAGTCCCCGTTATCAGGAGGACCTGATGCAGGACCCTTCATTCTGTCACTAAGGTCTATTCTGACTCTTTATCAGATACTGGTTGCTATGTGTCTTACCACCATGCTTGTGTGATGGTGCAAATCCCTTCCAAATCAAAGGTGTCACTCTCATGTTTGAAACTTTTCTGAAATTGTGATTATGCAGTTTAACATCTTCTTTAATGATTCACTCAAAGAAAGAAAAAACACCGACACACCGCACCGCAAATGATCTCTCCATAGGCACTTCTTATTTCACACCTTCCTAATGCCACCGGGTGACATATAAAAGTACATGATTTCCAATTCATCCACGTACTCATCCCACATTAATCTCGTTCAGTTGAAAATTCCTGAGTTACCTGGGATCCTTTAATTGCCATTCTCCTGAACCATTGTGACATCATCCAGGATATAATAAGAAAGGAAAATTGAATCCTGAATTTACTGCAAATGGACTGAACTATACAAAGGCAAATTGTTATTATAATTAAACAGACGTCGTGAGACCAGAATTGGAGTATTTTGTCCAGTTTTGGTTACTTTTCTTGAGGAAAGATTTGGTGGCACTGGAGGCAGTTCAGAGGACGTTCATCAAGTTGCTTCAACACATGATAAAGATGTAATGAAAGGAGTGCAAGTAACTTTGGCTTGAAATAGAACCTCATGATGGAGTTCAGAAGGGTGTTTTTATCCGAATGAGGCACTTTTAGGAGAAAGGCAATTGATAAGGTGGACATTGAGCAAATTATTCTTTTTTGTGGGATAGTTTCGACCAAGAGAACTGGGATACAGAGTCAATAGAGATAGTTTGAAAGCTGAGATGAGAAATAACTGCTTCTTTTATAGCATTGTGAGCCGTATGTGCTCACTTTTGCAGAATGCAGTTGGGGGGATCTAGAATTAGAATGTGTACTCGATTTAGAATTAGAATTGGAATTGGAATTTTTGTCAAGTGTGCTCAAACACAGAGAGAGAGAAGCAAAGTGAAAGGTGTGTATTGTCCACATTCCTGGCGCCATCTTAGATACAGAGGTGTCTCATGACAAATCCTATGTATTATTTAGAAAGGTCAGGAAATATAATTAAAAATCAACATGAAAGCCTTAAAATAACACAATTAAGAAATCCTGTCGAACGGTCATTTTTGAATATCAAGTAGCAGTGATTACAATATCTCTGATTCGAGGTCAGAAGTGTGGCACTAGAAAATCACAGCAGGTCAGGTAGCATCAGATGAGTCGGAGGGTCGATGTTCAGCTATAAACCCTTCATCAGAAATGTTCCTAATGAAGGGACTTTACCTGAAACGTCGGCATTTCTGTTCTTCTTTTGGTGCCTGACATGCTATGATTTTGAGCTGCACACTACTTGACACTGATCTCCAGCATCTGCAGTCCTCACTTTCACACTTATTGCAGAAGCTTACTTCCTGTCACTAGTGCAGGGCCATAGTCACTTGCCACCTGTAAGCTCAAGCTTGTGTACTCTCTAGATATTTTTGTGGTGAATATGGACTCTTCGGTAACTGAGGAGTCATGGATAGGTGCTTAACATCGTATAATCATTGGCGAACGCCAGCATTTCCTTTGAGGTGACACTTTGTTGGAGTGTGTCCTCTTTGGGTAAGGAAGTCAACCTTTTAAGATAGATCTTACGGAACATCTCCTGCTAGAGGTTAGTATGGTGTTCATTACCACAGACGACTATGGGGCTCATTCATGAAAATGAGTGTTCAATTCATAAGGGGAGGAAGTGTCTTGGGAAAAGAAAAGGAAGTGGAGTGAAGGATGATCAGATCGGCCACGATCTGTTTCAATGTCGGGAAAGGCTCAATCAACTCTATGGTCTAATTCCCCCTCTGCCTCTTCCGGTCATATGGGAAGAAATTGAAAACTAAAACGTTCTGCTATTGCTCACATATAAAATATAGTAAAAATATTCACTTGTCAATGATAAATCTTAAAATATTGGAGAGAAGTGCACAGACACTTGACAAAGCACGACCCTCAATGTACAGCAGGAATGAGGATGGGAAGAATTCATCATTTAATTTGGCTGCTGAAAGTACAGTTGCTCAGGGTAGTTCTCATAATGTTCAGGGAATACCGATGCTGAGGAGCATACATGCCAAAAAGTGTTTTTCAGGCAGTGAGCGATTGCAGAGATACAGAAGGTGTGATGAACTGAAGGGATATCGCACCGTGATGCAATAAAACCAGCTATCACAGGCAAGCACTTATGGAATAGCAGGAGCAGCTGAGGACTCAGAATGGCCTCATTCGTTCTCCAACACCTCATTTTCGACCTCTTTTTTGCATATCTCAACAGACAAAATTCTGAATTTTTTTGTGCGTATTTTGGAAATCGAAGCAAACGCCATAGGAGAAACTGAGCAGATGTGGCATAATCTATGGAGAGACAGAGAGAGAGAGAGATCAAAACAGCGTGCATGTTCAGGCGAATCTGACTGACATCAGAGTTTCTTCAGAATCTAAACTCGAAACGCTATCAATGTTTGTCTTGCACTTGGGGCACTGCCAGATCATCTTGGGATTTTCCAGCATTCTGCGTGCTCTCCTTTCACTATTAAATGTGTCCACGCCTCCTATCGTAACCCACAGTTACTCGAGTCTATGAGAAGTGAAGCGCTCTGTGACCATCAGTGACTTATTTCAGCATATACATCATTTTCCTGCCTTATTTATCCCCTCAATCCTTAGGCATACAGGGAACTTTGGATAGCTTTAGATAATCCATATTTATTTCTCTTCAGTCGGTACACAGACACCACCCTACTCGTCTCTTTTTTGAAATTTGTTCATTTTCATCCATAGTTTTACCATTACAATGCATTTCCAATCAATGTAATCCTGTTCAACTTAAAGATCTCTATATATCTCCACATTTCCAATCAAAGGTCGTAATTATTGACTGACGATTATCCTTTTCCAACTTCAGATTGAACATTATCATGTTATAATCGCTGTTTTCCAAATGTTCCCGGCCTGTGACCTTTCCATGCTGATCTGCTTAAATTCCAAAGCCCCGATCCAGTATGTCTCCCTTGCTGGTTGGACTCGAAATCTGCTGCTTTAGAAATTTCTGCTGCACACATTGCGTTGTTTTCCTCGGGTGTTCGCTTGGATAATTAAAATTACCAACAAACTAAACTCAACACAGCCTGCAGGTTTCCAAATTCTTCCTCTAAATGTCATGTTCAACGTCCCACCCATTGTTTGGAGGACTGTAATAAATACACAAAATAAACCACCATCCCCTTTTTGTTGATCACCTGAGGTCAATTACAGCATCATAAGCCTTGCTTTGGGCAGGCGTGGTGGCTCAGTAGTTAGCACTGCTGCTTCACAGCATTAGAATCTCAAGTTCGATTCCCGCCTCAGGCGAATCTCTGTGTGGAGTCTGCACATTATCACCATGTCTGCATGCAGTTACTCCGGGTGCTTGAGTTTTGTCCCACGATCTGAAGATATGCTTGTCAGGTGAATTGACAATGCTAAATTGCCCATCGTGCTAGGAGAATTTGTCAGGGGTAAATGTAGGATAGGCGATCCAGGGTAGGTGACTCATCTGATGCTGGTTGTCATCTTGTTGGGTGAAATTGCCTGTTTTGTGTACTGTCGGTGACCTCAGCTAATCTGTTGAGAACTCCACTCCCCATTCCCACTGCATGAAAAATAGTGCTAAACTATGTAATCTCTTACCATGCGTTAGTCCTGCCATCCTGCCAATCGGTCTGACAAATCTGCATTACTCTTCATGTATAGTCAGAACATCCTCCTCACTTTAAATGCTCAAAGTTAATTGCAACCCTGCAGGTGTCATGTAATCGCGGTCAGTAAAGAGGTATCACTACATCCTAAGTGGGCCAGTCTGAATAAGTGTTATGCTGCCAGATGGTCTGTCCCCAGGCAGAGGACATTGTCAGTTGTTCAGGGCTGAGGAAGTGGCGGATATTCCATACAAAAGGCGGTACTTATGGTGATAGAGTCACGGCTGAGGGAGCATCACACTACAATCTGTAAGCACGGGAATGGTATATACTAATGCGGGAAGGGCTGTAGATGTCATAACATGGACTTTAGTGAGGCGTCTGATAAAGTTCCCCATGATACGCTGATGGAGAAGATGAAGGCGCATGGGGTCCCGGGTGTTATTGCTGGATGGAGAGTGAACTGGCTGGACAACAGGAAACAGAGAGTAGTATTGGAAGGGAGTTTCTCAAAATAAGACCATAGACCATAAGACATAGGAGTGGAAGTAAGGTCATTCGGTCCATCGTGTCCACTCCGCCATTTAATCATGGCTGATGGGCATTTCAACTCCGCTTACCCACATTCTCCCCGTAGCCCTTAATTCCTTGTGACATCAAGAATTTATCAATCCCTGCCTTGAAGACATTTCGCGTCCCGGCCTCCATTGCAATCCGTGGCAATGAATTCCACAGGCCCACCATTCTCTGCCTGAAGAAATGTCCCCATATTTCTTTTCTGAATTGACCCCCTCTGATTCTGAGGCTCTGTCCACTGGTCCTCGTCTCCGCACCTAATGGAAACAATTTCCAAGCGTCCACCCTTTCCAAGACATGGAGTATCTTGTAAGTTTCTATTAGATCTCCCCTTAACCTTCTAAACTCCCATGAATACAATCCAAGGATCCTCATATGTTAGACATACCATTCCAGGGATCATCCGTTTGAATCTCCGCTGGACACGCTGCAGTGCCAGTATGTCCTTCCTGAGGTGGGTGGACTAAAACTGGACACAGTACTCCAAATGGGGCCTAACCAGACCTTTATAAATTCTCAGAAGCACATCGTTGCTTTTATATTCCAACCCTCTTGAGAGAAATGACAACATTGCACTCGCTTTCTTAATCACGGATTCCACCTGCATGTTTACCTTTAGAGAATCCTCGACGAGCACTCACAGATCCCTTTGTACTTTGGCGTTATGAATTTTCTGAACGTTTAGAAAGTAGTCCATGCTTGTACTCTTTTTTCCAAAGTGCAAGACCTCACATTTGCTCACATTGAATTTCATCAGCCATTTCCTGAACCACTCTGCCAAACTGTCCAGATCCTTCTGCAGCATTCCCACTTCCTCAGTACTACCTGCCTGTCCACCTAACTTCGTATCATCGGCAGACTTCGCTAGAATGCCCCCAGTCCCTTCATCCAGATCATTAATATATAACGTGAACAGCTGCGGCCCCAACACTGAACCCTGTGGGACACCGCTTGTCACCGGCTGCCATTCCGTAAAAGAACCTTTTATCCCAACTCTCTGCCTTCTGTCAGACATCCAATCCTCAATCCTTGCCAGTAGCTCACCTCGAACACCTTTCTCAGCAGCCACCTGTGTGGCACCTTATCAAAGGCCTTTTGGACGTCTGGATAGACCACATCCACTGGGTTTCTCTGGTCTAACCCAATTGTCATCTCTTCAAAGAATTCTAACAGGTTTCTCAGGTACGACCTCCCCTTACTAAATCCATGTTGATTTGTTCTAATACGACCCTGCTCTTACAAGAATTAAGAAACCTCATCCTTAACGATGGATTCTCGAAATTTACCAACAACCGAGGTTAGGCTAAATGGCCTATAATTTTCCATCTTTTGTCTTGATTCTTTCTTGAACTACAGCGATCTTCCAATCATCCGGGAATTTCCCTGACTCCAGTGACTTTTGAAAGATCTCAACCAACGCCTCCGCTATTTCCTCAGCCACTTCCCTCAGAACTGTAAGATGTAGCCCATCGGGCACAGGAGATTTGTCAATTGTAAAACCTTTTAGCTTTTCTATCACTTTCTCTTTTGTAATGGCAACCATGCTCAACTAACCCCCCGACTCCCTTTACATTTTGGGATATTACTCGTGTTTTCCACTGTGAAGACTGGTGCAAAGTATTTATTAAGTTCTCCAGCTATTTTCTAATCTCCCATCACTAGTCTTCCAGCATCAGTTTGAAGTGGTTCAATGTCTACTTTTGCCTGTCGTTTGTTTCTTATGTATTGAAAGAATCTTTTACTATCATTTCTAATATTACTGGCTTGCCTACCTTCATATTTGATGCTCTCCTTTCTTGTTTCTCTCTCTGTTATGCTCTGTTTTTGTATTCTTCCCAATCTTCTGATTTCCCAGTGCTCTTGGCCACTTTATAGGGTCTCTCTTTTTTTTTGACACATTTCTTGGCTTCTTTTGTCTGTCATGGCTGTCTAATCCCTCCCTGGATAATTTTTCTTTTCTGAGGGATGAACGTCTGTACTGTGTCTTCAATTATACCCACAAACTCCTGCCAGATTTGCTCTACTGTCTTCCCCGCGAGGCTCTGCTTCCAGTCGATTTTCGTCAGTTCCTCTCTCATGCCATCATAATTACCTTTATTTAACTTTAACACCATCACATCCGATTTTGCCTTCTCTCTTTCAAACTGCAGACTGAACTCTACCATATTATGATCGCTGCTTCCTAAGTGTTCCCTTACATTAAGATCATATATAAAGTCTGGTTCATTACAGAGCACGAGGTCCAGAATAGCCTACTCCCTTGTGGGCTCCATGACAAGCTGTTCCCAAAAAAAACCATCCTGGAAACACTCCATGAATTCCCTTTCTTTGGATCCACTGGCAACATTATTTACCCAGTCCACCTACATATTGAAGTCCCCCATGATCACCGTGACCTTGCCTTTCTGACATGCCTTCTCTATTTCCCGGTGCATGTTTCGCCCCTGGTTCTGACCACTGTTAGGAGGTCTGTACATAACTCCCACTATGTTTTTTTTGCCTTTGTGGTTCCTCAATTCCACGCACACAGACTCCACATCAGCCGACCCCATGTCCTTTAGTGCTATAGATTTAATTTTGTTCTTAACTAACAAGGACACCCTGGCCCCTATGCCCAACTCCCTGTCTTTTCGATAAGTTGTAAATACTTGGATGATTAACTGCCAGTCCTGAACCCCTTGCAACTACGTTTCTGTGATGCCTATCACATCATAATCATTCACGATGATCTGTCGCGTTAGTTCATCTACGAGCATTCAGGTAAAGTGCCTTAATGATAACTTTCTTATCATTAGTGATATTGGAAGTCATAACATGCCCGAAGTTATCCTTCCTTTTTGCTGCATTCCTAGTCTGCCTCAAGCTTAAATCCACCTGCATACATGCTATCCTGCTGCTTATCTTTCCATTTAACTCCATACACCGTTTCGCTTTCACTTTCCACTCCCCCAATTCAGAAGTTTAAAGTCCGACTGATCACCCTATTAATCCTCTTCGCTAGAACATTGGTACTAAATCAGTTCAAGTGGAGACCTGTGACCTTCGGTGTTCCATAACCATCCATGCTGGCACAACTGTTGTTTGTCATATATATATAAATAATTTGGAGGAATGTATTGGTTGCCAAATTAGCAAGTTGCAGATGACACTAAGATTGGTGGAGTCGCAATTTGTGAAGTGGACTATCGAAAATACAGCTGAATATAGATAGATTGGACAGACGGCAAAAAAAAACTGTCTGGTAGAGTTGAATGCAAGTAAATACGAGGTGATGCATTCTGAAAGATCCAATCCAAGAGGAAACTATGCAGTAAACAGAAGAGTCCTGGGGAAAAGTTACGTACAGAGAGACTTGAGAGTTCAAGTCCATTATTCCCAGAAGTTGGCAACGCAGGTCAGCAAAGTGGTCAAGAAGGCATACGGCATCCTTTCGTGCATTGGATAAGGGATTGAGTACAAAGGTTGGCAGGCCATGTTATGGTTGCAAGGGACTTTTGTTCGACCACATTTGGAATAATGCATACAGTTCTGGTCGCCATCTTACTAAAAGGATACATGGATGTTTTGGAGAGTGTGCAGCGGAGGTTCACCAGAATGTTACTGGGCGTAGAGGAAACTTGGTAAAAAGAGAGTTGGTTTAGAATTATTTCCACTGCAAAGAAGAAGATTGGGGAGAGACACTATGAGGTCTAAAAAATCATGAGATTTAGAAAAGGTGGACAGCAAGAAGCATTTTCTCAGAATGCAGATCTCAATTACTAGGTGTCACGAGTTCAAAGTGAGGTGGGGAAAGGTTTAGGGCAGCTATGCATGGCAAGTTCTCCATGCAGAGGGTGGTGGGTGCATGGAACGCTTTGCCAATAGAGGTGATAGAGGCGGGAACGATAATGTAATTTAAGATGCATGAAGGGACACGGAGTAAAGAGATGCAGATCTTTTGAAGATAGGTGTCACAATTAGATATTGAAACTCGATCAGTGCAAGTTTATCAAGATCGAAGGGCGTTTTCCTTTGCAGTAAATTTCTTTTTTCTTTGTTATTGGCGCCTTGAGATTGAGGGCGAGCTGCATTGTCGGCTGGTCAGTCCTTCAGGATTGGACATTGTTCCACGTATGTTAGACCTCGTATTCCAGGGATCATCCGTGTGAATCTCCACTGGACATGCTCCAGTCTCAGTATGTCTTCCCTGCTGTGTTGCGACCAAAACTGGATACAGTATTCCAAATGGGGCCTAAACCAGCGCTTTATAAAGTCTCAGTAGCACAACGGTGCCTTTATTATCCAACCCTCTTGAGATAAATGACAACATTGCATTCACTTTCTTAATCACGGACTCAACCTGCATGTTTACCTTTAGAGAATCCTCGACGAGCACTCCCAGATCCCTTTGTACTTTGGCTTTATGAATTTTCTCACCGTTTAGAAAATGGTCCATGCTTGTATTCTTTTTTACAAAGTGCAAGACCTCGAATTTGCTCACATTAAACTATTTCAATATCTGAATGAGATAGAGAGATCACACAATAAAAACAAGACGAATCATAGTAATACTGAATGCGAGAGCAAATATTCCCGCCTTGGCATTTATCACGAAATGCTGCACTCCCCGTCATTCCAGAAGGGGATACTTACAGCACCCTTCCATTATCTGTTTCATTTCCAAGCACAGTCTGAACTGGTTGTGAATCACAGGAGTTTGGAGGCGTACATTTCGATTGAGCGTCTCAATGCCCAAATACAGGAAAACCCACACAACTTTAACCTTTGGGCTGACGAATTTCAAAGGGCCTTTTGTGCAGTGCCATCTTCAGAGAAAATAGAATCTCCAAAAGAATTAAATAAAATCACCACGCCTAAGTATTTGACGATGTTTCCACAGCTCAGTGACACATGATCAATATCCTGGAGGTGACAATTCATTGCTAGCTCTCAACAAGTCACAGCATAAACCTGAGGGCGCCATTAGCTTTGGCATCAATATTCAAAGTGCATTACTCAGTAGAGAATTAACCAACCTGTTTGATTGACAATTCATTAAACATTGACTCTCATCAACATCTCCAAACAGGGGCAGCAACGTGTGCCAATGCATTTCTATCACTCCTGAAAGCCTCTTAGGCAGACTTTTCTAAAGCCATGACCTGTCCAAGGGTACATAACAGAGGCATGTTTCAGAATCAGTCAGCTTAGTCGATTTTCCTCTGGGTTTTCCTGGATCGTCTCTTCTTTGGTCTTCTGCTGAGCACCTTTTCTTTGTCACAGACCTGTTTGGCTTGCAGTGTATACTTGTTGGTGTTTATCCAATTCTCCTCCAAACTGTTCACAATATCCAGTTTGATACCGGGAAATATCAGAACATTTCATTGGATTGGCGTCATCAAAACATTGAAATCAAATTTGAATAGAATTTTGTATCTGGCGCACAGTTTAAACTGATTGGTCAAATTTTAATTGGTTTTGTTCCATGAAATTGCAATTCCAGAAACTTCGTTCATTCAACTGTTCAATTTTTAGCCAAGTTCAGCACTCTCTGCGCTTTCAGTCAGTCCTTGCTAGCTTCCCCTCTCTCTGAAAGGTACAGTGCACAACTACACTTTTCTAACACGCCCTTAAGAAAAAAAGATGAACCATTAATTAACCACATTATCATGACATACATATACCTTTCATCTATGTTCATAGTAACCTCTTCCCATATATGTATGTGCATGCATGTATGTGTGATACACACACACACACACACACACATACACAAATACACTCACACACACAACATTGAATAGCTACCAATTTCATCTCGACATTGTGTTAAATCCATAATAACACATCTGTGATGACTTTCTTACGAGTCACAAATGGTTTGATTTGTAAATTACAGTTCTCTATTATACAAGTGTATTATTCTTGCCTTTCAAGCATTCAAACAATGTGAGAGGAGTACACAGCCATCCGCAACACATTGTTCGTGGTGTACACATTAAATGTTGTCAGGCCAGTAACAAACTCAATGTTCTCTTCTAACCGTCGAGCATTTCCTCTGGTGGATGTTGAGTTTCTTCGAAAAGTAGCCAACGGGCTGTTCAATCCCATCATCATCTCCCTTTAGCAGTACTGCTTCTCCTCCTAAGTCACGAGCATCTTTCACAAGTTTTATAGGTTTCAAAAGGATTAGTGCAGCTAAAACTGGTGCAGGGGCTAATATTGCTTTAAATGTTCGAACGCCTCCTGGCATTGCTCTGTCATTGGAACTTTGTGCTTTAATTCAGCAAATCGGTCAATGGTGACACTAACCAGCTGAAGGTTGTAATAATATTCTGATAGATTCAGCTTAACCCCAAGTATCAAAGCACCTCCTTCAATGAGGTTGGTCGTGGAAATTGCTCGACTACCTTCATCTTTGCTTTCCGTGGGGTCAACCTTCCATGAGTGACGTTATGCACAAAGAAAGTAACCTCTGCTTTCGCAATATTCAAAATTGTTTAAGTTAATAACCGGTTCTGCTTCTCATAGGCGTTTACAGAACTCTGTCAACTGTACCATGTGATCTTTCCAGGACTTACGAAAGGTCACGAGAACATCCAAATGGATTGCACAGTTTGTTAAAACGGTCACAACTCTCTTCATGTCTCTTTGGATTGTGCAGGTGTGTTCTTCGTTCCGTGGGAATCACTTTGAATTGATGTAGCCCATTTGAGGTTACGAACGCAGAAATGAACTTGACCGTTTCCATAACGTTACCTGCCAGTATCCACGCAGTATGTCCAATTTGGTGATGTAACTAGACTGTTCAACTTTCTCAATACAGTCCTGAAATTTCGGTGTTGGAAATGACGGAGAATTTGTAATGGCGCTGACCTTCCAATAATCGACACAACATCATTGACTCTCGTTCCATTTGGGAACTAAGACAATCAGCGAACTCCACTTGAACTGACTCAGTTCAAAGACATCCTCGTTGAGTATGGCTTCAAACTCATTGTGGACCTGACTGGCTTTTAAAGATTTGAGCCTATAGGGGTGTTGCTTGAATAAAACAGCATTTAAGACATCGACTTCATGTGCAATAGCATTACTCCTCCTCATCTGATTCCTATATGTGTCCTCATATTGCAGTAGCAAACTTGTCAACGGCCGAATATATGTAGTGTACCCACAAGTTTACTAAAATATCCCCCTCCCCAAGGAAATCTTCATATTTTTAAACATATGAATAGGAAGGATTTGGTTGCATATGGGCCGAGTGGTGGCAGGTGGGACTAGATTGGGTTGGGATATCTGGTCAACATGGACGGGTTGGACTGAATGGTCTGTCTCCATGATGTATATCTCTATGACTCTGTGACTCTATGAGGAATTGATTCCTCATTCTACAGGGCAGTAAGTAACACCTGTTTCTCCAGTTCTTTCTCTCTTTGTGTTATCTGGAGGCGATCTACCCAATCAATAATATCCCGCGTGAAATGTTCTTCGAAAATGGGAATTGACAACAAAAGTGCTGGTTTGATGACCACGTGTAAGCTACCCGCCATTTGACATGTATGACACGCACAACAAAAGTTAACACCTTTAGCTTTGCTTTCCAGGCCATTAAACATGTTTATGAACCTGAGCCTGATCTTTTCATACCAAGACGTGACCTTCAGGACTAAACACTTTTGTTCGACCTTCTGCCTGTTCAGATTTTCCAAGACCATGGTATCAAACACAGTGTCCACTAACTGAACCCGTACTCCTTCATCTTTCTCCTTAATTTTTGCTTCGTACTTTGACTAATGATGTGAGGATATTGTGAATACAGAATCTGTGAAAATATCAGGATATCTTTCTTCTAACTCCCTCAGTTTCTTGGTCTTCCTTGGGCTTTTCCACAACAAGCGGTGTCACTCCCACCTTGGATCCTGCAAAATGATTCCCAAGAACAAACTGGATTCCTGGTACTGACGCCCACTGACAATCATGCCCACTGTTTCTTCCCCAGTCTTATGTTGGGACGCCAAACAGATCTTACACAGAAGAAGGCTAAATTTCTGTCATCCTATCCCACAAAGTAACATCCTCTCGGATAACAGATCGTAAAGAGTGCAAATTCTCTTATCTTCTACTATTAGTGAATGGTTACATCATGTATCTCTCAAAATTCCAACTTCATGTCATTCTTCCCCTGTTCTTAAGATTACTTAGATTATATTAGATTACTTACAGTGTGGAAACAGGCCCTTTGGCACAACAAGTCCACACCAACCAACCGAAGCCCGACCCATCCAGGCCCATTCCCCTACATGTACACCTTCACCTTACACTAAGGGCAATTTAGCGGGGCCAATTCACCTAACGTGCACATTTTTGGATTGTGTGAGGAAACCGGGGGACCCAGAAGAAACCCACGCAGACACGGGGAGAATGTGCAAACTCCTCACAGAGAGTCGCCTGAGGTGGGAATTGGACCCTGGTCTCTGGCACAGTGAGGCAGCAGTTCTAAGCATTGCGCTGTCGACTAAATGAGTACAGTTTACCCACAGTGGCGAATTCTTAAAGAGGCTAGGGACTAACTCCATACCCAGACCCTGCCGAGGCTGTGCATTTATCTGTAGCTCCTCCTCTCTTCTTATGGTTTCCTTTACTACTTTCTCTAATGCTACTGGCCTAGCTTCATTTCCCACATCTTGTCCCACATTCTCTTACTTTATCGTCCACGACTGTGACATTAGAGTTCTACTTAATAGTGAAAACACCTGGAATCTTTCACTACCTTTCTACCGTCTTGGACTTCTTTTGGTAAACGCTGGCCAGTGTTCCTTGCTTTTGGTTTCATAGTGCAGTATCTCCCCTTCTCTCAACATCTATTCGTCACAGGACGACATTCTGGTCAGTAACGTGTCTTATGTGATAACGTGTATTCATCTGGAAATTCTGCTGCCCGTCCTAATTTCTGAATTTTGTGTTCCTCCACGTGAATACGTATCATCTTTGGAAGCGAGGTTTTTGAACTCCTCTACTAAAATAATCTCCCATAGAACCTCATTGGTCTTATGTATCTTTAAGGCCCACATCCACCTATCAAAATGACGATGTTTCATTCTTTCAAACCCAACATAACTCTGACATGTTTCCGTCTTTATGTTTCTGAATCGCCATCTATACGCTGTGGTACCAATTCATAAACGCATTAAATAGCATGTTTGATCTCTGCACAATCTCTTGACACCGAACCCCGTCTGAATGCGTGAAAACTGCCTCACTCGCTCTGCCTACCAGTTTAGTCTAAACTTGCATTACCCATAAATCCTCGGAACATTCCCTCTGCCTTGACAATTTTTCAAAACAAATAAAGAAAGCTTCGACATCTTTCTCATGAACTTGTGGCAGCGTTCTCACATATTTGGATGTCACTAACTTCTCGTTTAGTTTCCTTCACGTTAATTTGACACTTGCGACGAAGTCGCACCTTCTCGAGTTCAAATCTCTCTTTTCCTCAGCTAAGAATCGTTTCTTGCTTTCTCTCTGTCTTTCTACTTTCTCCCTTTCTCTTTCCCTTCTTTTTCTCTCTTTGCTCAGCGAAGAACATTCATTTCCCCCTCTCTCTTTCTCTCTCTTTATCCCTTTGTATATCTTATAATTTCATTTTCCCCCATTATATTTTTTCTCGCTCTACTGCACTTGCTGGTTTCTCATCACATCTAATTGTTTCAGTGATGCCATTCCCATTTCAGTTTTACTTTTGTCCTCTGTTAAACCTAATCCTAACCTCTTTGCTAATTCTAATTACATGGTCTTTTCTTTTCTTTCTAAGCTTTCTTGGCAAATTTAAGAACCAAATTGAAACTCCAGAATTATTCACTAATTTTTTGAGCCACTTCATCAAGTTTTAATTTTACCAACTACACGTAACTGAAATTAAACAAATTGTCACACCTACTTTTTATTTAACGATCTGAGACACTAACCCTGCAAGTGCTTAAATCTGATGTGCTTCTTTTTTCTGTAAACAAAATCTACTCAACTCTGTTGAAATCTCAGACTGGATCTGTTTAATCCTGTTCAAGTCAGGAACGAAAACGGCCAATTTGTTCCTACACGGTGTAACCCCTTCTGCTAATTTAAACCCGACACAAAGAAAAGTTCACCTTGCATCATAATCTGTTAAATTTCGAGAGGTAAAGAACTATCCCAGATGCACGATTTAAAGTAAATATTAACGGTTTTATTCTTTAGGTCCAACAGATAGCGTTCGCTCAATTATTTACAACTCTGCTGTACAACTTTTCTAATGGACAGGCACTTTTCAGAGAGAGATATGGTTCACAGTCTGTTCTTTTTGGTGTTTGCCAGTTTCCTCCTAACTGCTCAAAATATCTGGTTTTATAACTCAACACATTGGAATAATTTCATTATCTTGAAGTCATCAAAATATTAAATTCACATCCGACTGGATTTAGGTATATGGCGCAACAATTTCATCTGATTGGCCGAATTTGACTTGGTTTTGTTTCACGGCAACCAACTCCACGTATATGTTTCAATCAAGTGTTACATTTATATGATGCTTAGATCTTAATGTGCTTTCGGTCAGTCTTTGTTAGTTTTGTCTCTTTTATAAAGTTACAGTACACACCTACACCATCATAACATTACTTTAGCAATATTCAACAAATATCTACTTTCTCGAACCTCTTCTCCATTTTTGATCCTGTGTTACGATGGCTTGTCTGACGAACTCGAGGCTCCTGGCATTATTCACATCCCGATTCCATGGCGAAGTGCCCTGATTAGGGCAATGTCACCGCCATTGTGAATAAAAGATGGCATGCAGCATCATCATCTCATGGTACCTTCAGTACCTTTCCGGACATTCCATTGTAAAAGGAAACAACTCTACGTGATTTCGTGTAACGGCGAAGCAGGACATTTCCTACAACAGTGTCGCATCACGCAGCCATTCCTCTTTCAATATAAAATGGTTTCACATTTATCCTGTTTCCCATGCATATTTCAACTTTATGTAATTGCTCGTTGTCCTATCCAATTAACCCTTTGCAATTAACCATCAATGTCTACTTTGAACGTAGTTTTAATCCTACTACTGCAGACAGACATTTTTGACAGATTTTGGCTTCTCATTGTTTGTGACATAACTAGCGCACAAGCGAACACTGAACACGAAATCAACTGAAGAGTGGCAGAATCTGCACCATTGTTAGGTATATAACAGTTGATTCAAAACTTGAAGAAGATGAGGCACACAATGAGGCGGCACATTTCATAATCAATAAATAATTTATTTCTTTTCACTGTTTGATCATTTAAGAATGAGACTAAAGGGATATTTCAGTACTATCTTCCACACTCTGTGAACTTCGTGGATCATGGAATAAATGCATGTGTAGCATCTTAGCAGGTGTACGATGAAGCCAATTTTACATACCAGGACGAGCATTTCCATGAATCTGTAGCCAAAGAAATGCATACGTCTCCACAGAGAGTAAAGCATCAACATTCTTCTTAATAAGTCAAACGCTCCTGAGATAACAAGCAACAAACTGAATGATTTCCTTTGATCCTCCGTCCCTGGGTCTCTGGAAACCTTCCCACTTTTGTGAGCCTCGGAGTATCCTGCCGTTTTTGCTGGTCACTGAGATGTTAATGTTAGTAGAAGGGTTCTGCACAAGAGTCAGAATAAAATGAACACATGTTGTTAAAATATGTTGCTGGAACTCTTTTGTTGTCCATTCTACTGAAATGTACGAGCTACTAAAAACCACACAAAAGCACCGAGCATTCTCAAGAGTGCACAGGCTTATTAACATCAAAACCCAGAGAATGTTCAATGTAAAGCTCAATAAAATCACTCCAACCGAAACCTCATTCGCAGACATCTTCCTGAAAGATTTTCTTTCCGACTTCTGAGCAGAAATGGCCAAAAATCAATTAAGGTGAAATTGGCAGTAAACCCAGCCTGTGACAGTATAAAGCAGAGCGGCGTGAATATTATACAGTGGGAGAGTCTTCAGGAAATGAACGTGTTCCCTATAAATAATAGGATTGTGCCTCATTACCATGTCAAATATAATGACCAGTTTATCCGATGTTGAGATTGTCACAAGGCAGAACATGACAAGTGACGTGAGGTTGCAATTTCCCAAGGAGGAAATTGAAATAATCAAGTTGTTTATTCCAAGGAAGAACAGAGAATTGGAACCTCAGTATCGGATCATTGAGTGTGCACAACTGCTTTCATATTCATGATTGCTGGCGAATTAATTGATGCTTTGAAAACAATTAACCTCTTGCTCACTGGAAACATTGCCTCTGCAGCTGCTGTTTCGCATAAGGAGAGATGAAGTTAGCCGATAAATTAGAGCTGGAAAGTTGATTTCGAGTAGAGATTTCTTTGCTAATATTAATTGATTTTTTTCTGTGGACCAGTTGTCGATCACAGTGGCGTTCTGCTGCCAATGATTATGTGATTAGTTCTAACATAACTCTACAGTTTGTCCAGCTGAATAGGCTCCAGAGAAACGATCAGAGGTCCAGCTTCTGACAAGTTCAATCTTTCCCTGCAGTAAATGCCACCTTAACCATGAAAAAAGTCAATTTATCTTCCCAGCACCAGATGCTTTGAGTTGCGATTTTCAATGATTAAAACTGAGATCTTCAATAAATTTACCAACATCCTGTACCTCCTGTAGATCAGCAAACAGAAATCATCCAGAAAAGGAAGATCATAAAGCAATGTTCTTATCAGGATGGATAACAACTCGTCCAGTCCTGAAAGCCGGGACGACTGAATTGCTTGCCCAATTTTCTCAGTTTGTAAGAGCCACGTTTGTTTCATGTATATGAGACTGTGTGTGTAGCCATTGGGTTTACAAGAAGATTCTTCTTTAAATTTGTAAGTTTTAAGCCAATGATTTGTAATTGTAACAATGCTATTGGAGTCTATTTAACATTAAGCACAATTAGCAGGAAGATCAATCTCCTCCGTTTTCTCTTCAACATGGGTCTACATAATAGGATATCCCGGGTGGATTTGAAAAAAAACAGTCAGTCACTTTTGAGGTGAATCAGAAGCGGAATTCTCGACTTCCAGCGCCGTACCCCCAATGAAGTGTTCAAATAACTGTTGAGAAAGTGGAATCTGAGAAAGGGAGTGTGTCAATGAAAAGGGAGCCGGGGTGGGAAGTAATTTGACTGAGCTGTACACGTTGAATTTGTTTTTCTTTTAAATAAAAGCGTGTGCAGATCAGGAAAGTTTGTATTCAATATTGGAAGTACCTTATGGTGCTTGCTGTGTTTGACAATGTTAAGTTGGAACCAGAAGAGAAAATGCTGGAAAATCTCAGCAGCTCTGGCAGAATCTGTAAGGAGAGAAACCAGCTGACGTTTTGAGTCTAACTGACCCATTGTCAATGCCAAACAAAGGTGAAGTTGGAGCATGGCTCAGGGCAGTATGACGTGAACCTTTGTGGTTTGTCCAATGAGTTATTGCGTTAAAGGAGGGCAAATTCAGCAAAGATTCAAGTGGGAATTTCTACAAGAGTTTAGCGATGGAAGAGGTGAACGCAAACATTGTTGCAGAAGATGTAATAGGCAGGATAAAAAAGAAGCATTGAACAGTGTGGTTCTGTGCCAGGCAGCATCTGAGGAGCAGGGGAATTGACATCTCGGGCATAAGTCCTTCTTCAGGAATGAGGCTGATGCGCCAAGTGGGCTGAGATAAAAGTTAGGGGGGAATTTGGGGGAGGGGCGATTGGAATACGACAGGTGTAAGGAAGTGAGTGTGATAGGCCGGAGAGGGGGTGAGGGCGGAAAGGTCGGGAAGAAGATTTCAGGTTAAGAGAGCAGTGCTGAATCCGGGAGTTGGGACTGAGATAAGGTTGGGTGAGGGGAAATGAAGAAGCTGGAGAAATCTACATTCATCCCGAGTGGTTGGAGTGTTCCTAGGCGGAAGATGAGGCGCTCTTACTCCAGGCGTCGTGTGGCCAGGGTCTGGCGATGAAGGAGGCCAAGGACCTGCATGTCCTTGGCGGAGTGGGAGGGGGAGTTAAAGTGTAGATATTTCAATCTTTTCAACTTCCAAATTTGACTGTCGCTTTTACTGGCTTAAAAATAAGACAGCATAAATCAGCAACTAATTGAACATCACAAATTTTCATATCCATAAACGAGGCAAAATTGAAGCAAGTAAATTATGAGAATATCCATACAGAGTCAGTATGTTTCAGCAGCCGTTAAATGAAAAACCAGAAAAGCCAGATACAAAGGAATGTAAATGTGAAAATTACATGAAAGTGTATTTTATGCAGACTGACACACACACACACACACACACACACACAAACACAGAGTTAGAGACAGAGATGGGAGGAAACCAACAGCTGAAGAGGAATTGAAAACACATCGTGCAAAGCGCAGACCCATGATTCCAGTGAGAGGGTGAGGTCATTTATGGATCTGAAAAAAACAATAGGATCCAGATTAGTCATATATATCCATCTGTAGAAGGCATAATGGTGCAGCAGAATGTTGTGTTAGTTCAACAATGATTTTTGGAGGAGCTCGAGTTGACAGGTACTGATGTCTTCACAGTTGCTCGGACTGAAGTTGTCCGACATTTGTCAAAGACCAAAGTTGGATTTTCAGACTGCAGTCATCTGAGGCGAGCGGTTACATGGGCACTTGCGTGGATTAGATTAAAGGCAGGATTGCTTCAGTCATGGCCTTGAATCGGAGTGCAGTCCAGAATCATTGGGAATGATGAGATTGTGTAGTCCTGATCAGGCACACACCAGTTGAGCTGAATCATTGGAGAGTACATAGGCTGAGTGCTGGGCTCTGCACAGAATGGACACTGGTTTCTGAACTTTTGAAGAAGAAATGCAGAAGCACAGTGAAACATGATTTGTGGGACTTACATCTACAGATTGATAATTACCAGCGCAGAAAGAGCAGAGAATGTGTGTGAGAGACAATGTGAATGACAGGAATACAGGTATCAGTGATCATTACATTTCATAGCTGTACAGAAATGCTTCCCAAACACACTAACACCAGCTAGATATGACTGTACATGACAAGAGGTTACTTGCAGTGAAGCACACCTTTCAACATCAATAACTGATTGACACACTTCCCCAGGACACTAGGAATATTTTTTGCAGCATGTGACTCATCGAATCGATCCATAATTTTAAATTCTCCCATTTATGTCTTTCACAAGTGTATTTCAGCTTATTGGAAAAACTCATTTCCAATATTGCAACGTTTTAAAAAATGAGTGTTGTGGAGAGATCCTCAATGATTCCCAAAGCAATCTTTGAGAATCCAATCGCTCCTCGTCATCTTTCATGAGCCGTGGGATGCTGATAGTTTGTGAGGTGACTCAGAACTCCCCCTGACACAATGAAAAGACACATTGGGAGTTAGGCCCGTGTTAAGAAAAACCAGGAAAACACAACTGACACAACAAGGCTCAACCATAGGCTGCTATTTACCAGTACCTGAGGGGAGCAATTAAAATTTGCATTCTCTGACTTTTAAATAAGTGTAAAATCACTTCTGACCCAACATTTATAACAATGCACAATGGATTCGTCAAGATGTGCGATCTTGCTGCTGAATACGTAATGCAGTGCAAATAACCAGTGAGGTCACCAAGCGATCACACAGGCAAGACTCTCCATTAAGTATTTGCAGTCCATTATATCGAAGCGATTTGTGATGCAAACAGAGGAACTACTAATATTTGTGACGTTTCTCCACACATTCCGGTACACGGACAATATCCCAGGTTAGTACATCAGCGCTGGAGCCCAGGATAAAGCACAATGCACAGTGTTCAGTGGATAGTTATAGTCAAATGTCTTCACATCAAATGAGATCAACAAACCGCTGAAGACATTGACAATTGGCAATCGCCGTCATAGTATCCCCCATCTAATATGCGAAACTCGTGCAAGTACCGGCTCAGAAAATTCCTTGTGCCGTATACATCAACATTGGCTGACTTAATCTGGGGAATACATTCTATGGGAACTGTTCAGAATAAAGCAACCAAAGACAACCTTCTTCGATCAGTTCCTTTCTATCACTTGTCTCAACACACAGATGGCTAGTGTCTTCGGCCAAGTCATTAATCACGTGCAGGCACAAGTCATGGATGATCGTGGTGATGTCCAGCAAGGAGCATTCAGATCCACGTGTGCTTGTAAAACTCGTTCTGAAGTTGATGGAAATTCCACTGGAGAGGTGAGCTGTGAGGGAACACAGGAATGGAATTTCAGCGTGTGCCTCAATGTCATGTCAGTCATTGCTCGTCAGTGGAAATCTGGTCAAGGCTCTTAACTGGTTGGTGTTTGAATGGATGCCGTCACGTTCGTAGAAAGCCAGTCATCTATCACCTCTCCTGACATCTTCCAGAAATGTAAAGACATCAAAACTTTGGACAGGAGGAGACTATCGAACCTTCTGGAAATTGCAAGATTCAATCAGATCATGGGTGATATTTCAGCTTAGTCTCCTTTTCCTTTTGTCTAACCTCAACCTTTCGTCCTCAATATCTGAAAGTACTATAACTAAGTCCTTCTTATTTTATAAGATAAAAGTTTGATGTATCAGCTTCTGACACTTTCTCTCACGGAGAATTCTAAGGCAGACCATATTCTTGACCACGTTCAAAATATTTGTTCTTATCTCAGTGCCAAACAGTTACCCCCATATACTTAGATCTACCTCTTGGTTTTAGACTCTGTGACATTCATAACGCATTTCCTGCCCCGTGTTGGGTCTCCATAGAAGCTTGTAAGAAACGTCTGGATAATTGGTATGAACACCTGTGAATCGAGTCCTAACCACTCCAATAGATCTTATACGTCAGTGCCGCCATGCGATGAATCATACTGGTAAAGCTTCATGGCATTGTCTAAATTACCAGAACATCCTTCCCAGATCAAGAGGTAAAAACCACTCGTGCATTTCCGGATAGGATCGCATCAGGAGTAGTACTGGCGGAGTGTTTCACAGTTGGAAGTTCTGAGAAATTTGCAGAGAAAGCATCGCACTCTCAGGGGGTTGGGGGTGGGTGGTATGGAGTGCTGTGGGACAGTCGCCCTGTTGCAAGGTCAGTTTTGATGGAGACCCGCACTGTCAGAGAATGAATAATAGCGGAGCAGTGCACAGTCGGAGCGTCAGTGCTGAGAGAGCGATGTACTTCTCTCTCCTCAAATAAAGCTATTTTACAATGTGGATAAGGACATTAAACATAGATCAAGCAGATGACGCTCTTAGAGAGACAATTATTTTGGAGTAATTCAAAGGAATAACTTCTGAGGTAGTGGCAACTCAAGAGGAACAGCAGAGAATTAAAACGACAAGACTAGCAAATGAAATAGCAGATGATTATGATCTGGTTACAAAAAAATCAACATTTGTCCTCAAACTAAAAATATCAATTAGTGCGGGATAGAAATTGGGGAGAGGAGAACGTGGTAAGGGAACAGCAGATCTTTGTTAAGATACAAAATATAGTTTACCACCAGATAAAATGAAAATCGAAGTTTAAAAAGCTCCACTCCATTCACTGAATAAAGTAGGCTACAATGGTTAAGGAGGAAATGCCAGATTTTCGAAAACCACATATATGCGAATGTAAAGTTGAATAATAAAAGTCCTGGACTGCAGGTAATGCAGTGTCAGTATTAATAGACACCGGATTGTGTTAATCTTTCATGTTGAGAAAGGAAGAGATATGTAAGTCAGAAGGATAATTTTCAGAGAATCTGCCAATATGTGAAATTCATATTTTCACGGAGAGTGTGGTGGATGCCAGCAATGGTGGTACACTCCGTTACAATACGGACATTTAAGCTACCCTTTCATAGGCACATGGAAGACAGCAAAATGAAGTGTATGTAGGTTAAATTGTGTCTGATGAAAGTTTGGGACAACACCATGGGCTGAAAGGCCTGAATTGTGCTCAACTGTTGTCTGAGTGTTTTAAGCTATTTCAGTTGCCCTTCTTGGTGTGTAATTTATGTGTTGCTAAATTGTAAGCAATCTAAATTCTTTGAAATTTAGGTTTTCAAAATGGATAAGATCTGTTCCTGACCATTTTCAATATCTTTACAATCGAGAATTCTTCACAGAAACATAGAGGATTGTCTGTCCGGTTATCACCTACCTTTCTATCTTATGCACAGCCTTCAGTGTACAAAAGCTTGCGCTATTTTGTTTAAGGGTACCCTTGTGAAAATCTTTATTTTGCTTTATCCGCTTTAAAACAAAAGTGTACGGAAAATGCAAAATAGAAATGTAGTAGTATTTGTCTTGTCTTGAATACGAAATAAAAATATGTTAATGTTGCCTTGTTGATGCGAATGGAGGCTGTGAAGGCTCGGTTTGATTCCTTTAGAGCAGTGAAGGCTGTTTACAGGACGTCTTCACGAAAGACACGTTCCACTTCAACTGGAACGGCACCAATGTCCTGGCCGGGAGGTTTGCTGGTGACACTCGTGAGGGATCGAAGTTGTTTGGCAGGAGCGGGAAAAGGAGTAGTTGGGAAATGCTGTGGTTTGGTATGGTTTCGGTGGGATGTAGCAAGTAGTCTCCGTGTTAAGTGAAACTAAATAACAGTTGTAGTGGTGGCATTATTATATAAATTTTAAGCAGCAGTAGATTAATTATGGCAAAATAATTTATTTGATATTATACACACACACACCTGTCCATTAAGAACTAAACGTGTACTAAGCAGTAAATACAGAAGAACCATTCATATAATTTATATTGAAACGCATGCAACCTAATGATTACTGAAAATCATCTTGACATTGTTCAACAACAAGTCACACAGCCTCCTGCTGAACGGGGACCCTACTTTAGGAGTACTAATCTCGAGAACTCGTGAGTCCCGGCCAAACTCACAATGCTAGTTTAAGCTGAAGTCCCCTGAATAGGGCAAAGTCCCAGAAAATTATTTTCCGAATCTATGATTGCATGTTGCATCATCATTCTGAAGTGCATTCAGTTTGTTGAAAAGAATTTCATTCATTTGAGTTCACACATAACCGTGGGGCTGTGTCATAGCTCTTCAAGACAATTCCCACCAACGTTCGTAACACCTTCCTTTTTCAGTCAAACAATCAGTTTTCGAATTAGGCCAGTTTTCCAGTACCTTCGCACTTTATTTCAATGTCTTATTGTCATGTTCAATTACGCCGGAATGATTAACCATTAATAGTTTTATTTGAAGACATGACTTCTCAGAACACAGGAAATGTTTCCACTGATTTCTCTCCATAGCTGCTACCAGACCCGTCAGTCGTTATCAATTGTGAATTGAATAATTATGGAAAGAAAGGAAGCTGAAGTATAATCTAGCAAGTTACTTAGAAGAAAGTTACATATGCTTTTTGTAACAAAGACGAAACATACGGCATTTGGCAATGGTTGAAACCACAACGTAATGTTCAATTAGCTGTGAAAGATTAACCTTTAATGGTTTTGTTTGGAGACATCGCTTCTCAGAACAAAGAAAATGTTTTCACTGATTTCTCTCCATCGTTGCTGCCAGCTCTGCTGAGCCTTTCCAGCAATCTTTCTCTTTGTTGTTCATATATTTAATTCTGTCCACACTTTGATTTAAGTGATATATTCCACTTGACTTCTTTGAAGGCAATTCATTGCCATTTCTTTTTGTCACTGTATCACGCGTTCCCGTTTCCTACGCTTTTAATGTTAACGTGACCCCATTAATTTCCTTGGCAAACTATTCAGGAACTCTGACAAAACCTTACTTTCCAGACCAAACAGTAAAATACGTATTTTTTGGCAGTATTTTTCAAAGAGGCTTTGTGGTTTCAAGTTTTGCCAAATGTCACATGTTTGGTCTTTGTTGCGAAAACGCAAAATCAACTTTCTTCTAGGTAACTTGCTAGATTAAATTCAGCTTCCTTTTTTTCCATAATTATTGCATTCACAATTGATAACGACTTACTAAAGTTTCTTTTATGTGCAGGACCTGAAGTGTTGTTCGCTCGCAGGTTTCATTAGTTGCCCAATAATTCTTTTCAAGAATTTTCTGTCCAAATTCATACCACTTACATTGGTTATACTAGCTCGTATTTTAATTTAAAATCAAAAAGAATTAAATTCGTTTTCCTTGAAACAATCCGTTGAATACCCTTGTCATGCTTGAACAAGCAATCCCTGTCAAATAGCTTTATCCATCCCAATTCGTCGAAACAATTCCATCCACACTCGGTACTTTTAAAGCATGCCATTATGTGGGGAATTCGAGTGATTGTCGTCAGTTTAGGATGCTTCCGATTTCCATGACTTTACTACGAAAAGACTTCCACCTCACCGAGTGTATTTTGAAACCAATTCATAAACAACTTAAAATCCAAAACCCCTTGAAGAAACCCAGTGGGTTAATAATCCCCATGCCCATAAATCTCACATAGAAATTATGTGAGAAAATTTAAAGTTGGCATGAGGAAGAGTTAACTCATCTTATCTCAGAAGCGGCACAGCCCAAGTCACTCGATGACGCCATGCCACATTTTCACTTTTCCAGTTTTAGAAAAACAGTCAGACCATCTTTTAATCCTATCAAACTGGCTCTTCAGAGTTCCATTGTCGTCACAAAAACGCCTTTTGGATTTTCCTTTTGATAACACGTTGAAAATGAAATAAATGGCACACGGATAAAAGCATTGTCATTTCAAAATCGGAGTTTAAATGGAAAGAAGTCAAAACAAGTTTTATGCATGATTTCAGAACACATAAAATCGTTTTCTTTTGGGAAATAAAATCTATGGGAGCTTTCTATCAGAGCCTTAAATAACGATCCAAAATCAGTGAAATATGAATTGAAAGTCTTGACCTCATCACGTTTTAGCATGTCTCTTTTTTTCCGTACTGATATTCGTGTGAAATAAGGGATGCTTACAACGGTCCTGGCAATTTTCTGTGTATGCATTACAATTTCCTCTAACGGGTTTCTTTTTTCGTTCACTGATGGAAAGAGACTTGTCTGTCTGGTATCTAAGTTTACCTAAGTGTTCCATTCCATTTTTGACCCCTTTCTGAGAGTAATCTGTGAAAGATTACACACTGACCTTGTCTCACTTCGCAGAGATGGAATATAGGGTAAAACACTGTTAGCTACAATCTCAACAATCTGCAAAGCAAGAATTCCACATAATGACTGTACACAGATTTTTGTTAGGCAGGTTATGAATCTTTTCTGTATCATCAACTGTTTCAACATCAATATCCAATATTGCCATGTCTCGTTGTCTATACCCACATCATCAGTATATTGTTATCCTCATGCGTATCCGATTTCTGACCGCTTGGATTATTCTAAATGTTTAATTATTTTTAAATTAAAATTAACTTTTTAATTATTCTAACCCTGGTTGCAGCACGAAAATGATATGATTCGATAATGGGCACAGTGGAATGTAGCAAAATACTCTCCAAATTAAATGATAATAATTAGGATTTTTGCTGGTTTCATATATATGATAAACATGAAGTGGGATGAATACATTAGGTAGCAAATTAATATATTGAGATTAATATACGGGCATCCATCACGCAGTAGAAATATAAACAGTAGCAAATATACATTAAGCAGCAAACCTCGTTAGGGACATCCATAACACATGCAAACTAATGAGTGCTGGATTTCTACAAAAATGCTCAAAATTGAGTCTCACTCCTTGCTGCCCGTGGGGGCACCACTTTCTAGTGCCACATCTGGACAACTCAGCTTCCATTCACAATCGCAGTCCAAGCTGGAGTCCCTTGATAAGTACAAAGTCCGCAAACATAATACCATTCTGAATCTACGAATCCATGTTTTTGCAGCGTTCCCATCGTACTTGAAGAACTTTTCCAAAACTCCATGATATTAAAACGATACGTTCAGTTAGACCTTTGTAACGGCTCCTAAAAATAGTTCCCACTGATACGTTCTTCATTTTCAACAAAAACAAAACAGTCTATTTTTGCATTTGATCTGCTTTTCGTACTTTTCCATTTAATTTGTTCATTGTCACGGCCAATTGAAATTTAACAATTCAGTTGAAATAGCCAGATTGAAGTCATCATTTGTAAAGCATATCATTTTATGTAGCTTGAATCATTGAGTTCGCCGTCTTGTCCAGCCGTCAACCATGTTCAGATAGTAACTAAGCCATCCCAGTCGCATGTACACATCTGTGCGCTGAGTTCATCCACCTTACCTATCAGGCCACGTGCATCGAAAGAAAATGCAGTTTAATTCATACATTTTCTCCTTGTTCCCTTGCATACTCTTCCCTTCCTTGTCCAGTTAACTTACTGTATGTAAGTTCTGTACAATACTGAATCTTTTGTTCATCTCTTGACGCTGTACCCACCTCACTCCTAGACTAGTGTAACCCCTGCAGGGTAGCACCTGCAAATCTGCCCGCCAAGAAAATTGTCCCCCTCTAAAGTACACCTCTGCTCCAGAACAATTCAAAAGATCCAAAAAATCTGAAACCCTGCCACCTCCACGAGCCCAACAACAGTGCATTCATCTGCCACCTGATTTCGCAATGGTTCTGTCAGTTAAGCCGTTCCATCAGGAATCTTGTCGTTGCTGAGTGCAGCCAGCGTACCAAGAACAGTGTTAAGCTCTGACTGATTCCTGTTGAGGCTTTTGACATTACCAGCACTTTCATGACATCGAGGAGCAAGCAAATGATGGCGACAATCTTCCTTGTACAACTAACAGAGTGAAAGACAATGCTTAATTTTGACGGTATCAAAGACCTTTGTAAAGTTGAATAGATTCGTTTCTCTGCATATTGCCTGTAGCTCTCCGGTGGTGCAATTCACGTGTACGTCTGAACCATGTTGACAACCAATGCCATCAAGCTGCCACATGCAGATGGTGCTTGTGGGTGTGTAATCATAAGGCATATGAGAGCATTGGTTTCATTCTGAACATTCGCAAGTCAAAGGTACTCCTCCAAAATTATCAGTGTGAAACCGTGATCATCAAAATAGAGGGGCCACCTTGAAGAGGTTTGACGACTTCCAATATCTCAGGAGTTTCCTGTCGATGAAGGGGACCAGTACAAGTGCAAATATCAATCTCCTGAGGAAACAGATGTTGGAGTACAATAGCATGAGATCCAAAAGCAAGATCAACATTTTCAGAGCTGTGGTTGTTTCGTTCATCTTCTGTCGTACTGAGATGTGGACTGTTCAGAGCAAATATTGGAAGGTGCTGGAACTGGACTCTCAATGCTGCATGCAGAAGATCCTGACAATCTTCTGGGAAGAAAGCCACAAGAACACCTGTCTCCTCGACTCGGCTGCGTTCGCCATTATAGAGGCAATGACCACCCTTGCCAACTACAACGGGTTGGATACGTGACCGAAATAAGACTCCTCAAGTTGGCATCTAATCCCAGTTGTGAAATGGCGTCCGAGCCCCAGATGGACAGAGGAGCCGATTGAGTTATGCACTCAAGGTCTCGCTGGTGAAATGCAGTATTCTCATAGACACTTTTCAACGATTGGTAAAGACTAACCAAAATGGCAGAAGAATGCCTAGGTGTAACCAATCAGCAGACGTCTGTATAGCCACACCTGGACTCACCCAGAGAGTAAAAACCAGTCATTCCCGTTTGCGAAGGTGATGATCGATCGACGCCATTTGGACCAATTGTGCAATGACCTCTGGTTGGTAATTCTCCCCTTTGAGAATTTGCAGAAACGGTTATGATAATTTTTTAACCTGGCACCAGGGAAACAACACATCATCGTGAAGACTCACTCGTTCCCTGCATTAATTCCTGTTTGTGCCCAAGTCTGTCACCTATCACAATTGTTTGCTTATACTCTCTCACTGTCTTCTTTATGACAGAGCCAGGCACAGTTCCAAAAACTGACTATTTTCCCCTGAGACAACCTGTCATCACCGGTATCCAAAATGCTGTACTGAGAGGGGATGACGCCCACATTACCTGCCTACCTCTAGTGGCAGTCATCCAGGAATTCTCGCCGTGATAGTATTGTTGGTGAACCTGTAGCTGAAGGATTGCAACATTCTAAAATGGCAATCTACCACCACCCTGTAAAATGCGTCTAGGGTGGGCAATAAATGGTGGTCAACCAGTCTCACTCATATACAGAACATGCATTAATAATCCACCTCATTGAACTTGTGTTGTGAACATTTAGATGAAACCATTATCTGTCATGCTGCTTGCCCCCTGTCTGCCCCTCATGTCCATCTGTAGGTTCAACCTGCTACATGTTCAAAAGAGCACACCCATCTGTAGGTTCAACCGGCTTGAGAAAAGCTGCAAATAGGCACGCTTCCTGTATTCATAGAAGCGAGAGACACTCGATTGCTGCCTTATCTACACATCTGACACCATGAGAATTCGACTCATTTGCGTCGAATATGTATGTCCCGCTGACAACTACCGAACTCAGGAAAGCAATGTCTTTACTTGCCCTGATTTCGTCGGAGCTCACGCTTCTCAGTAAAGCACACTTTTCATGTAACCCCCCACGTGAGTGGCTCGCAGCAAGTCAGAAAGATATTAGAGGACTCTGTCCTCCACCACTGCCCTCCCTGGATCGTTAATTTGGCTCTACCAGGGGCATTCGTACTTCAGAAGACATGCATGCTGTTTTAAGTATTGATCTCCTGCATCTGCAGTCTTCAACGTCATCTCCCCATTTTCAATCTGAACTTTGGGCGTCTTTCTTTCCCGTTCACGACCAGATTTTTTTGAACATTTTATTTGTGTTGTTAAATATATAGAGCAATACCCTGTGCATATTTACCTAAACTTTACTGGATTGCGTGAAATTAAATGAAGTTATAATGTGGAGAAAAATGTGAACAATGATAAATAAACGAAATCGCAGAATCCTTGTTAACAACATGCAGATGCATCGAGGCAGGCAGATCCACACTTCTTTGAATTTTGCAGGAGGAATTGATAAGGTCAAAAGAGGGCAGATGTCATCCTTGCTTCATTTATCAAGGCATCAGGTATATATTTCGCACATCATGTGGTGATTGTATGTAATTTCAGTTCGGCTATACTTAGAAGTGACTTTGGAAAGAGTATAGAAATATGTTACGAGGATGTTACCTGGTCTGTACGGTATTCGTGAGGAAGGGAGATTGGACAACCATGATTTGCTTTGTCTTTATTGTCGACAAATCAGTGTAACCTGACAGAAAAATACTTAATTATTAGCTACGTGAATGGAATGGATAATCAGTGCTTTTCTTAAACTATGTTAGCAATGTCAATTACTAGCCGGCACATTTTTCATGAAGAAGAAGTAAGTTTAAACTAGACCTCAGCTGCTTTTTTAACACAGCAGAATACACACACGCGCACACGCATTCACCCACTCACATTCACACACACACACACACACACACACACACACACACACACACACACACACACACACACACACACACACACACACGCACACACACACCACTGAATTTCCCATCCAGAGAAGTTTGTGGAGGCAGATACAATGGTAACGCTCCAGAGGCATAATAGTAGATATGTCAACTGCAGGCAATAGAGGAAGATGACCCCATAGAGGCAAAACGATGTGTTATGAAGTATGCCGTACCTTTAAGAGAGAGGGGTAGCTGGCAAGGAATTCGAGAATCGAATATTGTGCAAAAAAATTAAACATGTAACAGTTGGTTGACACAAAGAGCCTGCAATGTACTTCCATGAAACAAAAACAAATTCAAATTCGGCCATTAGTTTCAAATATGACCCAGATACCAAAATGCAATCGAATTTGAATTTTTCTGTTTGTGTTTATATCAAACCAATGAAATGATCCTAAGTTTTGGGGATAAAATCGGACATTTAAAACAGTTAGGGGGAGGACAGCAACAAAAGCCAACAAACAGACTGCTAGTCGAATACCTCTCTGAAATCTACCTGTCCATTACACATTTGTGCAGCAGAATTCCAAAGTCGACCAAGACGAATCTACAAGAAGTTTCAACTCCTGAACAGGATTTTTTGTTTGAAGTCGATCTTTCCAAAAATTTAAGGTGGAATTTATCTTATCAGTATTGTACATGGGCCGGGGGTGGATGTTACTTTAATGTTCTCTGTTGGACTTCAAGAATAATGTCGTTAATTTTTACTTGAAATTTAAAAGATGAAGGCGTGAGGTGAGCTTCTTTATGTGTCGGGTTTAAATTAGCAGAGTGGTTTACACTGTGTGTAAATGGTCTAATTGATTAAAAATAATCATGTTTCTGCGTAATCTTCGTGGATGCACAGACCTTTTCTTTTTGCACCGTTCAGTTGTAAGGACGTCATTAGAAGAACAATCACTGAATGTAATCTTTTTTTGTGCTTTGCTGAACGGATTGATGGTTTATAACCCAGAACATAGATCATAGAAGAGTACAACACAACACAGACCCTTCGACCCACGGTTTTGTGCCGAGCATTTACCTTAATCTACGATCAAACCGAACGGTGCACCCCTCAATTTACGTCCATTCGTGTGCTTATCCAGTATTCGCTTAAATGTCCCTAATGTCTGTGACACTTCTAGCACTACTGGGTGTGAATTCTACGCATCAAAAACTCTCAGAGTAAAGGTCCAATATTTGTCACCTCCAGTATACATTACTCCAACCAGTTTCAAAATATGATGCCTCGTGTCAGCCACTTTCGCCCTGGGGAAATGGTTCTGGCTTTCTCTGCTCTCATTACATTGTACACCTCTTTAAAGTAACCTCTCTTCCTTTTATCTTCTCTGTGAAAATCCCTAGCTCACTCAAACTTTCTTCATGAGACAAGGCCTCCAATTCAGGCTGCGTCCTGGAAAATCTCCTCTGCACCCTCTCAGAAGCTTATACATCCTTCCTATGATGAGGTGACCAGTACAGGGCACAATAATCTAATTGTTGTGTAATCAAGCTTTTATAGAGCTGCAGCTAAACCTCGCTGCTCTGAAACTCAATTCCCTCTCTTCATGAAAGCCAAAAAAATCTTTCTTAAAAATCCGATCTAACTGAGTGACAAGTTTGAGGGATCTGTGTACGTTGGCCGCAAGGTACGGATGTAAATCTACTGTGTCAATAATCCAGTCTTTAACCCTGTATTCGTCATTCCAATTCGACATTCCAAATGAATCACATCGAATTTGTCCAGGTTGAACTCCATATGCCACTTCTCAGCAGAGCTTTGCATCCCATCAATGTCTAGTTTAAGCCTGCAAAAGACTTAAATACTATCTGCATCACCACCCAACTTTGCATCACCGGCAAACTTACGAACTCAAACTTTCACTTCCCCATCCAAATAATTTGTATGAGAAACAAAGCGCAGAGGCCAACGAATACTTCCCTGCAGAAAACTTCCCATTCGTGACCACTCGCTCTCTTCTTTCAGCCATCCAATTATGTATCCAGACAGCTACATTTCCCGACATCCTTTACCTCCTAACCTCCTGAATGAGCCGAATGTGGGAAACCTTATCAAATACCTTACTGAAATACACCACATCGCCCACTCGGCCTTTGTCCACTTGTCTCATGATATCCTCAGAGAAATCAATAAGTGTTGTGAGGTATGGCCTGCTCCGAACAAAATCATCTTTCATGTCTTTAGTCAAACTTTGTTTTTTTTTTCCAAATAGCCATAAATCCTATTTCTGGGGATCCTTTCCAGTAAGTTGCTCACCACAGACTGTTCCGTACTTCCCAGGGAATTTCCCTATTCACTAATTGAAAAGAAGAACAGCTTGCACATCTCCAGTTATCCGGCACAAATCCAGTGGAGAGTGAGAATGCAAATTTTATCGCCAGTGCCGCAGCATTCCCATTCCTGGCTTCCCACAGTAACCTTGTATATATCTTGTCCGGCCCTAGGGATTTATCTATCTTGATGCTTCCCAGAATTTCCAGCGTATCCACACTCATAACATAAGTCAGTTCAAGGCTGTCTGCGCAGCAGGACAATGAGAGTAATAGTGGAAGGAAGCATCTCAAAATAGAGAACTCTGATATATAGTGTTGCACATGGATCCGTGACGGGGCCATTTTTGTTTGTGATATACATAAATGATTAGTAGGAATGTGCGGCTGGTCTGATTAGCATGGTTACGGATGACATGAACATTGGTGATGTTGCATTTAGTGAACTGGACTGTCAGATTATGCAGCAGAATATAGATAAATAGGAGAGGTCGACAGAGAAATAGCAGATGAAATTCAATCCAGGCATATGCGAGGTGATGCATTTTGCAAGATCCAATTCAAGAGTGAACTATACGGTAAATGGAAAAGCTCGACTGGAAATTGACCGAGATATCTGGGTTTTCAGGTCCATGATAACCTGAAGGTGGCAATGCAGGTCGATGGAGTGGTTAACAGTCAATACGGCAAGATTTTCTTCATCGGTTGGGGTCCTCTGTTCAAGTGTTGACACGTCATGTTACAGCTACATAGGCTTCAGTTCAGCCTCAAATGGAACACTGTGTTCTGAACGCCACATTACCAAAACGACGTGGATGCCTTTCAGAAGTTGCAGAGAAGGTTCACCAGGATATTTTGTTTTAGAGAGACCTCTATCTATGAAGAGGTGCTGAGTAGTTTAAAACCATGTTCATTAGAAACACGGATGTTGGGAGTGAACTTATTGAAGTGTACAAAATCATGAGAGGTATAGACAGGGTGGATAGAATGAAGTTGTTTCCCAGAGGATGGGACTCCATTAGGAGAGGTCAAGATTTCATTTTGAGAGGGGAACGTTTAAGCGAGAAATGCATGGAACTTTCTTTACACAGAACGTGGTGGGTATCTGGAATGCTTTGCCAGCAGAGGCGGTCGAGTTAAACATGATAGTGTCGTTTAAGATGTGTCGAGACAGATACATAAATGGAGAAGGAGCAGAACATTACAGATCCTAAAGACCCGAGAAGCCATTACAAGTGTCGGATTTTAAAAACAAATACCTCATACATCTGTCCTATTTCCATTTCCCGTCGATGTAAAGCTATGTTTCCTCATGCTACTCATTACCATCTGCTCTCACTGTCAACCCTACCTAATATTCTGATCATATTATACGTTTCCATTATGTCATCTCTCAAGCTTGTTCATTCCAACGAAAACAGCCTAAACATACCTCAGACTTGTTTCACTGGACCTTCTCTCCATTCCAAGCAACACACTGTTAAATTTCCCCTGTACCCTTTCCAATGCTTCCACTTCCTTGCTGTAATGTGGTGACCAGAACTTTAAGCAATACACCAAGTGCGGCTGCACCAGAGTTTTGTGCAGATGCAACATAACCTTATAGCTCCGAAACTGAATTCCTAACCAATTAAAGGTAATGCACCGTTTGACTTCTTCACAAACCGATCAAGCCAGGTCGCAAGTATCAGGAATCTATGTACATGGACACCGAGATCTATCTGCATATCCACACTACCAAGAATTGTACCGTTATCCCAGTATTCCTCATTCCTGTTAATCATTACAAAGTGAATCAACTCACAATTTTCTGAGTTCAACTCAAATTGTCACCTGACATCCCAACTCGGCTGCTTATCCATGTCCCGATATAACCTGCAGAATGCTTCAGCAATATCCACAAATCTACCCACCTCAGTTTCGTCTGCAAACTTTTTAAACCACCCTTCTAACTACTCATCCAGGTCACATAGCAAAAATGACAAACGGTCGTGCACCCAAAACAGATACGTGCGGTACACCACGAGGAAGAGACCTCCAGACGAATATTTCCCATCAACTATTATCCTCTGCCTTATTTCAGTTCACCAAGGTCTGATCCAAACCGCTAACTCACACTCAGAAGTGTTTGGTTCTGCAGTAGCCTGCTGTGTAACAAGTTATCAAACACTTTACTGAAATCCATATACGCCAGATCAACCAATTTACCATCATCGACCTTTTTCTTCATTTTCTCATAATAAGGTATGTGAAGCACGAACCTACTCTTCACAAAACCTTGTTGACTATCCTTACACAAATTATTCATTTCTAGATGATTATACTTCCCATCCTTTCCAAATCATTACCCATATCTCATATAAGATACACTGGTGTATAATTACCAAATTTTCCCTACTCCTATTATTGAACAAGGAGGCAACATTTGCTGTCCTCCAATCTTCCAACACCATTCCTGCAAACAATTCCAACATCAAGGTCCAAGCCAAAGATTCTACAACCTCCTCCCAAGCTTCCCAGAGAATCTGATAATAAATCCGATTTCCCCCTGGATGTATCTATTTTGACAGTTTCCAGAATTGCTAACATCTCCTCCTTGTGAACCTCAATCCCGTCTATTATAATACTCTGTACTTCAGTATGCTCCTCTGCAACGTTGTCCTTTTCGAATGTAAATACTGATGAAAAAAATACTCATCTAGCACTTTGCCACACAAAACTTTCCACTACTGTACATGACTGGACTTCAACTTATTCTAGTTATTGTTTTATTCCTGACATACCTATGTAAAGCTTCAGGGGTTCCCTTGATTCTACCATACAAAGACTTTTGATGCGCTCTCCTAGCTCTTCTGAGCTCCCTTTTCAGGTCCTTCCTGACTATCTTGTAACTCCGAAGCACTCCGACGGAGTGTCTTCGTATCGTCTTCACATTAGCGTTCTTTTTCCTATTAACGAGATATTCCAGGCACAAGTTCCCCCATTGTTCCTGATCACCCCAGCATTATCTCTGATAATTCTCTTTTGTCTCACCTAATTTTAGAATGCCTTTGGTTTTCCCTAACCTTCCTTGCAAGGCTTTTTCCTGCCTCCTCCGAGATCTCCACTGTCCATTTTTGAGTTAATTGCGAAGTACCCTTTGAAACGCTAAAGCTTTGTCAGAGCTTTGTTCCTCAACATCTCTTCTCTTGTCACCCAAGGCTCCTACACCTTCTAATTCCTTGCCTGTCACAGTGGGAAAATTTGTACTTCGCTCACAAGTTTTCCTTAAACTGCCTCCACATTTCTGTTGTGCATTTCCCGTAGAATAATTAATCCTAATGTGTACTCCATAGCGTCGGTACAACCGGACTATAATTTTCCCTTACTCCAATGAAATGACATTCCATACTGTCTGCTCCTAGCTTCTCCATAGCTATGGTCGAGGTGAGGCAGTTTTGGTCACTGTCACGTAAATCCGCTCCCAACAGGAGACCTGAGGCCTGACCTGGCTAGTTGCAGATAACCAAATCCAATATGGCTTCCCTCCACTTACCTACATATTGAGTCAAGATTCATTCCTGCACACGCTTGACGAAATTGACTCCATCTCGATCACCTTCATTAAGGAGAATCCAATGAAAATTTGAGAAGTTAAATTTCCCATAACAAAAACTGTTACATCTGCACCTTCCCAAGATCTGCTGTCCAATCTGTACTTCTGTCGCACTTCTGCTTTTGGTGATCTGTTCCTCGACTTAATAGCACGTGTCACCAGTCGTTATCCTGAGATAATTATTCTACTCGTCCTGCTAATTAGCTTCCAACCTCACTTCACAAATCACCTTTTCGATCGCAATCCCATTTCCTAGTTATGTCCCTGGTGCCAACGAACATCACAACTTCTGCCTGCTCACAAAGCTCTTTCAGAATCTTGTAGACTCTGTCAGAGACATCCAGTTTCTTGGCATCTGGGAGGCAGCTTGAGTGAGCAATAAAATCAAACTGATGGACCTAAATTTCACAATCATTTCAGAAAACCTGAGCTTTTCTTTGAAGCAGACACAACGACATGCAGAAGACCGGGTTTCATTTTAGTACGTACAATGATCAAAGTGACTCGAGGATCATTGTGTAGTTGCCTGTAATGTGAGTTTCCGTAAAACACCCTATAAAGTGACTGATCCTTTGTTGTAACAGACCTCCACCAATGCGAATCTTTAAACTATACCTCCTCAACAAACTACTTTTCTGCAGCTGTGATGCACAGTCTAATTATTAATTCTACTCCTCTATCTCTTTTACACCCCTCCCTGTTCTTTTTAAAACATCTAAATCCTGGAACATCCAGCAACCACTCTTGCCCTGTAAATGAGGCCTCTGTTATGGCCAATTCATCGTAATTCCAAGTATTGATCCATGCTCTAAATTCGTCACTGTTATTCCCGACACACCTTGCATTGAAACATAATCACTTTAATCCAGCTCTTTGTCTTATCAATTCTGCCTTCTTCCTGACAGACTTTCTGCATTCTATTTCTGCCCGTTGAACGAGTATCCTCTCCCGTGATATGTAGCTCCAATTCCCATCACTCTGATAAACTAGTTTAAACACTCACGAAGTGCTACAGCAAACATCTTGCCCAGGATATTATTTACCCTTCCGTTCAAGGGCAACCCGTCCTTCGTGTACAGATCTCCCCTTTTACAGAAGGCACCCCAATGACCAACGTAGCTCAAGCCCTCCCTCCTGCACCAGCGCTGTAGTCATGTGTTTATTTGCACTCGCTCCCTGTTCCTCGCCTTAATAGCACGTGTCACCGGTAGTTATCCTGAGATAATTATTCTACGCGTCCTGCTAATTAGCTTCCAACCTAAATTCCCATATCACATTTCGATCCGCATACCATTTCCGAGCTATGTCCCTGGTGCCAACGAACATCACGACTTCTGCCTGCTCACAAAGCTCTTTCAGAATCTTGTAGACTCTATCAGAGGCATCCCATTTCTTGGGATCTGGGAGGCAGCCTTGAGTGAGTAATAAACTCAAACTAATACACCTAAATTTCACAATCATTCCAGAAAATCTGAAATTTTCTTTGAAGCAGACACAGAAGATATGCAGAAGACCGAGTTTCATTTCAGTAGGCACAATGATCAAAGTGACTCGAGGATCATTGTGTAGTTGACGGTACGGTGAGTTTCAGTGAGATGCATTATTCTCTGTTGCTCTAGCGGACAGGTTTTGGAATATTTGTTTCAGAACTTTTTTTTGGTAAAACAACCAGGAATTATCCTTTTTTTTCTTTGAAATTAGAAATGAGTTAAGAAGGATATTCAAGATGAAGAGAAATTGGACAACCTTGTTTTATTTCCTCTTGAACGTCAGGTTTATTTCCTCTTGAACCTGGTCGAATGCTCCAACTTTATTAACTACGTGAATGGAATGGATTGTCAGGGTATTTGCTTGCACCGCCAGTTTAGAAAATTAAGCTATTAGTTGGTTTTCAGTTGTTGTGACAGGTTTTGCTGCTGCTCAACTGCAAGTGAGCATTCTCTGCTGGCGGAATACCTTAGATAGCGAGACCTCGTCTGAACACTGAAAGGGGGCTGATTGTTTCTGTCTTCTGTACTGGAGAGAGACAGTACCTGATTGCTTTGCTGTATTGCCTTGCTAAAGGTGTGTTTATGCGATACTGTATCTATTAAAACATTCGATGTTTAATTTTTAACAGTGCATTTTATATGTACTTGAATGCAGTAAAAAGTATACTAGCCATTTATTTTATTGTATTCTAACTCTGTCACGAGAGCAAATGATGTTACATTTACAGCTTACTGTTAGACAAATCGAATCGGAATTTGAACACACCATCTTCCACTTTCCTTTCTATAAATACAAAGGATTATGAGCGAGGCTATTGTTGTTGACGAGGCCAGGCACCTCAAAATATTTCAAGAATTTTGCTCAAACCCGAACTTTTCCAGTACTTTTATACAAAAATATGGTGAATATTCCAGACACTGGATAAACCACTTAGTTTTAAGCAGAACAGAATTCATTTACAGAGAACCGAATGAAACCAAACAAAAGAAAGCTGAAATTAGAATAACAGCAATTTGTGAAGACGACCAACACAATATCTCCCGCAACTTAACGAACTGCTGTTCTGATTTCCTGCCAAATTCAATAAAAAACGGCTTGGCAAAAAAGTGAAATACAAGACAGATTCTTACAGGAGAGAGAGGTTACAAAGAGGATCAAACAATGATCATTAGCTGAGATAAGGAATCGCCTTGTTTCCAACAGCTTGTTGTGTGCCCCAGCGAAAACTCAACGAAACTCGAAAAACTCTCGAACTAGGAGATTTGATTTTTCTGTGTAGAAGCGTGTTATTTTTTAAGTAAGCGTTTTTTTCTTATGTTTGAAAGGGTAGTTCCTGTTAGCCACAATCAAAATTTCTTAAACACAGAGAAATTGGAAGCACCACCTTTTACAAGTCATTTTGAAAACAAAAGATTAGGAGAACATAATATTGTTAAAGGAGCTGCATCGTCACACTATCTCCTTACAGAATCTCGGGCCGATGGGGGTAACTGATTTGGAACTGGCAGGTGTCTCTACTTCTCCATACGGACGATTATAGTTCTTACCCAGGATCATACTCTCGAAATGCAGTTGAGTTTAGAATTATTGGCCTCAAGCACATTTAGTGGTGGCATTACGTGCTATTCTTCAGAGTTTTCCTTTCATTGAGTTCAGACCAGAGGAGGTACGAGAATGAATGAGGTTATTCGACCCAACAGGTCTACTTGACCATTAAATAATGACTTGGAAATGTTGAATGCATTCTCCCGTTGCCTCCTTGTAACATTTGATGCCCTTATCAATCAAGAAAATGAAAAACTCTGCCTTAAATGTTCTCAGCAACTTGATCTCCACGGTATGCTGCGTCCATGAATTCCATCAATACACCATCTTCTGACTGAATAACTTTCTCCATATCTCCGGTTTAAAGGGTATTTCCTTTACTCGAATGTTGTCCCCTCGGGCACTTTTGGCTCCTGCCAATGGAAACACCTCCCACTCCCTCCTCTACTCAAGGCTCTCGTTCTGTAACGTTCAATTAGATACACCTGAAGACCCGGACTGCTGGGGACGGGCGTCTCGGTTCTGCGATCAGTCAATCAGCACACCTGTGAATGAATTTTTGTCAATTTTAGAAGTTTGATTTTCATTAGCAGAAAGGTTCAAACTATCGCCATAACACCTAGTATACACCACACTCTGTGAATTCCATATACGTATGATCATTTGTGAAAAACACTCCCGCCATAATTCCAATTTAAGCTTGCAATCTCTTATCGAAAAACTGTGACCTCTCATTCTAGATTACCCTACATGAGGAAACATTATCTCTCTCAGCCTAATCTGTCAACGCAATTCAGCATCTCATTAATCTCCTGAAATCTTCTAAATTCTGCAGAGTGTTGTCCTAAACTGCTCAGTATTCATTTATAATACAGAAAGCTTAAATTTGGAATTCATTGAGTGTTTAGTCAAAGTTCTTTTTTTCTCAAATAAAGACACGCTTCAGCGAAAATAACAGATCAAAGGAAAATAGGAAGTTTTGTTATTTAACGGGATATTTCCTCTACACGTCTTATGATGGTTCAACAAATGTGTTTTATTTCTAAATATCTATCGGAGACATTACACGAGCGGTTTGTGTGTTTTTTTCTAAATTCACAGATTGTCTGAAAATGCTGGGAGGGATCTGATTATCAAATTGCGATGAAGAATTTTAAACTCAGTGCTTCTGCACAGGCGCAGATACCGTCACTGAAAATAGTCTCCCTCTGCTCAGCTTTGCATATACACACACAGACAAACTCAGTCACACTCACATTCATAATCACACACGCACTCACAGCTGCCTTCAAACTAAATAGCAGAGGGTAGAGGACAAACTGGAAGTTTAAGAAGCAAGTTAAAGGGAAAGTTAGAACAAGAGAAGTCAAGAAAGACAACGGACTCAATGGAGCAAAAAACTCAAAAAAGGATCATGCCGTAAGTTCAAGTGAAATCGGGATTGACAGGAAGGGTGAGGGGAGTAACAAATTAAAAATATTATGTATGAATGCACGAAATATTAGAAGTAAGATGGATGAGCTTTAGGCTCATTTGGGAATTGGCAGTTTCGATGTTGTGGGAATAACTGAGATGTGGCTTCAACTAGTCAGGGCCTGGGAAATGAATATTCAAGGCTATATATGCTATCGTAAGGACAGACTGACTTGCAGACTGACTGGTGGGGTGGAGCTGTTGATAAGGATTGATAATCAGTCCCTTGCGCGGGGGGACCTAGAATCAGACGATGTAGAGTCAGTATGGATAGAGCTGAGAAATTCTAACTGTAGAAGGGCCCTAATGTGAGTTTTCTATAGGCTCCTAAACAGTAGCCTGGATGTAGTGTGTAAGTTGAAGAAGGAGCTGAAAGTGGCCTGTCTCAAAGATATTACTACAGTTCTTATGGGGGATTTCAACATGCAGTTAGACTGGGAGAATCAGGATTGTACTGGATCTCAACAAAGGGAGTTTGTGGAGGGCCTCCTAGATGGATTCTTAGAAGTGCTTGTGCTGGAGCCTACCAGGGATAAAGCAATTCTGGGTCTGATATTGTGCAACGTATCCGGATTTGATCAGGGACCTCGAAGTAAAGGAGCCATTAGGAGGTAGCCACCACAATACAATCAGCTTTAATATGCAGTTTGAAAGGGAGAGGATAGAACCGGAAGTGACAATACTTCAGTTGAACAAGGGGAACGATGGATCTATGAGGGACGAACTGGTCAAAGTTCAATGGTGCAATACGCTAGCAGGGATGTCAGTGGAACAACAATGGCAGGTATTTCTGGGTATAATGCAGAAGATGCAGGATCAGTTCATTCCAAAAAGGAAGTAAGATCCTAAGGGGAGGCGTGGTCGCAGTGACTGACGAGGGAATCTAATGACCATAAAAAGAGAAAAGGGAAAATGTATAACATTGCAAAGATGAGTGGGAAATCGGAGGATTGAGAAGCTTTTAAAGAACAACCGAGGACAACTGAAAAGGAAGTACGCAAAGAAAAAAATAAGGTACGAAGGTAAACTCGCAAAAAATAGAAAGTAGGATAGTAAAGGTTTTTTAGGTATGTGAAAAGATAAAACAAATGCTTAAGACTAAGATTGGGCCCTTGAAGACAGAAACGGGTGAATTTATTTCGGGGAGCAAATAAATGGCAGAACAGCTGAATTGGTACTTTTTTTCTGTCTTCACTGGGGAAGACACGAGCAATCCCCCAGATGAAAAACCGGCTGAAGGATCGGAACTGAAGGGAAGTTATATTTGGCAAGAAATGGTGTTGGAGAGACTGTTAGGTCTGAAGGCTGATAAGTCCCCGGGACCTGATGATCTGCATCACAGGCTACTGAAGGAGATGGCTCTAGAAATCGTGGATGATTTTTTCCAATGTTCTATGGATTCGGGATTAGCTCCTGCGGATTGGAGGGTGGCTAATGTTGTCCCACTTTTTAAGAAAGGAGGGAGAGAGAAAACAGAGAATTATAGACCAGTTAGTCTGACCTCAGTGGTGGTAAAAATGCTTTTTCAATTATAAAGGACGAAATTACGACACACCTGGATAGCAGTAACAGGAGAGTTCAGCATCAGCATGGATTTGTGAAGGAGAAATCATGCTTGACTAATCTTCTGGAATTGTTTGAGGATGTAACACAGAAAATTGATAAGGGAGATCCAGTGGATGTAGTATACCTGGACTTTCAGAAAGCCTTTGATAAAGTCCCACATAGGAGGTTAGTTACAAAATGTCGGGCACATGGTATTGGGGGCAAAATACTGACATGGATTGAAAATTGTTTGGCTGACTGGAAACAAAGAGTAGTGATAAACGGTTCCCTTTCAGAATGGCAGGCGCTGACCACTAGTGTGCCACAGGATTACTGCTGCGACCGCAGCTTTTTTACAATGTACATTAATGATAAATGTAGGTACTAAAAGTAATATGATCAATTTTTTAGATGACACAAAGCTTGGTGGCTGGGTGAAATGTGAGGAGGATGTTAATAGAATACAGGGTGACCTGGGCAGGCTAGGTGAGTAGACGGATGCATGGCAGATGCAATTTAATGTTAATAAATGTGTGCTTGTCCAATTTGGTGGAAAGAACAGGAAGGCTGGTTACTACCTAAATGGAGGCAGGTGAGGTAAAGGGGCAGTACAACGAGATCTAGGTGTTCTTATACATCAGTCAATGAACGCAAGCATGCAGATACAGCAGGCAGTGAAAAAAGCGAATAGCTTGGTGGCCTTCATTACAAGTGGAATTGAGTAGAGAAGCAAAGAGTTCCTTCTGCAGCTGTGCAGAGCCCTGGTGAGACCGCACCTGGAATATTGTGTGCAGTTTTGGTCTTCAAATTTAAGGAACAAAATTCTAGCTATTGAGGAAGTGCAGCGCAGGTTCACGAGGTTAATTCCCTGAATGGCGGGACTATCTTTCGTTGAAAGATTCGAGCGACTGGACTTGTATACGCTTGAGTTTAGAAGGCTGAGAGGTGATCTGATTGAGACGAATAAGATTATTAAAGGATTGGACACTCTGGAGGCAGGAAGCACGTTTCTGCTGATGGGTGAGTCCAGAACCAGACGAGACAGTTTAAAAATAAGGGGTAGACCACTTAGAACAGAGTTGAGGAGAAACGACTTCACCAAGAGCATAGTGGTTGTATGGAATGCTATGCCTCAGAAGGCTGTGGAGGCCAAGTCTCTGGATACTTTCAAGAAAGTGTAGGATTGAGCTCTTAAGGATAGTGAAATCAAGGGTTATGGGGATAAGGCAGGAACAGGATACTGATTGAGGATGTTCAGCCATGATCATAATGAATGGGCAATATTTCCTACTCCTGCACCTATTGTCTATTGTATATTGTCACTGCCACACTCAAAGACACACACTTGCGCACACCTATTCAGACTCACATACACATACATGTTGAAACATACACATTTACACTGGCGCACATACAGACAAGCAAACGCTCTCCCTCTCCCTCCCTCTCTCTCTCCCTCTTGCACATACACACACACACAAACAGAAACACACACACACTCACACAGATACTGACGCACATGCACAGGCACACACACAATCATACACCCTGATATACACGCATTCATATACAATCATACTGACATACCACCACGTGCACAGACTGAGATGCTCAACCATACAGATACACAATGATGCACAAAACAAAGTACGCATTGAGACACATAACACAGACGCTTACACACACACACAAACACACACACACACACACACACACACACACACACACACACACACACACACACACACACACACACACACACACACACACACAAATACACAGAAATCAACACACACTACTTAGGAGTCATGCTGGTCCACAAACTGGGAAACATCATTGACCAGCTACTCACATAAGTTAAAGACCCGACATCATATCCAAAAGCGCGTACAAAATCTACAAGATTATCTGCAAGGACTGGGAAAAGCATGATATTGAACAAATATGGAGAAGATTGAACATACTTTGGGCACAAACGTCAACTTGCCATTGCCAGATTCCACCAGTGCTCTCTCATTTCCAACCACACAGACAACGAATGACAAAAGTTCAACTGGCCCAATCTAACAGCTTACCACATGCAACACAAATCCACCTGGCAGAATTCATTATATAATGGCACCCCAAAGAGAATTGAAACAATACACGCATTGATCTGGACACCCATTCACAAGAAAATCCGATGCAGAACCAGGAGTTCCAGAAATAAAGACAAATAAATACCATTCAGGACAAACCACAAACGATTCACTGGAAATGCACTGATGACATCATCTCGCGAGTTGACGAAACATGAACAGAAATTAATGAATTCGCAGAAACTCTCTCATAGAAACAGACATACACATTGAAACACATTTTCACGCAATCTCATACATTCACACACATACAAACACAGACTTACACACACGGATATGCACCTATTCACATACACAGCCACAAAAGCAAAGTCATACAAAAAACTAACACAAATAGAGATGCACTCACATTCACACAAACAGACTCATTCATATCATGCATGTACAGATAAACGCACAAATAACACATTTACATTCAAATGCAGAGACACATACTCTCACAAATGCACCTATGTACATACATAAATATGCCTTTTATCAGACACACACACATACAGTAATGCAATGTGGACAGTGTGGGAGGACTCATATTCGTGTAATCAGCAGCATTCAGATTGTGTATTGTGCATAGTATTATAATATAAGCTCTGTAAATGAACTGCCACACGGACACTCAGCAGTGTGCAAAGTGTGTATCATCTGTAGTAATAGAATGTCTACTCTGGAGCAGAATAGCTATCTGTGCGTTGTCTGCTGTAATACAATGTCTACTGTTTGGCTTGAACAATCATCAGTAGTGCTGCAGTGTTAGGTTAGGGGTATGGGTGGGTTGCGCTTCGGCGGGTCGTTGTGGACTTGTTGGGCCGAACGGCCTGTTTCCACACTGTACGTAATCTAATCTACTATGTTGGGTCCCTGAAATGTTGACACTTAGCATTGCGTAAACTTTGTTATCCACAATAATTCACTGTGAAGCGTGTGAGGTGATTGATGTTTCAATATGCGGCATCTGTACAGTGTGCATTGTGCACAGTAATGCAATGTCTAAAATATGGGAAACAAGGTATGTGTATTGAAGACACAATGAGATCCTGGATTCTAACCAGTTTTACAGTTGGACAGTGCAGCCTTTTTCGAAACCTCGCAGACTGAATGGAGCCTTGTAGCCGGTAGGATCCGTGTTAAAGGCAAATATTTAACATACTGACTGACGTCCAAAGCAATGAGAGATAGTCAACCCACATTCCTTAAACAGAAGTATTCCTGCCAAGTGTGTCCGCTTCTCGGCGTTTAACCTGATGCTGGATCCCTGAAGATAAAGAAGTTAGTCTCCAACTAATTCCCAACCAATGCATTAGTCATAAAGAGCGAACAATAACAGGCAAGTTACTGAGGGCAGTTGTCGTGTTAAGAAAGAATCCTTTCTGATCTTCTGACCATTGAGCCAAGAGGTCTGAGTTCATATGTCATATCTTCACATCAAACCTAGGACACATAAAACCGACGATTTAATCACGCCAATGTTTTGTTCAGATTGAAGCACTGTTGCTGATTGTTGACAAGAATAGCAAGCGAGAAAACAAAAATAGCCCAAGTCTGAATTTAAACCCATTGCAATTGTGCAAGAAATGATGCGTTTGGGTCTTTATAAGAGGCTGGAGATTATCCAAAAACCACTTCTGTATTTCAGATGGTTCTGATTTAACTTTTCTTTCCGATTGCTTATACACTTCCAACGCGGAATGGCATGACTGTTCCATTTCCCTTCGCATGGAAAGTTATTCAGTTAATCAACGTTGGAAGCAATGTAACTTTCTATCTAGTTGGCCTTCACCCCGTTCACATTGATGTATCTCTACGGGTTCGTAAAAATTCCCATCATCAAGTATTTCATGGAATCGGACCTCAAGGCTTCTTCCAACTCTCTCCCAGCGCCACCTCCAACAGTGGAATGTCACCAGAAGGTATCCCTCCAAGAGACTAGCCGTTACTTTTTTGGTAACATTGGAAAATTTTGTGTGCAAACTAGCTGTCTTGTCTCCCCAAACAAATCAATGACAGCAGTCAACAGTGAGGCCATGTGCGTGCCCCTCTCTGAGATGACCTGGGATTCTGGAAGGTGCTGACAGTTGTTTATTTCAATTTATTTCAATTCGGATCCAATTCCCAGTAGCTCAGTCTGCATCTTCCCCCCCCCCCCCCCCCCACCAATCCACCAACTCTCTCTCCCACTTTATCTCCTCTTGGCATTTCTATTTCCCTGCATCTACCTGATTATTCTCTCTGACGATCTATTTCATTTCTCTCTCTCTATCTCATTTTCTAATTTGCTGTTTGCTAATTACGTTCCCCTGGGTCGACCTTGCCTACTTTTATGTATCACTACCTGCAAACAATGTTTCAGCTTTCTACTTTAATATTAATGTGATTGCATCGATGTCAGTGTTGGGCAGGTCATTTGGGAGGCTTACTGGTTTTTGACACAGAACAATGCCAGAAGTGAATTTGATTTATTTTGATTTATTCTTGCCACATGTCCATAATTACAACGAAGCGTTCTGTGTTGCATGCAGTATGGCAGACCACAACACACAAAGACACAGGGGTGATAAAACAGAGCGAGCAACACCAAATTTCGTCTGTAAACGTGTACAGATATCAACGTCAACTTGAGATTTCAGAATGGATTTGTCTGTTCAGAAGTCCTTAATAGCGGGGAAGAAGACGTTCTTGAACACCTTGTAATGTGTATTTAAGCTTTTCTAACTTGAGTCTGTCAAAAGAGAATCAATACACTCAGTCTTTTTCCCAAGGCGAGGGAATCGAGGACGAGAGGCCATAATATTACAGTTGAAGGTGATAGAGTGAAAAGAAACGTGAGGGCAAGTGATTTACTCAGAGGATGCTCCGCATATTGAATGAAATGCCAGTTAAAGTAGTTGAGTGGGTCGATAAACATTACTTAAAACGCATTTGTACGAAGATATGACAAGGAAAGATTTAGATAGCAATGGACATTTTTATCGTCATGGAGCAGTTTGGGCCAAAGGGCATGGCTCCGTGGTCACGGACTCTAGGGCTTTCTATGGCTCTAAAAGTCTCGAAGATATTATAACGGCAGTTGGAGGAGTCTTTAATGATCTTGTCTTTCTTTCCGCTGCAACAAGAAGTGTAAGTAGAGTCAGTGGATTGAAATTTGGATTGAGCGTTGATTTAAGCAGTGATGACAGTTCTCTGTATTTCTTCCAGTCTTGAGCAGAGCAATTGTTGTGTCAACCTGTGATGCATCCAGGTAACATGCTTTGCCTGGTGCATCTGCAAGAGGTGTTGATGGTACGAAGAAGTTAGATTCCTGTACCAGATAAAGTACAAACCGAAAGAGATCTGGCGAGGATTAGGCCATTTGGTAACTCAAACCTGCTCTGCTATTTGGCAGGATCATGTCTGTTCAAATATTACTCACGTCCATTTTCATACCCTCGCTACTTCATTACTTGATTGATAAAAAATCCATCTATCACAGTTTTAAATATACACAAAAGTTCTTCCCCACACCCCCCACCCCCAAACTCTCGGTGCCAAACAAATTCCAATTACTTACAAACTTTTGAGAGACAATTATGTCTGCGCATCTCAGTCTTAAATTTTTCCTCCATTAATCTGAGGATCTCTTCTGTAATTCCTCCATTTTGAAAAACATTCTCTCAACATCGACCCTGTCAAGCTCAGTAACGGCCTTGTGCATTCCACCTGAGAACCTTTCTCATTCTTCTGAACCCCAGCGAGTAGATTCCAAAATTTTTAAGCGTTTTTGTAAGAAATCTACGGACCAATACTTCATAGCACGCCAGTTGTGATCTCTCCAGCACTTTGTGTAGTTGCCATGAGATTTCCCTCTTATGCTTCAACGTTCTTGAATTGACAGCCAAGATTCCATTAGCCTTCCAGATTATCTGTTGACCCCGTGTGTTTGCTTTCTGTGCTTCGTGCACATGTTCCCCTAAGTCGCTTTCAATTTCAGCTTTCTCCATTCAAAAAACTTTTTACTCTTACGCTGTCCCTTTCTCAATGAACAACTTCACTTCTCCCAACATCATACACGATTTGCCTTTTTTTTCTCTTTCTTATCCGAGCATTATATCTCTATTAAGAACATGGCAGGTCCCACCTTCCTCATCCTTTCCATCGGCTGAGATGTAATGGCTCTTACGTTGATCCGCCACTATTATCTTCCAATAGTTACACATTTCTTTTGATTTGGTGTTGCTCATTTCAATGTTTACTTCTGAAGCGGAGTTAATCGCCCTCTTGCCTGAACCTCTTTCTCAAACTGCGGAAATCTATGCCCTTATTCTATTGGCAATCTCAGGCATTTGTTCAAAGAGACTGCAGCGGATTAATGACCAAATGGTCTCCATAAATTCAGAAAATTCTTTATTTTAAGTTCAAAGACGTTATTATTCAAACCTTCACCACTGAAAACGCTGTATATTTTGATATCTCTGTACACTGATGAATGATTGGTTTGGCAGAAACCTTAAGTCTTGACAAGACCATAAGACATGCGATTGAAATTAGGCCATTTAGCCCATCGAGTCTGCTCTGCTATCCCTCAGCACTGATAAATTTCTCAAGTCCATTCTTCCGCTCTCTGTCCGTAACACGTGATTCCATTTACAATCAAGAACTTTATTTTTTTCTGAAGTATACCCAATGACCCGATCTCAAAGGCTTTTGTGGCAGTGAATTGGAACTGGACACGATACTCAAAATTTGGCCTGTCCTGCCCCATCGAGCCTCAGAAGTATATCCCTGTTGTTTAGTGTTCAAGTCCTTTTGAACTAAATGCCATTATTGCATTTATCGTCCCAACTCCTGACTCAACCTGCAAGTTTAACTTGGGAGCATCTGGATCAGCACTCCAAAGTCTCTGCACTTCAGACTTCTGAAATTCCTCCTCAATTACATAAAGTCGACAACTCTATTCTTCCACCAAGACACATGACCTCACTCTTTCCCTTAATATAATTCATCTGCCACTTCATTGCCCACTCTCCTATCCTGTCCAAACACTTTTGTAACCTCCGTAATCCATAATACCACCTGTCCCTCTACCAATATTCTTGTTATCTGCTAAGACACCGTAAGTTCCTTCATCTAGATCGTTAATGAAATCTTCTGGCCCCAACACTGAGCCTTGAGGAACACTGCTTTTCACCAGCTGCCAGTCCAAGAAGGACCCTTTAATCCTCACACTTTGTTTTCTGGCAGACAGCCAAACTTCCACCCATGCTTTAACCTTTCCGCGAACATCATGGGCTCTTATCATACTCAAATCCATTGGTTCTCCTTCGTCGAGTTTGCTCATCACTTCCTCAACGAATTCCAGCAGATTGTTCAGGCATGAAATATACTGAGTCAAACGATGCTTGTCCTATTTTACCATATACTTGCAAGTGTTCAGAAATCTGATCCTTCGTGATGGATTCCAGGGTCTTACCCACGACTGTTATTTTCCATCTACTGCCTTACACTCCTTTAAAACAGGGGTGTTATTTTAGATGTTTCCTTGTCCTCTGGGATCTTCCACGATTCTAATGATTCCTGAAAGATTATCACTAAGGCCTCCATTGTCATCTCAGCTGTCTCCCTCAGCAGTCAGTGTGTAGTCCATCTGGTCTAGGAGAAGGTTCCAACTTCAGGCGATTCGGCTTTTCCAGCAAATTCACATTGATTATGGCCACCATACTCAGCACTGTATCCTCGCAATCTTGACGGTTTTGCGAAATTACTCGTGTCTTCTACCGTGGAGACTTTTCCAAAGCAATTATTCAGTTCATCAGCCATTTGCTTTTTCCTCACTACTATATAACCAGCGTCATTTTCCAAAGGCCCTATTTCTACCTTTGTCTCTTTTTTGTATTTTATACAGCGAAAGAAATTCTTACAGTCTTCCATGATATTACTTGCTGTCTTACTCTCCTTAGTTCTTTTTATTGCCCTCTGTTGGTCTTGCTTAACGTCCCAATCCTCTCGTTTTCTGCTGTTTTTCGGTCCTTTATATGCTTTGTCTTTCGTTTTTATGTTATCCCTATATTCCCAAGTCAGACTTGGTTGCCTGTTACTCCTTGTACCAGGCTTCATTTTCCCGGGATAAGTCTCTTCTCTATGTCCTGAATTACTCCCAGAAACTCCTGCCATTATTATTCCACTGTGTTTCCTGCTCGGCTCCTCTCCCAGTCGATTATACTTTGCTCCTTCCTAATGCCTCTGTAGTTGACTTTCTTCAGCGCAAATTCCATTATCTCTAATTCTCTGTTTTCTCTCCCAAAATTTGATCATATTGTGATCTCTGCTTCCACAGTTTTCCTTCAGCGTAAACTCCCTTATCAAGTCATTCTTATTACACAGCCCTAAATCCAGAATTGACTGATCCATAATGGGCTCAGTCACAAGCTGTCTCAAAGAAAAATCTCATAGATATTCTACAAATTCCTTTTCTTGTGAACCACGACGAAACTGAGGTTTCCAGTCCAAATGTATATTGAAATCCGCCATGATCACTGTGACTTTGCCTTTCCTACAATTAGTTTCTATCCCGCGGTATATCTTGCACCCCAGCTCGTGACTATTATTTGGAAGCCTATGCATGATTCCAACTTCTCTTTTTACGAACTTTTGCAGATTCTCAATCCTATCTCGTACTGATCCTGCACACGTAACTCTACTTCGTTTCTTCCTGTTGACTTAATTTTATTTCTTACTCACGCACAATCAAACCCTCTGCCCAATTGCCTATCTTTGATTCCAAGCTTTGATTTAAAGTCTCTGTTACCATACACATTTGGTGTAGTTCGTGAACTTATCCAATCCTCATTAATTATATAATTACATAGGCATACTGTCATCCGGTATAGAAACAGTCTCATCGGGCCAACTAGTCCATGCAGACCACAATCCCAGACTAACGTAGGTAAACCTGCCTCTTGTGATTATGAACGACACAATAGCCTCCGATTTCCTTTCACAAACCATGACTCGGAGGGACTCTGAGGAGAATGAGAAAAGTAAAAATTTTGCTCACGTTTGTCATACCTTTCGTGGCAATCACTGCCGCTTCAGGCGGAAGTCTAAGGTTGGCATGGTGTCTTCTAACACAAGAGTACATAGACCAGAGCTGCATTTAAGATTGCAAGTGTGCTCCATTTGTGGATATTGGAGATCAGAACTATTCACAGTGCTCGAGTGTGGGATACAGTGATAAACACTGTTCAAGCTGTTGCAACTGTGATCTAACTGAGGGATATGGAGAGCGAAGCTGCATGCAGTGTTCAAAATATAATGAAACTTTAACATAGCGAAACTGGAATAGTGTTGCAAGTGCGGTCAAAGAAAGAATGTGAAGACGAGAAGGACGTATAGATCTACAGGTCTGGTCTAACTGAGGACTGCGAATACCACGATTGTAGGAAGGTCCACAAGTTCTCTTTTTATAACTAATGGGTTGATATCCAGAAAGGCACACGTTGTTCTGCGTGTGGTCTAACTGAGGGATATGGAGCCCAGATCTGTGTGCAGTGGTCCAGATGTGGTGTAACCAACAGTTACAGAGATAAGAACTTTGCATTGTGCTCCATATTAGGTTGGGGACCGAAGCACATGAGAACACGTACTGGGGAAAAGGATTGAACCATTGTTTCAACTGGGGATTCGAATGTTGGAGCACCGTGTATTGCTTTAAGTGGGACCTGAAATGTGATACATTGACCAGAACTCTTCAGGAAGTTCAGAGAAACGTACAGTAAAAGAATATAGAGAACAGAACTCGGAGCAGCGGTTTGAAGTAATTCTGCTAAGAGATAGAAGTCTGGAACAGCGTGAAATTATCAAAACGTGATCAAACTGAGGGAGAAAAGGATTTGATCTACGCTGTGTACTCTCATTTTAGGCGCACCATGCGAAATCCAGATAGAAATGCGAATAGTGCTCCAATGAAACAAGGGATATGGAGAACAGAACAAAGTATCATGCTGAGAGATTTCGAGTCCAGAAATGTGCATGTTCCGATAATACATGTAGTCTTACTGAGGGATATGGAGAGAGGAACTGCACACAGTGCACTAATTGTGGCCTAATCAATGGACGGTGTACCCACAAATATGCATTGTACCCTCTTGTTTTCTAACTGTGGTATACAGAAACCGGAACTGAGCACGGTGCTAAGCATGCGGACTAAAGAATGAATATTGCGCTGCTAGCTCCATGCACCGTGTTGTCAAGGTAGTTTAACTGAAGCATGTGGACAGTAGAATTGCACACAGTCTTCCAAGTCTGGCTACATAGAACAGATCAGTGTGCATCCTGTACGTTTGGGTTACTTCAGGTATACGAAGACGAGAATTGTGTATAGCCGTCCAGGTGAGGCTTGCAACTTTGACTCTTTGCCCTCATCAAATGTCTTCAACTGTCTCCGAATCTCGGTGTCTGTCTGCCTTTCCCTTTTCCACATCTGTTATTTTATTACTTTATTTTGTTGGACTTTTCACTGTGCCTCTCTGTAATTAGCATTCTCACTTTCTCCGTCCCTTTCCTTCTGATGCACAGGTTCTCCATGTATCTATCACCCGTTGTCATCTCTCTGTCCAGAAGGTGAAATATTCCGAGCTGTTTATTAGCTTGTTAAATATTTGCGCTTTGAAAACGTGGTGCTGTCATTAGTTGTGTCTTGTCTGACAACCTTGAGCAAAGTTACTAGGAAAGAGGAGTTCCTAAAAATGTACAAACAGGTCAATGACTGTCGGTGGGACATGTACACAAAACCTGGAATACTGATTATACGATTACCATGAGCTTAGCTTTTTATGGCCTCTCATGAGAATTTGGAGCTGTCTCTCTGGACGATCATTTATTGCCCCTGTCTGAATTATGGTTTGTCCACAGGTGATTTGCCTTATTGAATCGCTACAGTCCATGTGATGCAGATAGACACACAGTGCTGTCAGCGAGAGCAATTCCAGGATTCTGGTCATATGACAGTGAAGGAATGCCAATATATTTGTCAGTCACGATAGCGAACGACTTGATTGTGAACTTACAGTAAATGATTTTGCGATGTATCTGCTGTCTTTGTCCATTTAGAATGTAATGGTCATGCGTTTGGAAGGTGCCGTCTCAGGATCTTTCTTGAATTTCTGAAGTAAGCAAAAACTGCTTCTTCTGAGACTCTAATGGGGCAGAGTGAGTGATTTTTAATGTGATGGAAATCAAGTGGGCTGTTTACTTTGGGTGATTTCGAGCTTCTCGAGTGTAATTGGAACCGCACTCATCGAAGCATTCAATCAGACTTCTGACTTTTGACTTGTTGATCGAGGACAGGATACAGGGTGTCAAAGGGGGGGGGGGGGGGGGGGGGGGGGGGCACCCGCTGTAGGATTCCTAGTCTCAGACGTTTCAAGACATTTAGATGGTGAAAGTTGTGATTTTTTGGTCAAAGGTACCCCATGAACTCCCTAAACCGTGTACTATGTTGACAGTGTGGGAACCAGTGATTGTGATGCTACTGAATGACAAGGGATGATAGTTTGTTTCATTCTTGTTGCTGATGGTCATCGTTTGATACTTGTACAGAATAAGTATTATTTTCCACTTGCCTGGCCAAGTCTGAATATTTTCCAGGTCTTGTTGAAGTTTGGAAGTTTGGACCGAAAAATCATTTCTCCAGCTCCTCTCATGCTACTTGATCTGCTGTACTTTTCCAGCACCACTCTCTCCAGAACGAGTTGTGAGTTTGTTTATAAAACACTTCAGATGATCACATTTCCTCACGCTCTAACCTGGAGGAAGAATTCCTCCTGTTCCACCTTGGCACCGTGCAAACACACGGGAGTAACGCGAATTTCAACAGGTTACTCATTTTCCCTTCCACCACCTGTTATCTTCGTCACAATCCTACAACTCAGTATCACTCACTTGATCTGTCCATTAGCTTTTCGAACTATCCACTCTACCCTCCTCTCTGACCAATCGCCTTCTGCCACATTCATCTGCCTGTTGCATTCTCAGCTATCTTTCCCCAAGCCACACACTCCGCCTATTTGTCTCTCAGACCGATTGCCCAACAAGCCTCATTACTGATGAAGCACTTACACCCTGAAGTTCGACTTCACTGTTCCACAGATGCTGTCTGACCTGCTCTGCTTTTCCAACACCTCACTGTCGACACGGATCCTCGGCATCTGCTGCCTTCACTTTCTCCCACAACAGATTGTTCGGATTGGAGATCTGGAATGACAGAGCTCGGCATTGTTTTACGCGCCTGTGCTGCTACTACTATTAAGCTTGCATGTATTTCTTTCTTATGTCTTCAGCAAGATCATCCCGAATTGCAAAAAGTGCTGTACTGCAGCTGCTCAAATAAACGCACACGGATCCATAGAATGAGGCAAGAGATCAGACATTTCTCCCTTCTGTCTTGTTTAAAGACACGGATTGAAGGGGAGAGATACAGAGAGAGAGAGAGAGAGAGAGAGAAAGAGATAGCGAGATAAAACTAAAGAGAGGGTGAGAGAGAGATGGACTTAGATAGTGCAGTCTTGCAACAGTGACAAGACTTCAACTGGAATTCGTTGCCTGCTCATTACACAGGCACTTTCCGTCCCTGGGAGAGTGAGATAGAAAGTGATCTCAGCTCCCTTTCATCCCACTATTTCCTCCCCAAGAACTCTTTGCATCTCTCTCTATCAACATTTCCAACTGTCGCCATAGTTCAGGCAGGATAGTTTCGATTTTCCAAACGGCCTCCTCTGTAGTGCATTATTCTTTCTTTCTATGATTCCATCTCGGTGTCTCATCCTTTCTTGTGTTTACTTATGTCCCGACATTTCTCATAATTCTGTCTGGCTTTTTCTCACTTCACTCCTTTCTCTCTTTGTTTCTCTCCTTTCTATCTGCCTCCATTTTTACCTCTCAATCTGTAGCTCTGCCTTACTCTGATTTCACCTTCTGTTTCTTCTCACTGATTCTCTGCTTTTTTACATCTCTTTCTACCACTGTCTCTACATGTGTTCCAGTGTTCTATTCTCTTCATGATCTCATTCTGATCGTTTGCGTCATTACCACTCATCCTCGTTCTTCTGTGACCATCTCTGCCTTGCTTCATGCTACCTCTCTGCACCTCTCTCTCATTCTGTCTGATTTATTTGCCAGAGTGTTAAACAGTATTGAAGCTCCGTTGTTTTGTGGAATAACTACTTCCAAATGGTTCTGCCTTCTCGCTGCTCAGCATCAGATTTTTTACTGAAGTTACAAGGAATGAGCTGTCACAGAATATGATACAGTAACTCACTGTCTATCTGATGGGACAATGCACAGATATGAATCGCTGAATATCCGATCATCACCAGATTATATCCTTAAGATTGTAAAATAACGTTCGTTGCATTTGTCGGTTATACCTGAAGAGAAGCTTCCCAGAGACAAGCATTGTGGCCATTATCGTTGTGAAACTGCAGACTTTGTTTTCAAGGGATGTGACTGATTCTCGATGAATCTTGCACTTATAAAGCGACCCATTGAACCCGGTCTTGTTCACTAGTTTGACGGTACTGCAGCCTCCATTCGTTTTGTGGCATCCACTACATTTCTGGACCTAAAGTCTTGCCAAGATGTAAGCACAACGAAGAGAGATAGCGAAAAAGAGCTTTAAAAGCATGGATTCCGTGCAGTAAATGCAGTTCTGAAGGTATAAACGTATGGCACATTTCTCCTTGTACAGGAAAAGGATTAGTGGATCCAACCACACGATGGTATTGAATAAAGGTGAGCAAGATGGGCAGTTTCCCGCTCGAAATTGAGAGAGAACCATGGGGTGCCGAATCAGGCACGATTTCAAAGGATTTGAAATGCAACATACTTGAGTTGCAAAAGTTGTTCATTCCTCAAAGCACAGACGTTTGTACTGGAATTGCTGTCTGGATATAAGGCGGAGATAAATTGTATTGAGGATTTTAAAAGATGCATTTAATCGAAATTTGAACAGAACTGATATGCAAGGTGCTAGCGAAAGCCAAGGAGATTGCTATTCAGATATGAATCTCTTTCAAACAGCCAATTCAAAAAGTTTGGATCGAGCGACGTCCTGGGGCACAGCCAGAATTTTTGTGAGTTTGTGGGTCATATGCCAAACATACAGCAAGGCTTTGGGCTAAAAGCAGAACGTGGTGGTATTTGTCTGAGTGTGGCCTCAAGGATAGCTGAAGTCAAAGGAGACCATGGGAACCAATGGTTGCAATTGTATTTGTCACAGATCAAAGCAGTAGTCACTCCAGTGGTGTGATCATTTCAGCCCAGGATATCCACAGAATGGTGCCCTCTGCACAGTTGCATTTATATCCTTCCACAATGACCTTGAACGCTTGATGTTTAAAATGTCACACTTGATATAAGTAAGAGTTAATGAAGCTCCGTGGATTATGCCTGAGCTGCTGTGCTATTCCAGCACCACACTCTCGACTCTAATCTCCACAATCTGCAGTCTTCACTTTCTACTCATCTCGCTAAATGCAGAACTGTTCGCTTAATATCAATAATGGGAAGACTGATGGGAGCCAAAGTACGAAATAAGTTAAAATATACACTATAAGGAAAGCAGGAAAATGATGTCACATAGTCAGAACATGAGGGAGTACTGTGAATTTTGTTTCTTGGAATTTCAGAATGTATTTGTTGCACTGCCACGTGACATATTGTTTATCAAATATCAAATATTCGGTTTTAATTGATCATTGGCAACATGGATTAAAAATTGCCAACAGATTGAAAACAGACAGTATTGGAGGTAGTCGATTCACAGATCGGAGACAGTCTGAAGTGGCGGTTCCAGGGCATAACTTCCTGAATCCTTACTGTTTTTTTACTTACTCAGAGAATCATTGAGAATTAGTTAATGAGAGGAAAATCCCTCAATTCAGAAATGACATTGATTAGGTTTAATAGTGAATTGAAAACATTCTAAGCAACTTCAGATCGACATTAAGATAATAAAACTCACGCAGCATGCCATATCTTTTTGAGGAGTTTTTTTCTGACAAACAAATTTGTTCTGAAACTCACTTCAACATGCTGGGGTGGATGCAATATTTCAGCGAAAAGTGCTGGGCTGCAAAGCTAAGCAGGTCAGGCCACATCCGAGGAGCAGGAGGGTCGGCGTTTTGAGAATTACCCCTTCAGCAGGAATTCCTGATGAATACTATATGCCCAAAGTATCGACTTTCCTGCTCCTCAGATGCTGCTTGAATGGCTGTTCTTTTCGAGAACCCCACTCTTTGACTCTGATCTCCAGCATCTGCAGCCCTAACGTTCTGCTCGATACAGTATTGCCAAGCACGTGTACTCATTAACTGAAGGTACTGCGTGTTCTTATAAATCGAAACTGGGCTCTGACCATCTCAGTAACCCGCCAAGGCGATCAGCTGAAGATGTGGAGAGCACGGCTCTTGTTGCTTGTGTTTCTGGTGCTGGAACATCCCATCGAGTCTGAATGTGCATTAAGAGGACGCTTTCTCTATGGGGGTAAGTGAGCTTTTCCATCTCCACTCTGACGAGGCACTCCGAGTGACGGGAGGAATTGACCGACCTGAAACGTCATTCAGATAAATCAGAGATTAGATTACTTACAGTGTGGAAACCAGCGCTTTGACCCGCCGAAGCGCCACCCACCCAGACCCATTCCCCCTACATTTACTCCTTGACCCATTCCCCCTACATTTACCCACTACGGGCAACTTAGCATGGCCAATTCACCTAAACTGCCCAGTTTTGGATTGTGGGAGGAAACACACACGCAGACACGGGGAGAATGTGCAGACTCCGCACAGTCAGTCGCCGGAGGCGGGAATTGAACCCGGGTCTCTGGCGCTGTGCCAACGGCGAAGCCCACAAAGATATCCCCCAGTTTGAATCGACTTGCTTAACGTAGTTCGCAAAGAGATCTACCCCTTTACGAAGACTTTCAGTTTAAGGTTGCTACCAAATTGACTAAAAAGGAATTCTCCCTTTTGAACATTGGTTTCAGTTTCCGAGGAATGATTTTCCTTTATCTTCAACTTTCTACGTACATCTAAGTTTTTGTTTCTAAGTATAGTTCTGGTCCGAGTGTTCATTGGTTATGCCACAAGGAAAGCACCGAGCTCAGTCCCTGGGTCCACCTCCCCTGTTCCAATTACAGAATCATGCCAGTGTACAGTTCCTGACTGCATTGTCTATAATAGACCACAGTGGAGTACAGTGTACAGACATGTCTCGACCTTCCCTATCAGGTCACGTTGGGAGTGCAGTGTACAGGCCCGATCTCTATCTCCCCTGCTCAGACCACACTTGGAGAACAGTGCACACTTCCTGTCACACTTTCCTTTTCCCGAACATACTTCAAGCACCGCACATAATGTCTGTCTACGTATACACTGAAATTGCTTTCCTTTCAGGGGCGATCTTTGGTTGCGACAGAATTCCTGGAAACTGTCGACAGGGGCCTTGTCGGAGAAATGAGTACATAGTCCCTAATAAATGTTTCTGGTTCTATAAATGCTGCGTGGTCAGATGATGAAATACTGGGGAGTTGTCACTGTCGACTGCGAAGTCACCAATCTCACAACAGCTCCAACTATTGACAGATAGTGTCAGTCTTCATAACATGACATTCACTTCGAATTGTGTTAATTAAAATTACTTAATTAATTTCGAACTGGTCTCGACGTTTTATTCTGAACTTTCAATCGTGGAGAGCCGTCTCTGAGCTCGCAGTCAGGCACATCCCACTCTCTCAGCACTGATTCCCTGATTGTGCGAAGCTTCCTGAGCATGGACCGTCAAATACTGCAGGAACCCATCGGCGCTAACCTTCCAATCGTGTGCAGATACCTCAGCAGTAACTGTTCAACAGCCTGGCACTCCCTCCCAACTAACACTCTGACATCACAGAGCTCTGACAGCACTGATCTTCTGAGAGTGCATACCTCCTTCAGGTGATTTAGGTATGAATATTTTGGAGACAACAAGAGCAGTGGGCCTTTGCCTGTATAGATTCATGGTTTTAAAAGTCAGTTGTGCAGATTGGAACACTTTCGGCGTTTCTCCATAGATGTGCGATGAATTGAGCGTGGGAAGGGTGTGGGGGGATTTTCTAGTGTTTGAAATAATCACAATTTGACGAGTCAGCTGAAGAGAAAAGACCAGGATAAACTATTTCCGACTCGCAAATGATCAGTGACCCAGAGGATGTCCGGTCAGGCACTCATTAAAAGTGATTAGAAAATACAATGAACAGCGACACTGTTCATTTAGGCAGCACAGTGGCTCAGTTTCAAGCAGTGCTACCTCACAGCATCAAAGACCTGAGTTCAGTTTTATAATTGGGCGAACGTTTATGTGGACTTTCCACATTCTTCCCGGGTCAGCGTGAGTTTCCTCTAGGTGCTCCGGTTTCCTCCCAAAATTCAAAGATGTGCAAGTTAGCTGAATTGGCCCTGTTAAATTTCCCGTAGTGTTCAGGGATTTTTGCACGGTTATGGGGCAGGATGTGTGGGTACCTCTTCAGAGGGTCGGAGTGGACTTGCTGGGCTGAAGGGCCTGTTTTCACACTGTAGGGATTCCATTGAAAAAAAACATCAGAAACGAATCAGTTTCTTCAGAACAGAGTTTTCTAATGCATTGGAGTCTCATTGACCCGCGGATGCCTTAAGATTCTCAAATCCAAAACTCAGTCAAATGACGCCTAACTTTAAAGGGCAGTCACTTTCACCTTACCTCCTGTGATCCCCTTATTATGTAGAAATTGGGACTAAAGCTGCCATGAATTAAGGCCGGTAACCAAGGCGAATAATTATGAATTGACAACAAACACTTGCCTTCGAAGTGATACTTCTTGAGACAGAAAATATACCTTTAGTTTGCTTCTGAAGCAAGAGGCCATGACAAGATTTCAGATCCTATATATTTTACAGAAACGATTCACAGTTCAATCAACACCATTTGCATTTTGTAGCAAACGTATAAACTGGGTCGGGGTTGAAAGAGCACTGGAAGTTAAATATTTGTGTGGGTTTGGCACTGGCTAAGCTAATTTGGAAGACAACAGGTGGATGCAGGTGGCAGCTTATTGTGAAAGGTCGTGGGAGAGTGTACAATGGATAACTGGGAAGGAAGATGTACAGGTATAATAAGTCAAGATGGCAGTGTCGAGTTGGAGCATTGGGTCTGGGATAAGGTGGAAGGCTGGCAGCTTTGAAAACTAATGAAGTTGTTGATTTTGACTGGTTGAACGGTGCCAAGTTGAAAGAACAGGCGTTGGTCTTGCAGTTGTTGGGGCGTTTGTATTTCGTGGTCAGGGAGGCCCTACCCTTGCTTGTCCTTGGAGGAATGTGAGGGGCAGTTGACGTGGTCGGCCATTGTTTGGTAGATTTATTTGGTGCATGTCTTCCTGAGATGTTCCCTGAAAAGATCCGGGAGTTAGCGTCCTGTTACCATGTAGAGGAGACCACATCAATTGCAACGGACACAGTATATGAGATGGATGGATGTGAAAAGATCATTTGGGGCCTTGAACAGAGTTACTGGGAATGGCTAAACACCTCTTATGACAGCAAAATTAAGGTTCCTGTTGTGGAGGTTGGTTTGGTGGAGGGCATGGACCTAACATGTGAGTCGCCAAGGAACTGGTCTGTGTGAAACACAGATAGGGATTGGTAGAGAAATATGAGGTATGATTACAGGTGGCAGAGAATTAAAATGGACCTAAGATGCAGCGTTTTCATACAGGCGGCCATTTGTGTATGGAATATGCTGCTAGAGCAAGTGGTGGAGGCTAGTTCAATTATAATATTCTAAAGGTACCTTGATGGGTACGTGAATAGGAGGGGTTTAGAGGCATATAGGCCAAATGCTGACAAATATGACCAGATTAAATTAGGATATCTGGTTTTCATGGAGGAGTTGGAACCAAGGGCCATTTTCTTTGCTATACATCTTTCTGACTCTCTTACAGTAAGTGTGAAGTCATTTAATCTGGGAGGTAGAGGCAAAAAGAATTAATACAGTAACTGGCCGAACCCTGAGGAGCATTGACGCGCAAATGATTCTTAGGATGCAAATTCCTTGCTGCCTGAAAGTGACAACAAAACAAATAAAGTGGCAAACAAGACATGTGAACTGGTAGCCTTCATCAGTCAGGACGTTGAGTGTATAATCTGGCAAATTATGCGGCAGCTGTAAGAAAACAAAACGTTTGGTCACAGTTGTAGTGTTGTGTACATTTGTTTTTACCGCAGCACAAGAAGCATATGGAGGACTCAGCGAGGGTGCAAAAAGGGTTTCGAGGATGCTGCCTGGACTTGAGTGCATTTGTCATGAGTCGAAGTTAAATAAACTTAGAACGTTTTTACGCGAGTTTTAGAGGGAAAGTTGTGACTTGATCGAGGTCGATAAAATTACGAGTTGCATGAACAGAGTGAATTGCACGGTTTTCTTCACGGGGTAGCAATATCAGATGTAAGGATTAAGATTAAAAGGGGAATCATTAACTGAGTTATATGAGGTAAGATATTTTCTTCATGCAAAAGGATGCAAGTTTCTGTAGCAAGCGATCAGCTGGTGTGGAGATGTTAAAAACAGATACGATAGCAACGTTTCAGAGTGATTGAGGCAGAAGCATGAGTAAGCAGGAAATAGAGGTATTCTGTACATGTTCAGACGAATTAGATCAGTTTAGAAACGCAGCATATGTCTGAACAGACACGATTTCTGTATTGCTGTATGTTTGAAATCATAATAGTAGAATATGTGGATGAGAGTGGGAGAGCGAGAGTTTATGTGGTCAATTAGAGTGTGAGATAAGGAGGGAGAGGAAGAAGAGAGTGGCGTAAAGATGAACAAAGATAGACAGAGAGAGTAGAGCTCACGAAAGTTTCAGAGGAAGCGATGACATCAGAAATGGATGATCTGTAGACCCTTCACCAGCATCTTTTGGAGCCCCAATGTCTTTCAGAGTGCTGTGCAAATAATGACTTGTATTTACAACTCTAATAGAGGAATAATGACCAGATATTTGTTCATCACAGTGATGGATCAGTCTTTTTTTAAAAGAAAGGATAAAGTAATCACCCTCTGAACATGTATGCACGAGGGGTAATTGAAAGTCTATGCAGTGTTGTTACTCAAAATGACAGATGGGCTCCCACAACTTTCAGGGTCGGGTATTGGTGGAACCCTCCTCCGACCAGCTTTTTTTAAAATCTGAATCCCACTGTTAGATGTGGTTCGCCATTTCCGTTTGAGCAAATCAGATTCCGATCTGTGCCGTTACCTCCTGTCAGAGCATCCACTGTGTGATGTTCAATTCACAGGAGGTCGGCTTGTTTGGCTGAGGGAGGGTACACGGTGGAAAGTCAGCATGGCTTCTCCATTCCTAGGTCGGGACGTTTGTAGTGAGATCTCGCAGTGTTAGGAGTCAACAGTGAGTACATCCAGGGTCATTCACTTCGCACCATGGACACGACTGCACAACCAGCTCTGGAGTTTGTGTCCTTCCAGTGGGGCAAGGATAGAATGTGCACTGCTCCTGATCGAAACTGGCACTTGTTGGTAAGCAATGATTCTCTAATGCTGACTGTACTGGAGTTATAAGATGTCCGTATTCTCTTGCCATTTCTTAACTCCCCCTCTCTTTCTGTCAATATGAGCAAACACACAAATCACAGTGAAAAATGAATAACGAACAAGGGGCTGCAATCAATGCTATAAGTTTTATTGCCACAAATCAGAACGTAATGTTTCAGGGGTGATGAAATTGACTCAGTGGGGCTGAGCCTGTATAACAGGAATGCAGTTAGTGTCAGTTGGAGGTTCAGAGGAGTCGCAAACGTGGGACAATTCCCAATGCCTCAGTTATTTCTTCTTACAGCAGCGTAACCCTTCAGGGCAATACACAACGATGTAAACGTCTCCTGGATCGCAGCGATTCGCTTTGCACACTGCTCCGACAAATGCACAAGAGGAGAATCCACCTTGCCAACAGAAAGGGAGATATTATTGAAGCAACGGTCGAGACTGACCAACCCTGATGCCTGCTATCACTAGTATACGTGGACATCAGAACGCTGTACAATATTCCCATTGCCTTGTTACCGACGGATAAGGAGAAGAGAACCATTGGACTACAGTAAAGTAATGGCACAAGCAGAGAGAACTTTCATCCCAAAAACTCCGTGCTGGTCGAAAGATAAAGTCGCCTATTCTGGCTCAACATTCAGGACCTGATGTGCATTGTTATAGTTTCCAGATTTACCCGTACAGACTCAAGTTCAATTCATATGCATTTCTTCTGGAATCTCTCTAGAGCACTGATGCTCTCCCTGTAATGTGCTAACCAGTTTTCCGCAACAAACCTCGGGCTGAGTTCAAACCAGCGCCTCACAAGTTAAGATAGAATATCTGGATCAGAGCGGGCTTGGAAGGCTAAAGAGTCTGTTCCTGTACTGTAAACTTTGAAAAACGAATTGCCTTTACTTGACCAAAACATCCATTCCAAGTCAACAGAAAAGATTGAATTTCAACCACTAAAGAACTTTACGAAACAATCAAATGAAACTTGCTTAGATTCCACAATCCATTTGCGAACGATTGCACTGAGGTTTCAATTGTTAATTTTTCCCTCATTGTAATGTTTTCTCCCCGGTCGAGTGCCCTTTTCTTTCTGGAATTCACACTTACACTGCTCATTACTTTTCATCGGTGACAACATATTGGGGATCTTCAGTGCCGATGGAAATTTCCTTTGAAAATGCAGCTAACACTTTCACGCTAATTTGTTGTTTCTCTTTCTAATTCTTCGATTGTGTAAATAGTTCAGAACACTGCACTATAAGGATTATTCTTCAAACTTCCATTCAATAACAAAATTGTAACTGTGATCAAACTATGCGTTACAAAAATGCCCCTTTATAGAATGCTTACATACTGAGTACTGCCAGTTTACAGAGAGCTGATAACTTCCTCAAAGTTTCCTCCCGTGGAGAATCTCATCTTATTCATTTTAGCTCTATGAATACTACAGCTTTAGGTGTGACCGTCTTGTGTTAACTGATTGACATAGTAAATTTGCTTGTTCAGTTTAACTTCAGATTTGAGTTATTACAACAGTACCCCATTCACGAGACAATTGCACAATTACCTGTCGAGTGTGCAGAATATCCTGGCAGACGGGAACTAATATTTCTTGAGAAGCAGTCTTTGTAAACCACTTAAGTAGCATGGGGAAATTTATCAGTGATCTTTAAAGATGGCAATGTCCATTTAGGCAATGCGTTTGTACGACTTGGCAACTGTCACCACTCTGTATTGATCACTAAATATGGTGCTGTCATCAAGAAATTTCATATTCACCCTTTTGAAGACAGCGAGCTTCTCTCTGTCTTTAAATACAGGCTATGTATGCTCAGAGGGTTACTGTTGATCTGAAACTGAATACAATATAAATTACGGCCATTTCATTATGAAGGTTACAAAAACAGTTTCGAGTCTTGGGAGACGTGAGCGAGTCACTCATCTCCTAAATCCCAGTCTCTTCACCATCTAAAAGGTGCAAGTGAGGATTGAAATAGAAATCATCTGACTTGCTTGAGCGGATGCATCTCCGACAATACCCAAGAAATTCGACACAATTCCAGGAAAAGCAGCCACTTGGTGCGCAACACATCTGGAGCCGCCCCTCTACTGCCGATTCGCACTTTAGCAGCAGTGTGTATCGTTGACCATGAATGCGGGATTTCAAAGAGAAAGAAAGAATAGTGAAACTGGTCTTGGTCTCCTCTGCGCCAAGAAGAGGTAACTTAACTCAGATGCTAAAAATTGTGGACAATTTTGAAAGGGTAATGGAAGATGTCATTTTTCCTACTTGTTGGTAGGTCAGAAAGTGGGATTTCAATTTCAAGATTTTAACAAGAGAGCTGGGAATGAGACGAAAAGAAAGGTCTTCAGTCAGAAATTTGTTAGTTCTTGCAATGTGTTTCTTAAAAACTGTTTCATTCTGCAGGGACAACTGCTGATAATATTGAAAAGTACTCTTCATGTCCCTGTTCTCCTATACTCCCCTCATGTCGTCCCAATGGGAGTTGTTACTCAGAGAATTATCAGGAGTGGAGTGCACTGCTTGGGTGTGCAGTGGAGGTGAATTCCATCGCATATTTCAGAAAACAGAGCTAGATATATGTTTGGTAGTGTTGAATAGAGAAGACTGCAGAGAGAGGACTTGAGGACAGGACAAGTGGGGTTTCCCTTTTAGGAGCCAGGATATGCACGATAGCTTACTATAAACGTTCAAGATTTCTGGAGACTGGGTCCAATGTGATTCCTGAAAACTCAGGGAGACCCACAGATACATTGATTCACAGAATTCCAAAGAGATGCTTCATCCCATCAAGTATCTACTGCCAATGACGTACAAAACCTACATGAGGCCACATTCCCACAGATCCATTGACGTCAGTGCTTACTGAAGGGTGCAGTGCTCCCACCTCAGCTACCCTGCCAGGCAGAGCATTTCAGACTACCATCTCTCTCTGAATGACGAATTATTCCCTCAATTCCTGTCTGCAAACCTGCCATTTCCATTAAAATGTTCTCCTCTTTGGTCTGGCCAATTTGATGAAGTGGAGCAGTTACATCATAACCAGTCTGCCCATGACCCTCATAACCATTAATAGCTCTAACAGGTCTCCTCGGACACTCTCTGCTCCAAAGAAAACAACCTGAGCTTAGTCTATCTCTCTTCTTTTCTCAGATATTTTTATTCAACCGACTTTAGCTGTGACTCTCTTTCTGTGTGTATGCGTGATTGCATGTGTGCGTGCGTGTGTGTGTGTGTGTAGGTGCAAGCAAGTGGGAGAGATAAAAACCCGGCACGTTTTGAATGAATTAATTAATGCTTGTTTAATGTAAACCTTTCTGTCTGCCCTTCTGATCATCCAGCGATGACGTAGATCAAAAGTGCAAATCAAAGCTAGGTTTTCTTTTGTAAAAAATCACTTCAGTGTATTAAAACGGTCGGCGTCTTCCCTGACTTATTGAGGCACAATAAGTGTATCTGTGTGTATGTCTCTTTACATATCAGTACGGGTGTGTGCATGTCTGCTTGTATGTGCACAATTATGTTTTTCTGTGTCCGTGGATACGGGTATCACTCAATGTGCTGCGTATGTCGCTGTGCGTGTGTGTGTGAGAGAGAGAGAGAGGGGTTGGGGAGGGATCGAGAGAGAGAGTGGGGGGGAGAGAGAGGACACATCTGCCAGGGATGGGAAACAATTTAAATGAATGTCTTAAAACATGAAGATTCTGAGGCTGAGAGTATCCTTCACTCTCTTTCTCTCTCTCTTTATCTCTCTCTCTCTCTCTGTTTCTGTCTCTATTCCTCTCCTGTTTCAACCGATACAATACAAATCTCTACTGAAGTCCCATGTAACTGTTGAACAAACAGCTTTTTTTGACCTCTCATGTAACTGCAAAAGAAGCAGTTTCTTAGCGAAAAGTCAATCTTTGTTAATTTCTAAGGATAGACAATTGTTTCGTGCTTCAATGAATGTTTTTCGACACGCAGAGACATTTTGTTCGATTCCTAGTGAGGTTGCCACTGCAAGTTGAGCAGGTGGAGATGCATGTGAAAAATTAAAGGAAATCAATCGTTCTACTCTGTGTTATATGCGAAAATCTTGTCTTCATATGGACAATGCAAATGGGTTATTCGGTATGGAGATGCATGCATTACTTTGATTGGAGCCCCATATGGATACCTGACATTGCAGGTGAAATGAACTTCATATTGCAGGTGCAAAGTGGCGATAAATAGATTAAAAAAAAATCTCTTGTCGTTATGCCATGACCTGGACTAAGTTCAGAGACCAATTCAAAATGGACCAATTTTTTTTAAAAAAATCACACAACACCAGGTTATAATCCAGCAGGTTTATTTGGAAGCACTAGATTTTGGAGCGCTGCTCCTTCATGAGGTAGTTGTGGAGTACAAGATCGGAAGGCACGGAGTTTATAGCAAAAAAATACAGTGTGATGTAACTGAAATTATATATCGAAACAGACTTTGCTCGTGTACTTTAATCAAATTGTTAAATGCGTTAAACAGCGGGAACAACCAAAGTATTTACTGCCTCTGAAATCTGTGGAGACTCACTTCTTTCAAGTCATTTTGTCAACGATTGAAACAACTCACTTCTAAAGCAGCAGTGCAGATTCCATCGCTCTGCAACTGATTCTGTATCAAGCGCTCACTTGGACGAAATCACTGTAAGGTATCAACATGTGTAGCAAAATTTCCTATTAATTGTGCTTGTCTCTGCTCGTGTTTACTTATTGCTAAGTGTGCTGCCTTGTACAAAGTAACATGTAATAACACGAATTGCCTTTTCAAACGTGGTGATGAGCTCCCTCACTGAAGATCCACAGGCGGTGCTGGGGTAAGCACATGGAGCAGTGTTGTCAGGAAGCAATGGGTAAAGTTTGAGCCCTAACATTGAGAAGGAACGGTTATGTAGTCACCTGCATAGAATTGTTGTGGTTTGCACGTGACCATCAAAGTCTCACTACATCTGCTGTGCCTTTTATTTTCTTGTTACTAATCATAGCTCGAGAGTGTGCTGTGAAATGGACCTTTGTGAACAGAGGCAGTGCTTATTGTGCCGCTATGGGGATGGTGCAATTAGTTCTTGTTCAAGTGTTTAACATATGATTCATCAAACGGCAGACTGTCGCCTCGGTAGAATCAAGTGTTGATGCTACGGAATGCCCAGCCTCTGGCCTGCTGATGCAACATTAGCATGTATGTTATTCAGGTTCAGCAAAAAATAAGTGGCCAAAAACGGAATGGTAGTTGTGCAGATTTCAGCGAGGGAAATGTCATTGAGCATCAACGTAGGGATGGTTGAGATTGGTTTGATTTCATTTTGTTGAAATTGCAACTTCAGTGAAGACTGTGTGATTGTGTGACCTTTGCTATTTGTGAGCACGAGTTTGAATGATCTCTGTGTCATGTTGTGTTTGGACCTAAAGTACTTGCGTACTAATGTGTCTGATTGAAACTCTTAGCAGCAGTTCCGCTTGTGATTGGAGAAGGAAAATTAAACATCTTCAGGACACATCTATTGCAACGGATACAGTAGATGGCATTCGTGGAAGTACAGGTAAATAGGTGTCGAATGTGGAAGGAATCTTTTGGATCTTAGAGGTGACGGGGGATACCGGCGCAGCTTTTTCACTTCTTGCGGTGGCAGGGGAGGTGCCAGGAGGGGTAGTTGTGTTGGTTAGGGACGTAAACCTAACAGGAGAACTGTCTCTCCGAAGCACAGATATTTGGAGGCAGTTTGGATTTGGCAGAAATGGCGGACGATGACGTGGTGCATCCAGAGGTCAGTGTAGTGGAAAGTGAGGACTGGCGGGGTTTTGCCCTTGTTGCGAAATGAAGGTTGAGTTTCATTGGCAGAGTGTGGTAAGTATAGCAGATGCACGGGGGCATTGTGTACCACATTGTAGCGGAAGTTCCTGTCTTTGAAGAAGGACCTCATCAGGGATGTTCTATGGTGGAACTAGTTCACCTGTGAGCAGATGCGGTTGAAGCAGAAAATTGAGAATAAGATTAGCCATTTATAACGGAGGCAGGGTGTAGGGAGGTGTAGTCCAGATAGCTGCAGGAGTCAGTGTGTCTGTAGTGGATGCCAGTGTTGAGTCGGTCACAGGTTAATGGAGACACAGAGATCCACAGAGGGTAAGTATGTGTCTGTGAAGGTCATTTTCACTCCATTTGGTCTCCTCTAAATTGGGGAGATAGAATGCCATGTTGCGTATCGTTTCAGAGAACATCTCTGGGACATCTGCAATAAGCAACCCCGCCGTCCCATGGCTGAAAATTTTAATGCCTACTCCAACACCGCCAGGGACATGCAGGCCGTGGGGCTGCATCATCGTCAAACACTAACCATCCGACGCCTTGAGGACGATCGCCTCCCGCTTTGGGACCCCCAAACCACACGGGATCAATGTGGATTTCAGCAGTTTCTCCAGTTGCCCTCCCACCACCTTATCTCAGTCTCAATCTTACAACTCGAAAAAAACCCTGTTGAACCGTCCGAGCTGGCCACCTTCCTTCCCACATATATGCTCCACTCTCCTCTCTGACCCATTAGTTTCACCTTCACCTTCATCTACCTATCACATTCCCAGTTGCATTATCCCAGCCCCAGCCCCTCTTGCTTATCACTCAGCCATTTGGTACACAGGTCCTTCATCTTTCATGATGAAGGGCCTCTCCCTGACATTTCGATTCGCATGCTGGTAGACTGGTTGTACTTTTCCAGCACAACACTCTTCGATTCCATGTACACCACATCCACTGCTTTACCCTGATCCCATCTGTTTAGTCACCTTCTCAAAGAACTCAATGTGGTGCCACATGACCTACCCTTTGCAGACCCGTATTCACTATTCCAAATTAAATTATTTCTTTCTACCGGATTAAAAATCCTATCTCTTATTTTCCTATCCAACACTTTACCGACAACCAAAATAAGTTTCACTAATCTTTAATTAGCAGGATTAACTCTACTCCCCTTCTTGAACAGATATGGACATAATTTGCTGTCCTCAAATCTTCTGTCACTATTGCTGTCGGAATGACGAAATAAATAACCAAGTCAAAAGTTCTGCATTTTTCCCCCCAGCTTCCCAGGGAATCTTAGGATAAATCCCAACCGGTATCAGAGACGTATCTGTTAGAACACGTTTCAGAATTGCGAACACGTCCTCCTTATGAATATCAATCCGGTCTAGTCTGATCGCCTGGATATGAATATATTCCACAGCAACATTGTAATTATCAGTTTGAATACGAAGGGAAAATGACCGTTAAGCACTTTGCCTATCTCATCGGAATTGACACAAAACATCTCAATGCTGATCTTGACTGGTTTGAATCTTACTCTAATCATTTATTTGTTCCTGACATGTCCCATGAACGTTACCTTTGCTTTCGCAAATTCTGATTTCCTTAAGTTTATTACAGCTTTTGCTTCGTGTAATCGTTCAAACAGGTCTGCCAGCTCTACCATATAATCTTTATGCATCCAATTTGGGGCGATAATTACAGAGACGTCTTCCGTTTTCCCCAATTAAGGTATCTGACAATAATTACATAATAAGTCCAACACTGTGATGAAAATGGTTTGTCCAATATTCTCTACACACTCTTCCAACCTAGATGTTGGTAATTAGTTCGATTTTGTTCTGGCATTGATCATCCGATAATCATCACAAAATCATTGATACTCTCCAATTTTGGGAACTGATATGATCGATGAACTCCACACGCTCTGCCTCGGTTAGATCATATATTAGTTGAGCATCACACCCACTTCCTCTCTGTATTTGATACGATGAAGGCTGTAGTCGTGTTGTTGCATTGGAACAACATTCCCTACGTGTAGCTCATGCGCAAAAGCATCTTATTCCTGCATATGTCCTCATTGTGCTGTAACCACCCTTTCAGCTGCGTTCTTTGCCCGGGAGGCAGACAGTTTCTGAACTCACGCTACTCTCCAAGGATTTCATCCTTTCTTAACGAAGTTTGAGGCATATCAACATCCCGCTTTGATTCGTTAATTCTGCGGGGCAGTAACTCAGACCTGTTTCACCATCTCCTATTCTCTATTATAACAATGATTGAAAATATTCACATGCCATGTCCTTATAATTATCATTGCTATCTGGGATCTTTGCCGGATAGCTAACCTGACTCAACTTTTTCTCAATTTGATAGGGACCACTGAACCTGATAATATACTCTTAACATGGTATTCAGGGCCTGTTGCGACGTTTCGAAATTTCACTGGGACTCAGAGCAATAGGCAGTCGATTTAAAGTATTGTATACCCCAGACATTCACAATTTCCTCAATGAGCTTAGCAGTAAGCAGTCTTGATCTGATTGAATGTATCTGGGTCGCCTGCACAGCGTGAACAAATCTGCTAACACATCCACCACACTTTTTGCCTCAATATTCCATAATGTAATTGCCTTCATAAATCTCATAGATATATCCATTATGATTAGCAAAAATGGTTCCCACGGTCGGTTACGGGAAGGGGACCCACACAATCAATTAAAGGTGCTTGTTTTATTACTGCTGTGTCTTACCTACCATTTGGCATTTACAACACGTTCAAAAATGTAAACCACATCCTTGTTCTTCTCAGGCCAAGTGAAATGCTGCTGTACATTAGCCAGACTCCTCAGTACACCTAGATGGCCTCCTACGAGAAGTCAATGTGCGACAAATAACACTTAATCACTGTACGCTATACTGGCATATAGTCTGTTGCACCTCTGTCTGTTTTTCCTCTGCAATAACCTGCCGTAGTCTCTATGTTCGTCTGAGGATTCAATCTTTAAGATAACAACACTACACAGTGCAGGAAATTCTCAAGTACGAAGCTGAAGAGCCAGAGGTGGTGGTACATGTTGGCACAAATGATGTCGGGAAGAAGAGGAGGAACATACCACAGCGGGACTTCGGAGAACGAGGAAGAAGGCTTAAAAGCAGGACGTCCAGTGTTATTACCTCCGGTTTATTCCAGTTCGTCGCGCTGGTAAGGCCAGAAACAGGGAGTTAATGGACTTGAACGTGTGTCTAGGGAACTGGTGCAGGAAGCAAAGATTTAAATTCTTGGATCACTGGGGTTATTTCGTGGTAAGCATTAATTATACAAGAGAGACGGTTTGCACCTTAATAGTCATGATTTGGAGATGCCGGTGTTGGACTGGGGTGTACAAACTTAAAAATCACACAACACCAGGTGATTCCAATGAAACCTGTTGGATTTTAACCTGGTGTTGTGTGATTTTTAACTTTGCACCTTAAGAGTTGGGACCAGTATTTTGGCAGTGAGGTTTGCTACGGCAACCCAGCGACGTTTAAAATAAGTTGCGGGGGCAGGGGGAGGGGGAACAAACTGGATGTTTAAGAAGGAAATTGAATGGAAAGTTAGAACAAGGGAAATCAAGAAAGACAACTGTATCAATGAAGCACAAAACTAAAAAGGAGATCATGCTGTAAGGTGGAGTGAAATAGGAGTTGATGGGAAGGGTGAGGGCAGTAACAAATTAAAACTACTGTATATGAATGGACGATGCATTAGAAATAAGATGGATGAGCTTCAGGATCTATTGGACATTGGCAAATACGATATTGTGGGGATAACTGAGCCATGACTTCAAGTGGACAGGGCCTGGGAAATGAATATTCAAGGCTACACGTGCTATGGTAAGGCCAGGCTGACGGGCAGAGGGGGTGGGGTGGCCATGTTGGTAAGGGATGATATTCAGTCCCTTGCACGGGGGGACCTAGAATCAGGGGATGTAGAATCAGTATGGCGAGAGCTGAGAAATTCCAAGGGTTAAAATTCCCTCTTGGGAGTTTTCTACAAGCCCCCAAACAGTAATCTGGATGTCGATATAAGTTGGATCAGGAGCTGAAATTGGCCTGTTGCAAAGATGTTACTACAGACGTTATGGGGGATTTCAACATGCAGATAGATTGGCAGAATCAGGATGGTATTGGACCTCAATAAAGAGACTTTGTGGAGTACATCCGTGATGGATTCTTAGAACAGCTGGTGCTGAAGCCTACCAAGGAGAAGGCAATTCTGGATCTGGTATTGTGCAACTAACCAGAATTGATCGGGGACCTTGAAGTGAAGGAGCCATTGGGAAGTAGTGACCAGAATACAATAAGCTTCAATCTGCAATTTGAGAGGGAGAGGTTACAATCGGAAGTGACAATATTTCTGTTGATTAAGAGGGTACTATGGAGCTATGAGGGAGGAGCTGGCCAATGTTCAATGGTATAATACCTTAGCAGGGATTACAGTGGAGGAACAATGGCAGATATTTCTGTGTATAATGCAGAAGATGCAGGATCAGTTCATTCCAAAAAGGAAGAAAGATCCTTGCAGGAGGCAGGGGTGGCCGTGGCTGACGAGGGAAGTTAAGAAACATATAAAGTTAAAAGTGGAAAAGTATAAGATCACAAAGATAAGTTGGAAAACGGAACACTGGGAAGCTTTTAAATAACAAAAGAGGATTACTAAGAAGGAAATACGCAGAGAAAAAATGAGGTACGAAGGTAAACTGGCCAAAAATATAAAGTAGGATAGTAAAAGCTTTTTTTAAGTATGCGAAATGCAAAAAAAAATGTTTTAGATTAAAATTGGGCCCTTGAAGACAGAAACAGGGGAATAAATTACGAGGACCAAAGAAATAGTCGACAAATTGAATTGGTACTTCAGATCTGTGTTCACTGGCGAAGACACAAGCAATTTCCCTGAGGTAAAAATGGCTGAATGACCTGAATTTAAGGGAATTTATATTTGCCAGGAATTGGTTTTGGAGAGACGGTTAGATCTGAATGTTGATAAGTCTCCGGGGCCTGATGGTCTACATCCCAGGGCACTGAAGGAGAAATCGTGGAATCGTTGGTGATTATTTTCCAGAGTTCGATAGATTCGGGATCAGATTCTGGATTAGTGGTGCTGGAAGAGCACAGCAGTTCAGGCATCATCCGAGGAGCAGCAATATCGACGTTTCGGGCAAAAGCCCATCATCAGGAAAAAAGCCTTGACGAAGTTTTCCTCCTCTCTCGAGAAGAATCTCAGGGAGTCCCTCTCCCACTGCAACTCCCAAGTCATTTCCTCTGACCTGAAGCTCTTCAACCGTGTCGTGAAACAAACTCGCTACCACAGCCACATTTGCTTCCTCAGCTTTATTCCTGATGAAGGGCATTTGCCCGAAACGTCGTTCCTGCTGCTCCTCGGAACTCCCTGAACTGCTGTGCTCTTCCAGCACCACTGATCCAGAATCTGGTTTCTAGGATCTGCAGTCATTGTTTTTACCTCGTTGATTTTAACCCTACTGCGAATCCTCTTGCAAGAATGCCTGCCTTGAAGAAGTTTTCCTCCTCCCTCGACAAGAATCTCAGCGAGCCCCTCTCCCACTGCAACTCCCAGGTCATTTCCTCTGCCCTGAATCTCTTCAACCATGTCCTGAGACAAACTCGCTACCACAGCCTCATTTGCTTCCTCAGGCTTTATTCCTTATGAAGGGCTTTTGCCCAAAACGTCGATTTTGCTGCTCTTCGGATGCTGCCTGAACTGCTGTGCCCTTCCAAAACCACTAATCTAAATTCCGGATCAGTTCCATCGGATTGGAGGGTGGCTAATGTTGTGCCACTTTTTAAGAAAGGTGAGAGAGAAAAAGCAGGAAATTATAGACCAGTAAGTCTGACCTCAGTGGTGGAAACGATGCTGGATTATATTATTAAGGATGATATTACGACCCATCTGGATAGTAGTAACAGGATAGGTTAGAGTTAGCATGGATATCTGAAGGGAAAATCATGCTTGACTAATCATCTGGAATTTTTTTGAGGATGAAACTCTGAAGATGGATGTGGGAGATTCAGTAGATGTAGTGTATCTGGACATTCAGAAAATTTTTGATAAAGATTCACATCGGAGGTTAGTGTGCAAAATTAGGGCGCAGGGTATTGGGCGCAAAGTATTCACTTAGATTGAAAGTTGGTTGGCTTACAGGAAACAAAGAGTAGTGATAAACGGCTCCATTTCGGAATGGCAGGCAGTGACCAGTGGGATATCGCAGGGATCATTGCTGGGATCGCAGCTTATTTACAATATATATTCAAGATATAGAAGAGGATATTAGTAATAAAATTAGCAAATTTGCTGATGATACTAAGCTGGGTGGCATGATGAAATGTGAGGAGGATGTTAGGAGATTACAGGGTGACCTGGACAGGTGAGGTAAATGGTCAGATGCATGTCAGAGTCAGTTCAATGTGGAAAAATATACGGTTATCCTGCTCGATCCATGTCTCCGAAATAGCTCCAACAACGAAGTCTCAGGTACCTATCCATGCTGCATACTCACCTACCTTATTTCACCTCCAACTGTTAGAATCTTCAAAGGATACATATACAACTTTGAAATTGAACACTTTTCTTTCCAATGAATATCTTCCTGTCCCTTCTCTTCCTGTGTTTCTCACTTCCCCGCGTCCATTTGTCCAGATGAATAGCTAGGGTAAGTAAAATAACAGTGATGAACTGCTGGGCGTCTGAAGGAAAAGCAGAAATGGCTGGAGAAACTCGCCAGGTCTGACGGAATCTGGGAAGTAGGGGGCAGAGTTAATGGTCCAGACTCTCTCTGCTTAGCACTGACTCCTCACAGCGCCAGGGACTCGAGGTTGATTCCGTCGTCATGTCACCATATGTGTGGAATTTGTTTGTTCTTCACGTGTCTACCTGGGTTTCATCTGAGTGCTCCGGTTTCATCCCACAGTCGAAAGATGTGCAGCACAGGTGAACTGACCATTCGAAATTAACCACTGTTTTCAGGGAGGTGTAGGTAAGGTGCATTAGTCTGGGTTAAGTGCAGAGTGGTAGGGGAATGGGTCTGGGTGAGTTACTCTTCAGAGTTTGGGTCTGGGCTAGTGGGCCAAAGAACCTGTTTCGACGCCGTAGGGATTATATTATTCATGTTTCAGGTCCTGTTTCCCTACTTCAGTAATTAGTATGTTCTACCCACTCCCGTTTCGGGTAGAGGATTCGGCTGACACCGATTCTTCTCTGCTAAATTTGCAAAGAGCCTGTGGCATTCCCTGACAGAGTCATGCATCATTTGTGAAGGCTGCTACCTCTAAGTGGACTGCGAAGATGAGAAAACATCCGGGAAACAGCACACCAGGTTCGAAAGAACGATACATAGTTGAGGGGGGATGGTGGTGGGGATGGGTCAGATTGACATTTTGGACATACTGCCTGCATTCTCCAATGTAGTTATACATTGTATCTCCGTTTGACTGTCCACAGAGTTGAGACCAAGGCATTTTCACACTGTTCTAATTTACCTCTGCAAATGTAATGGCTGTAAAAGAATAACAAAAAACAATGAACAAAATAAGAAAACATAATCTGCACAGGAACAGGCGCTTTGGCCCTCCAAGCCCGCGCTGATCCCGAGTCTCTATCTAATCCTGTCACCTATTTTGTAATTTTCTGTATCCTTTCGCGCCATGCCCATTCATGTATCTGTCGAGATACATCTTAAATGACACTATCATGCCTTCTTCCACCATATCCACTTGCAAAGTGTTCGAGGCACCTATCACACACTGCATAATGAATTTTCCATAGTATCTCCCTTCAACCTTTCCCATCTCACCTTGATCTGGTGATCCTTAGTACCGAATTCCCCAGTCAGTGACAAAAAAACTTCCTTCTATTCACCACGAGTGTACCTCTCATGATTTTGTTTACCTCAATCAATTCACCCTCATTTTTTGTCTTTCTAATGAAAATATTTCCATCCGACTCAATCTCTCTTCACAGCTTGGTCCCTTCATATCAGCCAATATCCTGGTGAACCTCCTCTGCACACTCGCCAAACTATCCACATCATTTTCATAATGTGGAGACCAGAACCGAACTAGGAAGGAATCAAATGTGACGGAATTAATCAACTGCAACATGACCTGTCAACTCTGGTACACAATACCCTGACCGATGAAGGAAATCATGTCATCTATCTTCTTGACCACTCTATTGAACTGCTTTGCCACATTCAGGGTACAATGGAAAAAATCACGCAGATCTCTTTGGTAATTAATTTTCAAAAAGGCATTTCCATTTACACGTATTATTCGTTCTTGAATTGGAACTTCCAAACTGTTCCATGATACTTCGCCCGGATTGAACTCCATCTGTCATTTCTCCTCCAAACTCTCCAGTGTGTCCATATTCTGCTGTATCCTCTGACAGTCCCTTTCAATACCTGCTCCTCCATCAATCTGAGAGTCATCTTCACACTTGTTAATCAGAACACTTCTCCCTTCGTGCAAGTCATTTATGTATGTCACAATCAATGTGTTCACAACACGCATTCCTGTGGAAAATAACTTTTCACAGCAACTCCCTTCCCTACTATTCGATGTCTACTGCTTCACAGCCAGTTCTCTATTCATATAGCTAGTATATCCTTTACCCCATGCGACTTCACTTTCTCCACCAGACTGTCATGGGAAAACAGATCAAACGCCTTCCAAAAGTTCATGTTTTTGACCATTACACCCTTTTCCTCATCAATCAAGTTTATCAATTCCACAAGAAATTCGATTAAGTTTGTTAGACATTACTTTCCCTCCACAAAACCATGCTGCCGGTTACTGCCTATTTCCTGCAGGTCTAAATAGTTTATTTGCCTCAGTCTGTTCCCCCTCAGCTTCACCATCGCTTATGTCAGGCTCATCGGTCTATAATTTATGGACTACCTCTACTAACCTTCTTAAACAAAGCGACACCAGACCTCTGGGACTTTATCCGTGTTCGAAGATGTTGCAGAGATACCTATTAAGATCCCAGCTATTGCCTCTAACACTTCCCTCAGTGTGCTGGGCATGTCTCCATCAGAACCTCGGACTTGTTCGCTCTTAAGCTTTTCAGACTACCTACCCATTCCAGCCTATTTATGCCGACTTTATCGCGTGTGACCAAACATCTATCCCTAACCTCAACATTCGTCATGTCCCCCTCTTTGGTGAATACTGAGGCAAAATACTAATTAACAATCTCACCCATTTTCTCCGACTCCATGCATAACCACCCTCCTTTCTCCATGAGTTGCACAACCCTTTCTCGATTTAGCCTCTTGCCCCTTTTCTGTGAGAAAAGGGCCTTGAGATTGTCCTTAATACTGTTTACACAAGACATTTCATGGCGTTTTTTAAACTTCTTAAATCTTCGTTTCAGATTGGTCCTACTTTCACGATATTCACCCAAAGCTTCATCTGCTCTCAATCACCTAGATTTTGGCAAAACGTACTTTTTCTTCTCAGCTAATCTTACAATTTCAAACTTTGTGAGAAGACTTATAGCTCGGGTGCTCGTTGTTCTGGTTCTGTTCGCCGAGCTGGGTACTTGTGTTGCAGACGTTTCGTCCCCTGTCTAGGTGGCATCCTCAGTGCTTGGGAGCTTCCTGTGAAGCGCTTCTGTGATGTTTCCTCCGGCATTTATAGTAATTTGTTTCTGCAAATTCCGGTTGTCAGTTCCAGCTGTCCGCTGCAGTGGCTGGTATATTGGGTCCAAGTCGATGTGCTCTTGATTGAATCTGTGGATGAGTGCCATGCCTCTAGGAATTCCCTGGCTGTTCTCTGTTTGGCTTGTTTGACTTCACATTCACAATCAACAACGAAATATATTAACAAATCGACGGCACACCCATGGGCTCACCCATCTCTGGACTCATAGCAGAAGCGGTAATGCAATGGTTAGAACAAGCAGTTTTACCACAAATTCAACCTCAATTCTGGGTCAGATATGTAGATGATACCTTTGTAATCATTAAAAACACAGAAATAGAGATCATCAACGCCACACTCACAGGAATCCGATTCACTAGAGAGGAAGAAAAGGGGAACCAACTCCCATGACTAGACGTGATGGTACAGAGAAAACCGAAAGGAGAATTCATCACAAAGGTATACAGGAAAGCCACGCACACAGACCAAGTCCTAAACTACGAAAGCAACCACCCCAACACACACAAAAGCAGTAGCATATAGGCACTGTTCAAAATGGCCACCAGACACTGCAGTACACCAGAACTGCAAAAAGAGGATGAAGAACACCTATATAATCCATTCGCCAAACACGGATACCCCGGCAATTTCATCAAAAGATTGCTAAGGGGAAGACAACAGAATGAGGACATGCCACAACCCAAAGGACTAGCCACACTATCATACATCAAAACATTTCTGAACTCACAGCCAGACTACTGCGACCACTAGGACTCATAACAGCATACAAACCAACAGCCACTCTCAGACAACAACACAACAGGACGAAGGACCCGATACCCAGCATGAGCAAGACCAATGTGGTGTACAAAATCTCATGCAAGGACTGCACAAAACACTACATAGGACAAACAGAAAGGCAGCTCACGATCCGCATCCATGAACACCAACTCGCCACGAAACGACATGACCAGCTATCCTTAGTAACCACACACTCAGATGACAAGCAACATGTGTTCGACTGGGACAACGCTACTATTATAGGATAAGCCAAACAGACAACAGCCAGGGAATTCCTAGAGGCATGGCACTTATCCACAGATTCAATCAATAAACACATCGACCTGGTCCTAATATACCGGCCACTGCAGCGGACAGCTGGAACTGACAACCGGAAGCGACATATGCAAATCACTATAAATACTGGAGGAAACATCACAGAAGCGCTTCACAGGAGGCTCCCAAACACTAAGGATGTCACCTAGACAGGGGACGAACCGTCTGCAACACAAATTCCCAGCTCGGCGAACAGAACCACAACTTTCTATTTCACCTGTCATCCATGCTTTCTTAATCTTTCCGTTCGTATCCCTCATTTTCGCAGGCACATGTGCGTCTTGCACTCTTATCAAACTCTCTTGAAAAGCCTCCCACACATCAAATGTGAATTTACACTCAAAAAGCTCATCCCAATCCACGCCACCAGATCGTGCTGAATTCTGCTGCCATTGTCCTTCCCTCAGTTTAGCTCTTTTCCATTAATACCACGGTCGTCTTTGAGCACGAGGATTCTACAAGTTACGGAAGTGTGATCACTATTCCCTAAATAATCCCCAGCTGAAATTTGAACAACTTGGCCAGGATCGTTCCTCAACATAATTTCCAGTTAGACCCGATTCCAAACGGGACTATTTACATACTGCTCTATAAAACTCACCTGGATGTTTCTAACAAATTTTGTTCCATTAAGAACTCTGACAGGAGTCATTCCAAGTCAATGTTGGCATAATTAAAATCTCCCATTTCCAACATCCTGTTGCTCGTTTATCTTTACGTAATCAGTTGATATATTTATGCCTCTCTCTCACGATCGCGTTGGGAGGCCACTAGGAGAACCCCAGCATGTTTTAACCACACTGTTCCTATTTCTGAGCTCTGCCCATGTTGCTTCACTGCGCGAGTCCTCCATGTGCCCTCCTTCAAAGAAAAGAACAAAGACAACTTACAGCCCAGGAACAGGCCCTTCGGCCCACCAAGCCTGAGCCGATCCAAATGTATTGTCGAAACCTGTTGGTCAATTCCTATGTATCCGTATCCCTCTGTTCCCCACTTACTAATTAACTGGTCCAGATGCATCTTAAATGAATCTACCGTGTCTGCCTCTACCACCTCTGCTGGCAACGCATTCAAAACGCCCATCACCCTCTGTGTGAAGTATTTGCCGCGTGTATCCCCCTTAAACGTTCTACCTCTCACCTTGAAAGAGTGTCCTCTCGTTATTGAATGCTTCACCCTGGGAAAAGTCTTTTCTCTATCCACCTTGTCTGTAACCTTCATGATTTTATTAACCTCAATCAGGTCCCCCCTCAAATTCCTTTTTTCTAATGAAAATAAACCTAACCTACTCAACCTCTCTTCATAGCTAGCATCTTCCATACCAGTCAACATCCACGTAAACGTTCTCTGCACCCTTTCCAAAGCGTGCACATCCTTTTGGTACTGTGGCGACCAGAACTGTATACAGTATTCTAAATGCGGCTGAAGCAATGTCTTGTACAATTTTAATATGACTTGCCAGCGCTTATACTCAATACCCTGTCCATCGAAGGCAGCATACTATATACCGTATTGACCACTCTAGCCACCTATGCAGAAACCTTCAGGGTGCAATGGACCTGCACTCCCAGATCTCCCTGCCCATCAACTTTTCCCAAGGCTCTTCCGTTCATTGTATAATTCGCTCCAGAATTAGTCTTGCCTGAATGCATCGCCTCATATTTGTCTGGACTGAAAACCATTTGCCACATTTCCGCCCAACTCTCCAGCCTATCTATATCCTCCTGTATTCTCTGACAGTCCCTTATGCTTTCTACGACTCCACCAATCTTCGTGTCATCTGCAAACTTGCTGATCGTACCAATAATGACCACTTCCAGATCATTATTGTATATTAAAAACAACAGTGGCCCCAACACTGACACCTGTGGAACACCACTCCATTTCGTGAAACTCCCTTAAATTACTATTGTGTGTCTCCTGTTCCTCAACCAATTCTTTATCCACCTAGCGAGAATAACCTGATCACCATGTGACTTCACTTCCTCCATTCGTCTACCATGGGGAACCTTATCAAACGCTTTACAAAAGTCCATGTAGATGGCATAAACAGCCCTTCCTTCATCTATCATATTGGTCACTTCAGAGAAGAACTCTCTACAATTGATAAGGCAAGATCTCCCCGCACAAAACCATGTTGCCTATCACTGATAAGCCCATTTTTTTCTAAGTATAAATAGATCCGATCCGTCAGTGCCTTCTCCAGCAAATTTCCCACCAGTGACAACAGGCTCACTGGTCTGTATTTACCCGGAATATCCTTACTACCCTTCCTGTGCAGGGGGACAATATCAGCAGCACTCCAGTCCTCCGACCTGGATTCCACAAAAATATCTGTTAGGGCCCCAGCGATTTCCTTTTGCCTCCCTCAGCAACCTGGGAGAGCTCCCATCTGGTCCAGGGGATTTGTCCAACTTAATAACCTTTAGCCTACACAACACGCCTTCACTACTTATGTCAGCGTGATTCAGATTAATCAAACCTCTATCTCTAATCACAACATTCATCATGTTCCTCTCCTCAGTGAACACTGATGCAAAATAACCATTTAGAATCTCACCCATTCTCTCAGGCTCAACATACAGCCTTCCATCGTTATCCTTTAGTGGACCAGCCCTTTTTCTAGTTCGCCATTTGCTTCTTATATAAAAGTAAAATGTGTAAGGCTTCTCCTTAATTCTGCTCGCTCAAGCCAATTCATGGCCCCTTTTAGCCCACTTGACTCCTCATTTAAGATTTGTCCTACTATTCCGAAATTCTTCCAAGGCCCGTTCTGTTCTTAGCTGCTTAGACCTTGTGTGCTTCTCTTTTCCTCTCGGGTAGTCGTACAATTTCTCATGTCATCACGGTTCACGAATCTTGCCCTTCCTATCCTTTGCTTTCAACGGACACGCTAGTCCTGCACTACCATTAACCTCTCTTTGAAAGCCTCCCACATCTCCAGTGCGGATTTCCCTTCAAAGAGCTGTGTCAAATCCACATTTCCGAGCTCCTACCTAATTTTGATAGGCCCAGTTTTAGACTCTTCCTTTAGGACCACTCTCTTTTTATCTACGAGTATTCTAAAATTTACAGAATTGTGTTCACTGTTCTCAAAGAAATCCCCCACCGCAACTTCTACCACCTGCTCTGGCTCGTTCCCCAATAAAAGGTCCACTATGACTCCTTCCCTCGTCGGACTATTCACATACTGCTCTATCCCTCAACCAATTCTCATTCATATCCGTAAGATCATACTCCAAGGTATTAATTCAAGCTCTAAATTCATCTACCTTAACTTTTACGCTTCTCGAATTTATACAAATGCATCTCAGACCACCTGTCCCTTTGTGTTCATCATGTGCTCCCTCCTACTCCCTCACTTAGTCACGCTGACGTCAATATCTCTTTCCTTACACGCTTTAGTTACTACCTCCTCACTATCTGCTAACTTCCTTATGTAGTTCCCACCCCGGTGTCACATTCGTTTAAAGTCTGCGCAACAGCGTAAGTGAGGGGATACTCAAGGATATTAGCTCCAGTCCACCCCAGGAGTAGAACGCCCAATTTACAATCGTCCCAGGTTCCCCACAAACGGTGCCAATTTCCCAAAATCTGAGCCCAACACTATTGCTCCATCTCTCAGTCCTTCGTTCATCTTTTCTGTTCTTTCATTTCTACTGTGCCCAGATATATCAGCACATTGGCTACCTAGAGCCCACTGGCTCCCGAGGAAAGTCGTTTTTTCGGGAAATGTACCTTCCCAGCAGACCCCAGCTCCTCGCTCTCACTGCTCACTCTGCTACTGAAAATGGAGACTGTGAATCGCGTATTGTGTCACTGAATTCCTGATTCTGCCCAAAACCCTCTTCACAATCGACACATGTCAGGATGATAAGGGAACAATTCCCAACTGCATTGTTGGATGAAAATTCAACAACACTCTGGGAATTCATCATCGTAGAAGACAAACAGCCAACATCGTTGGCATCACATTCACAAAGTCCGCTACATCAACTTATAATGCTAAAGAGAAATAATGTGTGCTCCCCGCAGGATGCACGACAGAAAATATAAAAATATACTTAGGCAACACCCTCCAAACTTACAAGCATTTCTTCGAGAAGGGCATCTGTCAGTTGACTCCCATGCCACTCACCATCGTGACTTGACAATATATTCGCTGTTTCTTCCGTGTGGCTGGATTAATGCTCGGATCACCTCCTCACGGAATTGCGTATTTACCTACAGCATGTGGACTGGCAACGCTTCAAGAAGGCAGCTCACCGATATCATCTTAGTGGGCAGATTTAGATGAGCAACAAATTATGCTCTCAGCCATTGACGCCCACATTCCACCAGAGCAGACGCAAAGAATAGCGAGATGACTTGGAAAATTGACTGAAAGAGGAACTTTCAGTTGTATTATATAATTTTGAAGCAGATAATGCAATAGGGTATTAAACCAACAACATAATGTGGACTCGGATCCATGGTAAGTATTGTAGTGAAAAAGAGATATTAAAGGTCTTTCTTCAAACATTGAAAGCAGTGGCACAGAAGAAGGGTCTCTGTATTGCAAACATGAAGCTTGATTCTGTGAACTGGTGCTGCCGGAGGTGTTGTGTTTTCCCAGTAATTTACGTGTTTTTTTTACCTGATATAAGCAGTTCTTCCGGTTAGTTTGCGTCTGTCCCTTGGGCTGTGAGAAGATCATCAATCATGACAGCATAGATTGCTGGAGAAACTCAAGTTTGCAGGTCGTACAACTTAAATGGAGAGAAAGCAGAGTCAGCAGTTTGGGTCCAGTGAACCTTCGCCGGAACTCAGGAGACAAACAGTTCCTGGGACTCACCGATCAATGACAGGCTCAAGTTTCAATCGCTGATTTAACGGGAGTTTATTGGTAGAAACGGCAGGTTTTTGGGACGACATACGTTTTGGCAATAGAATGTGGAGTAAGTCAGTGAGTATTCCAGTCAAGGAAGATGCCGAATGCGTTGGGGTGGCGGAGGTGGAAAGGAGGGAAAATGACAAATAAAGCCAAGAATTCCATTTTGCAGCAAAAGTCAAGGAGAAATGATGCAACGTCAGACTTGCTTTTCAGGAGAGAGATTTTGACTATTCAAGTACACATCATTGAAAGAAGATTTACTGTTTGTGTGAGTCATTACAATGTCAAATTCCTATCTTCTATCCTGGCATTATTAATATTTACAACTGGGATGTGATCATCTTTGATTGTGACAACACGTTATTACCCTTCTTGACCACTCTATCGACTTGCTTTGCCACATTCAAAGTCCAATTGAACTTAAAAACGAGATCTCTCTGGATATGAGTTTTCCCCAAAGCTTTCCACTTACTGTGTGTTTCACTTTGAAATGGCTCTTCCAAAATGTTCCACCCTGCATTGCCCGGATTGAATTTCAACTGCAATTGCTCTGCCCAACACTACAATCTATCTATATTCTGCTGCATTCTCTGACAGTTAAATTTACTACCTGGTAATCCAGCAATCTTTGTGTCATTTGAAAAATTGCCGATCCGACCACTTATACAATTATGTATATCACAGACAGCAATGTCCACAACACGAATCCCTGTGGACCACCACTGATCACAGTTCGCCATTTTGAGTAACTCCCTTCCACGACTAATGTCTCTCTCCTGCTGTCCAGTCTGTACTTTATCCATATAGCTAGTACACCCAGGAGCCATGCGACTTCACTTTCTCCGCTACCATACCAAGAGGAAACTGAATAAACAACTCACTGAAGTGCATGTATATGCTATCTACATACCTTTTCTCATCAATCAACTTTGTCACTTCGTCAAAGAATCACTTCGCCAGAGGACTTATCTATTTTCACCCTTTCCATAATTTCTGACACTTCTTCCCTACATACCTCAAAGCCATCCATTCTAATTAATTGTGACTCAGTATTCATATCGGCAACAATGTCCTGTTCCTGAGTGAATACTGACAAAAAGTATTCATTCAGTGTCTCCCCCATCTCTTCAGCCTCCACAAGCAACTTCCCACTACTATCCTTGACTGGACCTATTCCTACCCTCGTCATTCTTTTATTCCTGACATACCTATAGAAAGCCTTTGGGGTTTCCCTAATCCTACCAACTAAGGAATTTTAATGTCGCCTCCTTGCTGCTCTTAGCTCTCTTCAGATCCTTCCTGGCGACTTTATAACTCTCAATCGCCCCAATTGAACCTTCACGCCTCATCTTTACATAGGCCGCCCTCTTCTCTTTATCAAGGTATTCCAATTCTTTATTAAACCACCGCTCCCTCACACGACCCTTTCCTCCCTGCCGGACAGGTACATACTTATCAAGGACACTCAATAGCTGCTCCTTGAACAAGCTCGACATATCAATTGCGCCCTTGCCTTGAAGCCTACTTTTCTAAGCCACGCATCCTAAGTCGTGTCTTACGGCATCATAATTTTCCCTGCCCCCAGCTATAACTCTTGCCCTGCAGTGCACACTTATCCCTCTCCATCACTTGAGTAAAAGTAGCCGAATTGTGGTCACTGTCCCCAAAGTGCTCACCTACCTCCAATTCGAACACCTGGCCTGGTTCGTTACCCAGAAGCAAATAAGTATGGCCTCACCTCTTGTTTGCCTGTCTACATATTGTGTCAGGAAATCCTGCTGCACACATTGGACGAACACCATCTAACGAACTCGAGCTATAGCTTTCCCAGTCAATATCAGGAAAGTTAAAGCCCCCATAACAACCACTCTATTAGTTTCACTCTTCTCCTGAATCATCCTCGCAATCCTTTCTTCTACGTCTCTAGGACTATTGGGAGGCCTGAAGAAAACTTCTAACAGGGTGAACTCACCTTTCCCATTCCTAACTTCAGCCCAATCTACCTCAGATAACGAGTCTTCATCCATCGGCCTTTCCACCACTGTAATACTATCTTTGACAAGCAATGCCACACCTCCCCCTCTTTTACCCCCACCCCTGATCCTACTAAAACATTTAAACACTGGAACCTGCAACAGCCAATCCTGTCCCTGTTTTACCCACGTTTCAATAATAACCACAACATCGAAAGCCCAGGTACCAACCCACGCTGCAAGTTCCCCTACCTTATTTCGTATACTTCTTGTTTTGACGCATACACACTTCAAGCCACTTTCCTGTTTACGGGCACCCTCCTTTGAGGTTGATGCCATGTTACTAACCACCCTACACTCCAGGTCCTGCACCCTAAAGCTACAGTCTAGGTTCCCATTCCCCTGCAGAGTTAGTTTAAACCTCCCCCAATAGCACTAGCAAACCTCCCGCCAAGGATACTGGTGCCCCTCAGGTTCAGGTGCAGACCATCCTGTTTATAGAGGTCCCACCTTCCCCAGAAAGAACCCCAGTTATCCTGAGACCGGAATCCCTCCCTCCTGCACCATCCCTGTAGACCCGCATTTAACTGTTGTCTCTCCCTATTCCTTGACTCTCTATCACGTGGCTCGGGTAACAAACCAGAGACAACAACTCTTTGTTCTAACTCTGAGCTTCCAACCTAGCTCCCTGAAAGCCTGCCTAACATCCTCAGCCCTCCTCCTACCTATGTCGTTGGTGCCAATGTGTACCACGACTTCGTGCTGCACCCCTCCCCCTTAAGGACCCGGAAAACACGATCAGAGACATCACATACCCTTGCACCTGGGAGGCAACATACCAAACGTGAGTCTCTCTCGCCCCACAAAACCGCCTATCTGTGCCCCGAACTATCGAGATCCTCAATTACTATTGCTCTGCTCTTCTCCACCCTTCCCTTCTGAGCAACGGGGACAGGCTCCTTGTCAGAGTCCTGAGTCCCATTGCTTACCCCTGGTAAGTCGTCCCCCCAAATATCCAAAACAGTATACTTGTTCTTGAGGGGAACGGCCGCAGGGGGTCCATGCAATGGCTGCCTCTTCCCAGTCCCCCTCACTGTCACCCATCTGCCTCCAATCTTTGGAGCTACTACTTCCCTAAAACTCCGATCTATGACCCTCTCTGCCTCCTAATCATCCTATGTTCATCCAACCCCAGCTCCAGTTCCCTAACACGATCTTGGAGGAGCTGGAGATGGGTGCACTTCCTGCAAGTGTTATCAGTAGGGACGTCCATGTCATCCCTTACCTCAAACATGTTGCAAGATGAACATTGCACTGCCTTCACTCCCATCCCTCTTAATGTAACCTTTAAAAAAATGGGTCTAAAGAATAGAACAAGCGAAATTCAGCACTTACCTACTTACCTCAACGGGTCTTATTATGAGTTTCGAGGAGGAGGGCGGGTGGGAGGCACTACCTCTGTAGTGACTCGGGTTCTTCTCCTGCGTGCATTTATAGGAAAAAAACCTCCCCAGGTAAGCTTACGCTACACCTGCTTTCGGGTCCCGGCTGCCCCTCTGGTCTTCATCACTTCCCCCTTCTGGTCCGGCTCTTTCTGTGAAGAGAAAACAACCACCACTGCCCGCTACCGGTAAGTAATTTTAAATCAATCTGTCTTACCTTAGCTGCTGCTAGCACTCAATATTGTTGTTCCTCCAGTTCAGATGCCATCGGTCATTCTTGGAAAGCTCCTACCTTCGCGAGAAAGTATCCTAAAGATTCGCATATTTGAATCCCTTCCTTGAAAACAACCCGACAACGACCGTTTCCATCCGCTCTCGCTCCCTATTCCTAGCCTCACTAGCACGTCGCATGGTCAACAATCCGAAGATTACTGCTCTGTTCGTACTGCCTTCCAGCTTACAACTAAATTCCCCAAATTCGCTTTTTAGGTCTTCCTCCCTTTTCCTACCATCGCCATTGGCAACCGATGTGTACAACGACTTCTGGCTGCTCTACCTCCCCTTAAGCATCCTGTCGACGCAATCACAGACAGCCCTGACCTTGGCAGCCGGAAGGCAACACGATCCAGTAGTCTAACTCGGGCCACAGAATTTCCTGTCTGTTCCACTCACCACTGAACCTCCTATCCCTATTGCTGTCCGATTGTCCCCTCTTACCTTCTCAGCCACAGAGCCAGCTGCAGTGTCAGAAACCTGGCCGCTTTGGATTTCCCCTTGTCGGTCGATTCTGTAGCATTTTCCTTTTTATATACTCCTACACCTTTTTACCCCCACGCTAACGCCTAACTGCGGTAGTGCTTATATTTCCCCAGCACCCATGTTGTGTGTGTACAGGTGTGAGACACATTGAAAGACACGAAATGCACGAACCTTTATACAATTTTCCATCACCAGGAATAAACGAAACAGCCGACCGGCCTGTGACAAGCAGTACCCTTCACATCCATGGACAATGCTGCGTGATCAAACAGTGAAGGGGACGGCAGGGATCAAATCAGAATAGAGTTGGATGGGGCAATAATGCACTCCACTCCCTGCGACGCTCACCTCTCCCTGAACAATTCCACGGTGTAGGGGGACACCGCGTGCTCCTCCGCTCGCAGTTTCCAAAACGGTATTCTGATTATTTTTTGGACGGCCCTACAGTGTCTGTCTATTCCCTTTCCCTCCGATCATGGTAACGGAGCCACCTTTGTATTGCAACTTAAGTGTGACTGCCTCCCCATAATTCCTCTTCATTCACCCCACTCCGCCTCCCTAATGTTCCGAAGTTTGTCCAGTTCCAATTCAATTCTATGAGGAGCTTGGGTTCCGTACACTTCTCGCCGGCAAAGTCATTAAGTACACTGGTGGCGTCCTTTATTTCCTACATCCTGCAAGAACATGTAACTGTGCTCGCCTTCATTTTGACTGCTCTAAACTACAGAGATTGATGGAATAAATGAATATTAAAAAGAAACAGACTGCTGGATAGGTGAGTCTGACTGCTTCAAACACTTACTTCAGGCGTTAGGGCTTCCGTTTGCCGAGAGGTGCGAGGGAGGAGCCAAGGACTGCTGGGAAGTTTTTAAGTGGTTGAGATCTAAACCCGAAACCTTACAGCGTAGGGCCTCCCTCCCACACACCTCTTCTAACCTTAATAAGGGTCTGTAAACTAGTTAAGTTTTCAGGTTTCTCTCCTTTGTTCTCCTCTTCCTTTGCTTAGTCGTGTGCTGCCTTTCAGAGTACCGGGATATGGATGTTACGGCAGTTATATGTTCCTCCTGCACAATGTGGCAGGTGAGAGACACTTCCACTGTCTCTGCCGAATGTATACACACTCGGAATGTCTAGAAAACAAATTTAAAAGGAAAAATGCCCAAAAGGGAATCAAGCAAATAACATAAAGTTAACATGAGTGTTCACACGTCGGTACGAACCATCTCAGTGAACCAGCTTGTGAATATATAGAAAGACACCTTGAAATTGGAAGAAAAGATATTGATTGGCATTGTTCACTGTTTCGGTGAGTTATTTAAATTGGGATTTTAATGCATAAACAACAATATTGCATTGTGGCATTGCGATGCTTCATTGATTAACTTAGAAGTTTATGGACCCGCTCAGAATATAATAAATACATAGCTATGTTCAAAACATCTGATTAAACATCAGTACTCCAAGCATACTTCATTCTCAGCGGAATAAAATACAAATATTGGCGTTTTTGCAATAGCATGTATTTTCAAGAAAAATAACGAATGGGAACCCACTGACTTCTGAAGTAAGGATTGTGAAGTACCTATTTATACTTGAGGTGCACAACTCGACATATGATACTTTGATTCATTGGTTGTATGTGGTAGAGGCCTTATTAAAAATAAATAAGTTAATGCAGCCATATTCACGCTATGAGTAACTATTGCAATCGACCATGATGAAACGAGAAAAAGCTCAGTGTGGATGACAATATAGTTGTTATCCAGGAGTAAATTATGCACAAAACAGCAGATTTAAGCCTTTGAAACTGTTATGACTTTCGGTAATGGTAGCAGAAGACAGATTCCAGATGGAATCCTAGCTTGATTGATCATATGTTTAATTTTGAACTTGGTTGCTGGGGTAGTGTTTAAACGAATGCAATCGAAACTTCTCAGCATCATAAAATGGGTGGACAGATTTGTGGAAGAAAATTGTTCCATATTCTCAACAAACAAAAACCTGGAGACACAGAAAGGTATTCAACATTACTCTCTACACGACGTGAAAATGAGGCTCGGATCTGCGACATAGTACATTGAATACATAGTTAACGTGGTGGCACCTGTGTGTGGGACGGGGCCAGCTTCAGGAATGGGGATTATTGAGACATCTTCCAGAGAAGGTGGGACCCAGAATCATGGAGTCATGAAACGTACAGCATGGAAACAGGTTTTTTCGTCCAGTGCGTTCATGACAAGCAGATGTCCTAAATTTATTTCGTGCCATTTGCAGGCAGTTGCTCCTTCTCCCTCTTAACTCTTTCGATTCAGGCACCCATCCAGATATCTTTTAAATGTTGTCATTATATCAGCCTCCACCATTTCCTCAGGAAACGAATTCCATGCACACAGCAGCCTATTGCGACAAACGGTTGACTTGTAGGTCCCTTTCAAACAGAACATAGGACATAGAACAATACAACTCATTACAGGTTCTTGGGCCCTCGATGGTGGGCTGAACTGTGGAAACAATCTGAAGTCCATTTATCACACACTTTGCCATTTTCAAAACATGTGCTTATCCAATGACGGTTTGAATGCCCTTATGTTTGACCAACGTACTAACGTCGGAGGCAGTGCGTTCCACGTCTCTACTGCTCTCTGAAATAAGAAAATATCTCTAACGTCTGTCCCATATCTATGTACCCTCGTATTCGTCATCAACATCCGAGGAAAATGCCTTTCAAAGTCCCAACCATCTAACCCTTTGATTTATATTGTACGTTTCACCTCTCAACCTTCTTCTTCTGAAGAAAACAGCCTCAGGTGCCTCAGCAAATTTCAAGTAAGACCTTGCCTCCATACCCAACATCTTCGTAAATCTCCTCTTAATCCTTTCCATAGCTTGCACATCCTTCCTGTAATGTGGTGACCAGACCTGTACACAATACTCTAAGAGCGGCTGCACCACAGGTTTAGCAAATATTGCATCATGTCTTCCTGACTCTGAAACTCAAACCCTCGATCAATTACGGCGAACGCACTATATGCCGAATTAACAACTGTCTAAATCTGTGTTGCATTCGAAGATCTATGTCCATCAAAACCAAGATTGTTCTCCTCATCTGCATGGCCAAAAATCTTACCATTAGCTCAGTACTCTTTCTTATTGTTACTCCTTTCATAATGAATCACCTCACACATTTCTGCTTTATATTTCCATTCTCGTTGTGGTTCTGTTTGCCGAGCTGGGAATTTGTGTTGCAGACGTTTCGCCCCCTGTCCAGGTGACATCCTCAGTGATTGGGAGCCTCCTGCGAAGCGCTTCTGTGAGCTTTCCTCGAGCATTTGTAGTGGTTTGCATCTGCTGCTGCCGGTTGCCAGTTCCAGCTGTCCACTGCAGTAGTCGGTGTACCTGTCCTCGAAGACTCCAGTTCTGTTTAGGCTGTTGTTTAAATCTGCCCTGCCCTGGATACGCCATCTTTGGCAAAGCGGCTCTACAAACCTCCATTGCTGTCATGGGACTTTCTGGTCACTGTCTGGCTGCCTGATACGAACCCACTTGCGCCAGCACTTGGTTCAAGCAGATGTTGAGTACTGCATTGGTTCTTACTGGCAACACCTTTTTAGCCTTCTCTTTTTGTTTCTTTTTAAATTCTTCGATCTGCAATTGCGCCAGCTTCCTTTGCACCTTCTCCTGCTGTTCAGTGTCTCTTTATCTTTTCAAAACCTCTCAACTTCATGAGCTACATGATCTGGAAATTCCTGGTGGCTCATTGTTGACTTCAGACCCACCTTCTCCTCCAATCTTGACCTGACCTGGGTGGGCATGCCTCAATGATGGAATTTCGGAACATTGTGATCAGCAACTGATTATTCTCTATGTCTTGCTCGCTTTCAAGCCTCCATTTTTTAAACTGTTTCTCCAAGTAGGTTGCTGGGTTTTCACTTTCTCCCAGTGGATCTCCTCTCAGTGCCTGGTGGTCCATTTTTGGTGGATAACAGTCTCTTGAGGCCTGTCATGAATTGTCTCATTTGATCAAACATCAATCATTGTATTGTCTGCTGCAATTTTCAAATGGGTTCGGACCATTTTTTTCCTTTAACTTCGGGAGCCCTACCACACTCACCAGCAAAACGTTAAAGTTTCCTATAGCCAGCAATCCCCTGTGGTTTCATCTTCAAAAGCGCTGATCCACTTTCCCGCTCCCTCATGTAAACTGGGCAGCGGAATCGTTGGTCCTTCCAGATCCTGAGTTCCCCAAGGAATGCATTTTGGGTTTCTCTCCTCTTTTATAAGTGGCGATAGCATGAATTCTTGTTGGCCCTTTTTCCCATTACCCGCGTTACTTCTCAATTATGCGCCCTCCGGCTTGTGTTCGATGCTGTTTTTAATTCCTCCCATTCTTTAGGTAATGATGCCTTTTTCTTTCCTTGTCTCTCATTATCTCTTACCGCTTCCTCTGCGTCACCTTCACTGCTTTTCTCTTTAGCTCTCCTTTCATATCGTCATGAGTATTCCTGAGTTGTTTTTCATTCCCTTCGCCCATGAAGAACACTAATCTCATGTTTCAGCTTTTCTTGCTTCATTGGATAGCTTCTATTTGCTCCTGCCTGCCCCTTTTCTCTTTCTCTTGTTGCCCTCAGTTAATTTTTGTTTCTGCACTTCCATCCCATTTGCACTATCCCTGTATTTCTACAGTTCACTTTATTACTGGACACTTCTTCAATGCCTCTTTATTCGAGTCGGGAGGAGCCCTATTCACTTACTCGCCATCTGGGTATAAGGGGGTGGGGATGATTCCTGTTTTTTTCTGTTTCCCAGAACTGCTCAGCTTATTATTTTGCAGCTTTCATGGTCACCACAGGTGCCTGAAACCTAACTTCAGTTCCTCAAACACCTTACTGAGAAGTTTCAGTATCTCCTGATCCCTCTTTTAGTTTCTATTTTTAGATTTTCGTCTTAGAGTTCTTAATTAGTCCTTCCATCTCATTGTACATATGTATATCAAAGGTACCTTATTTTGGCCGTTTAGTCAATAAATCCTTAGTTCTTTTTTCCCATTTCTCAGAACTTTTTACAATATCATTTGTTGCCACGACAATTTCTTAAACAGCAGCTGAATTACATTCCCTTTAATCATCCTAACATATATTTCAATGCAGCTAATGTATTATCTCTGCACTCACAAATCACTTTCTCATACCATTGAAGTCCGGTCGGGCTTTGTCAACACTATGAGCAATCCGTAAACTTATAACTTGCATTCGTCCCTAACCAATCTATCAATTCCTTAAAGTCTTCAATTGCAGCTGGTTAATACAAACAATCTATTTTCAGTCATTCAACCTAAGCCAATCTAGCACTGCATTTTCAAAATAAACCAATCACTCACGGTTTCTCGAAAAAGTCTCTCTCAAAAAAACTATCTTAAGTTAGTACACTGCAAAATAAAATCAAAATTCCCACGGAGCTCGAGCTCCAGAGAAACAAAACAGAAAAACTCACCCACAAAGAAACAATTATGCATGCAAACCAGGTCACAATGATTAAACCGTAAAATCTCTCTCTCACACAAACACACAGAATCGTTCTGCACGCAGTCAAATATTCAGCATTAAATCAATGTTTCTCTCTCTCTCTCTCTGCTAGACGCTGAGTTAAACAGCCCCTTCGTTCAATTCCAAAAGTACAGTTTAATTACCCTGCAGGCCTTGTCGAAAACAGTTAACAGTCTAGTAACACTTGAACATTTTGACTTAGTCTGTGGAATTTTCCATTTAATCAACCACGACAAATCTGCTGGCTTTCTAAACAGGTTTATTAGAACTTTTATGAAAACAATTTTCCTTTGTTATTCTGCCCTATATATTCAGGCCCACATTTTCTCTGAGGTGATATCTATTGTGTCTTATATCCAACACGTGGATTTTATTACGACAACTACGTGGACTTTTATTAAAACCACCCGGACTTTTGTTCGTTACACTTATTCTGTCCATCTTGGGAGTTGCCCCGGTAGACCGAGAAGCGCCCTGTTGCTACCGCCCTCTTTCCACGTGTGTTTCTGCACGACCCTGCTCGCAGCGCCAAATGTGTTGTGGAGAAAATGTAGAGAATCAGCCGGAAACACAGAGATCTTCAAGAAATAAATGTGACACTGTGAAAGCAGATTCTCTACTGCCGCCGAACATCAGAGTCCGTGGTTTTTTTGTACTTTTTATCATATTTCTGTTAGCTTGTCAGCATGCCTAACTATATTATTCAAAGTACTCACTCGACCTCCATAATAAACCATTGATGTTAGTTCCCATTATCTATTCAGTCGCACATTCTACTTGATGTTATTCTAATGTCACGTTTAGATATTTCGTGGCAACGTTTGCAACAATGGTCTTCCATTCCAGACTCTACTTAATATTTTGCTCATGTCATGATTAGATACTTATTATCACTTCTGCTACAGCGATTTTCCATTCCAGACCAACACATCATGATTAGATATTTATCTGTTACATCTATTACAATAGTCTCTTATCTCAAGCTGATTCTGCTAACTATTAATTAGATATTTAATGTCATGTCCCAAATGCTTATGGTCCAAGACTTGTCACAATGACACTAACAGGGAGATCACCTTTACTAATCTTTACCTCATCTCCCTAGAGTGACCATTTAGCCTCAACCTTACTCTGCTAATTGGTGTGGGAGCATCCCACTACTCTTATCCCATTCTGCCTTCCTGAGACCACAGATTGTTAGTATTCTTCATGTTTTAGCCCTTCCCATGTTTTCATTCTCTATAAATTCCTTAAGCTCATTTCATTTAGGCCTTCAATTTGAATATTCTTTATTGTTTTCATTATTTTTAAAGGGTCAGTTTCGTGAGATACAGGAATTAGATTCCAAGTGGAGAGAATAGAACATAGAACATAGAAAAATACAGCGCAGTACAGGCCCTTCGGCCCTCGATGATGCGCCGACCGAAGCGTACCTAACCTACACTAGCCCAATAACCTCCATATGCTTATCCAATGCCCGCTTGAATGACCATAAAGAGGGAGAGACCACCACTGATACTGGCAGGGCATTCCATGAACTCACAACCCGCTGAGTAAAGAATCTACCGCGAACATCTGTCCTATACCAACCTCCCCTTAATTTATAGCTGTGTCCCCTAGTAACAGCTGACTCCATACGCGGAAAAAGGTTCTCACTGTCAACCCTATCTAAACCCTAATCATCTTGTACACCTCTATCAAATCTCCCCTCAACCTTCTTTTCTCCAATGAGAACATCCCTAAGTGCCTCAGTCTTTCCTCATACGATCTTCCTACCATGCCAGGCAACATCCTGGTAAACCTCCTCTCCACCCGTTCCATTGCCTCCACATCCTTCCTATCGTATGGCGACCAAAACTGTACACAATACTCCAGTAAGGCTGCACCAGAGTCTTATGCAACTGCAGGATGACCTCAGGAAACCGGAACTCAATTCCTCTACCAATAAAGCCCAGTACGCCATATGCCTTCTTCACAGCACTATTTTCCTTGGTGGCAACTTTCAGAGATCTGTGTACAATGACACCAAGATCACTCTGCTCATCCACACTACCAAGTAGCCTACCATTAGCCCAGTAATCCATCTTCTTGTTACTCCTACCAACGTGAATGACTTCACACTTAGCTACATTCAACTCCATTTGCCACCTTTCTGCACAGCTCTGCAACTTATCTATATCCCGCTGTTACCTGCTACATCCTTCTTCGCTGTCCACCACTCCACCGACTTTCGTTTCATCCACAAACTTGCTCACCCAGCCTTCAAGCCCCTCCTACAGGTCACATATAAAAATGACAAACAGCAATGGTCCCAAAACAGATCCTTGTGGAACACCGCTAGTAACTGCACTCCAAGATGAACCTTTACCATCAACTACTACCCTCTGTGTCCTTCCAGCCAGCCAATTCCTAATCCAAACCTCTAATGCACCCTCAATGCCATACCTCCGTAATTTTCGCAGTAGCCTACCATGGTGACCTTATCGAACGCCTTGCTAAAATCGATATACACCACATCTACTGCTTTACCCTCGTCCACTTCCTTAGTCACCTTCTCAAAGAACTCAATAAGGTTTGTGAGGCACGACCTGCCCTTCACAAAACCATGCTGACTATCCTTGATCACATTATTCCTATCCAGATGTTCATAAATCCTATCCCTTACAATTCTCTCTAAGACTTTGCCCACAACAGAAGTGAGACTCACTGACCAACAGTTACTCGGGCTGTCCCTACTCCCCTTCTTGAACAAGGGGTCCACATTCGCTATTCTCCATTCTTCTGGCACTATTCTTTTAGACTATTCCTATATAAAAATCAAGGCCAATGGCTCCGCTATCTCCTCCCTAGCTTCCCAGAGGATCCTAGGATAAATGCCATCAGACCCAGGGGACTTATCTATTTTCACCTTTTCCAGTATTCCCCGGACCTCTTCCTACATACCTCAAAGCCATCCATTCCAATAACTTGTGACTCAATATTCACATCACTAACAACGTCCTGTTCCTGAGTGAATACTGATGAAAAGTATTGATTTAGTTTCTCTCCAATCTCCTCTGCCTCCACGCACAACTTCCCACTACTATCCTTGACTGGACCGATACCTACCCTAATCATCCTTTTATTCCTGACATACCTATAGAAAGCCTTAGGGTTTTCCGTAATCCTACCAACCAAGGACTTCTCATGTCCCCTTCTCGCTGCTCTTAGCTCTCTCTTTAGATCCTTCCTGGCTACCTTATAACTCAATCACCCCAACTAAACCTTCACACCTCATCTTTACATAGGCAGCCCTCTTCCCTTTTACAAGGGATTCCAAATCCTTATTAAACCAAGGCTCCCTCACAAGACCCTTTCCTCCCTGCATTACTGGTGCATACTTATCAAGGACACCCAATAGCTGCTCCTTGAACAAGATCCACATATCATTTGTGTCCTTCCCTTGAAGCCTATTTTTCATATCCACACATCCTAAGTCATGCCTCACCGCATCATAATTTCCCTGCCCCCAGCTATAACTCCTGCCCTGCAGTTCACACTTATCCCTCTCCATCACTAGAGTAAATGTCACCGAGTTGTGGTCACTGTCACGAAGTGCTGACCTACCTCCAAGTCTAACACCTGGCCTGGTTCATGACCTAAAACCAAATCCAGTATGGCCTCACCTCTTGTTGGCCTGTCTGCATATTGTGTCAGGAAACCCTCCTGCACACATTGGACAAACACCGACCAATCTAACAAACTCGAACTATAGCTTTCCCAGTCAATATTTGGGAAGTTGAAGTCCCCCATAACAACCACCCTATTACTTTCATTCTTCTCCTGAATCATCCTTGCAATGCTTTCCTCTATTTCTCTCAGACTATTAGGAGGCCTGTAGAAAACTCCTAACAGGGTGACCTCACATTTCCTATTTCTAACCTCAGCCCAAACTACCTCAGATGGCAAGTCTTCCTCCATCGTCTTTTCCACCGCTGTAATGCTATCCTTGAGAAGCAATGCCACACCTCCCACTCTTTTACCTCCACCTCTGACCCTACGAAAGCATTTAAACCCTGGAACCTGCAATAGCCATTCCTGTCCCTGTTCTACCCACGTCTCTGTAATGGCCACAGCATCGAAGTCCCAGGTACCAACCCACACTGCAAGTTCATCGACCTTATTTCTTATATTCTGGCATTGAAGAATACACACTTCAAGCCACCTCCCTTTTTACAGGCACCCTCCTTCGAGATCGATGCCTTGTTCCTAACCTCCCTACACTCAAGGTCCTGTACCCTAAAGCTACAGTCCAGTTTCCCATGCCCCTGCAGAGTTAGTTTAAACCCTCCCAAAGAGAACTAGCAAACCTCCCCCCAATGATGCTGGTGCCGGTCAGGTTCAGGTGGAAACCATCGTGTTTATAGAGGTCCCACCTTCCCCAGAAAGAACCCCAGTTGTCCAGAAACCGGAATCCCTCCCTCCTGCACCATCCCTGTCGCCACACATTTAACTGTTCTCTCTCCCTGTTCCTCGACTCTCTATGACGTGACACGGGTAACAGACCAGGGACAACAACTCTGTTCGTTCTAGCTCTGAGCTTCAAACCTAGCTCTCTGAAAGCCTGCCTAACATCCTCACCCCTCTTCCTACCTATGTCGTTGTTGCCAACGTGGACCACGACCTGGGGCTGCTCCCCTCCCCTTAAGCACCCGGAAAACACGATCAGAGACATCACGTACCCTTACAGCTGTGAGGCAACATACCAAACGTGAGCCTCTGTCGCCCCCGAAAACCGCCTATCTGTGCCCCTCACTATTGAGTCCCCAATAACTATCGCTCTACCTTTCTCCGCCCTTCCCTTCTGTACAGCGGGGACAGGCTCCGTGCCAGAGGCCTGAACCTCGTTGCTTACCCCTGGTAAGTCGTCCCCCCCACAAGTATCCAAAACGGTATACTTGTTATTGAGGGGAACGACCGCAGGGGGTCCCTGCACTGGCTGCTTCCTCCCAGTGCCCCTCACTGTCACCCATCTGTTTATAACTTTCGGAGTAACTACTTCCCTAAAGCTCTGATCTATGGCCACCTCTACCTCCCGAATGATCCGTAGGTCATCCAACTCCAGCTCCAGTTCCCTAACACGGTCTTGGAGGAGCTGGAGATGGGTGCACTTCCCGCAAGTGTAATCAGCAGGGACGCTAATGGCTGTCCTCACCTCAAACATCTTGCAAGAGGAACATTGCACTGCCTTCGCTGCAATCCCTCTAAAAGGCAAACTTTAAAAAAATGGATCTCAAGAAACAAACAAGCAAAATGCAGCACTTACCTGCTTACCACAACGGGTCTTCTTATTAGGTTAGAGGAGGAGGGCGGGCGGGAGGCTCTACCCCTGTTGTGCCTCGGGTTCCTCGCCTGCGCGCTTTTATAGAGAAAAAAAAACCTTCCCAGGTAAGCTAGCGCGACAACAGGTTCCGGGTCCGCTAGGCGCTTAAGAAAATCTTTAAATTCTAACCGTTAAAAAAACAATAACTGGACTATACCGTGACTTAAAATAAACAACAGCACACAGCCGTTACCTGCTCTGCCGAGAGAGTGAGCAATGCAAGGCGAGCTCCACACTGTCGGAGCGTCAATGCTGAGGGAGTGCAGCACTGTTGTATGGTCAGTGTTGCGTGAGTTGGCACTGTTGAGCACTCAGTGGTGTGGTTCTGGTCTCTTTCGGCCATTCCGTGCAGAGGAAGTGGGCACTTTCAGAGGGTCAGTCCTGAGCGAGTGTCGCACTCTCGGAAGTCGGTGCTGAGGGGGTGTCCCACTGTTGGATGGTCAATGTTGAGGAAATGTCTCTGTCAGAGGGTCAGTGTTGAGGGATTTCCACAACGCCGAAGAGACTGTGCTGAGGGAACTCTGCACGATTGGAGGGTTAGTGCTGAAGGATCTCCACAACGTCAGAGATTCAGTGCTGAGGAAGCACCGCACGATTGGAGGGTCAGTACTGGGGAAGGACAGGTCAGTGCTGAGAGAGTGCTGACCTGTCAGCGAATCAGTGCTGAGGGACTGGGCACTGTAGGAGGGTCAGTGCTGAGAGAGTGTGTGCTTTCAGTGCGTCATTGCTCCTGGGTTCCCATAATGTAAGAGGAAGTGCTGATGGAGCTCTGCATTGTCAGACAGTCAGTGCTGAGACAGGGTCCCACTATCAGAAGGTCGATACTGAGGTAGTGTGGCATTGTTAGATCATCATTGTTGAACGAATTCCTCACTGCTTGAGTTTCAGTGTTGAGGGAGCACCGCACGCTCGGTATTTCAGTGCTAAGGGACTCGGCAAAATCAGAAGTTCAACGCTAAGGCAGTGGGAACTATCGGAGGGTCAGTGATGAGGGAATAGGCACTGTCAGATGGTCCACACTGAGGATGTAAGTACTATCAGAGGGTCAGTGCTGTGGGACCTCCACAATGTTGGAGGGACTGTGCTCTGGGAGGTGGGTGAAACTATTTAGTTCTTCACCACAGAGGGCTGATGATGCTGGGTTATTCAATATATTGAAGACTGAGAAAGAGAGTGTGAATCTTAAAGAATGAGGGAATTGTGGGTTTATGGGGGAAGACAGGGAAGACGCAGGAGAGGTTTGTCAGATAAGCTCTGGTCCCATTAAATGGTGCAGCAGATGTGATGTTCTGAATCGCCTACTTCAGCTCCCGTCGTTAGAGATATTCTCTGGATCTCTGTCTACCAGGAATGCGTGTTGCAATTTCACTCAGTGGTTAGCACTACTGCCTCGCAGCGCCAGGCACACAGGTTCGACTCCACCCTTTGGTGACTGTCAGTGTGGAATCTGCACATTCTCCCTGTGTCAGCATTGGTTTCCTCCGGGTGCTGCTGTTTCCTCCCACAGTTCAACGATGTGCAGGCTCAGGTGGACTGGCTATCGGAGGTTTCTCCGCAATGTGACAAGGATGTGCAGGCTGGGTAGATTAGCTCTGCAGAAAATACAGGGCAGAATTCTGCTTAGAGTGTCGGTGTGAAATCGATTGGCCGAATGGCCAAAAGACATAGGAGGAGAAGTTAGGCCATTCAGCCCATCAAGTCCTGTCCACCATGCACAGTCTTTCTCTGACACACTGAAATGATGAGTAGCTTGATTCAGTGAAGAACGAGGTGAAATTTGGACAGAGTCTCTGTTATTCGATGCAGTGAGGTGGAGCAAGCCCAAGTTGTGACGAAGGTTGAGTACACATGTTAATGATTTAAAGCGATCACGGATTCAGCCTGCTGAGTTTCTTCCAAGTAAGGAGGACACTCCAATCAACTAGTTGTCGTGCTGTTCGATTCAGAACACGTCAATACGATACTATTCCAGTGGATCTGCCTTGGTAAATCGTGTCAGATTCGCTCTGCCATCTCCAGGCTCAGAGGAGCTGACCAGAAGATGACGGGAGTATTCCTCCTCCTCCTCCTTGAATTACTGGCCCTGTCTTTGTCTGGGGCCGGCCTTTTGCCACGGAAGCATTTCATGAACCAAGGTGAGTCGCTACCGTATGGGGGCATGTGGGTGGGAGGTTGTCGAAAGTCTGGCTCTCGGATTCAAAGGACACTGCTGGGTTTAGCTGATTTCACACAGCCCCACGGGGCCAAGGCACCCTCCATTCCCTGTCAATCCACCCTCTGACAGTGCCTCCTCTTTGCTTGGCACTGTGGCTTTGTGGACCAGGGAAACAAAAAAATAGACGTACAACCAGAGAGAAACACACACACACACACACACACACACACACACGCAATGAGAACCAGAAACATATGACCTCAGATCAGGAGTTGGCCGATTCCGTACCACAATATGCTGAAAGGTGGTCCTCTCAATCAACATCAATTTCCCATTTGCAAACCAAACCCCTCGATACTTTTAAAACTACAAAATAGAATCTCTTTTTCTGGTGAATTTTCACAAGGCTCTGTGACACTCCAGTAGCCACCCACATATGCTGCCAGATCCTACCGCTCAGGCGCAGCCCATGAGAATAGATAGCAACAATTGAATTCGACATTCGCGTTGAAGCTGGAGGACAGATCAAGTTGGAGACACAGGTTTGTCAGACTCTCTGTGCAGCAGGTTTAGAGGTTTATTTTATGGGAGTGGTGGTAGACTCGAAATGCCTAGCATCCACACTCTGTACGAAGCGAGAAACGAAGATGCAGAGTCAAAAGCTTCCATGGTGTTTGTTTGCAGAGACGAAAGTCTCAACTGCAGTAGCCCCCGACCATATTTGCTCCCACTCCCCGCTGTTCAGGTTTCACCATTGGTAATCCTGACGTGGTGCACGAGTGGGCTAAGAGTAATCCAGGCTAATCCTCGACCTCGCTGGTTTCGTTCGCAGAGACTGGACCCACATGTGACAAGTTGAGAGGCCTGTGCCGAGAGCAGACGTGCCGAGGGGACGAACTGAAGATTAGAGCCAAGTGCTACCGGGGTACCCATTGTTGCCGGGCGAAGAAGTTGGTGATGTTGGATCTGCTGATGACCCAGATACGTGTGACAGCGCAATGGCATTGAATATGGTGCGAAAGGAGACATGGCAGTCCCAGCTCCTAACACTTTCCTTTTGACACAGCTTAACTTGGCACTCAAGACTTCGACATCCTTATTACCTTGCCCTCTGTCATACTATCAATAAATATTGAGGACAGTGCTTGTCAATCGATCACTCCATCATTCTTAGTGTCTTTGTAACCAATCCTGAATGCTCAGAGGTGGGAAAGGATTGGATATGAGCACACAGGCAGACACGGAGACACACAAAGACGCACAGACACGCACGAACACCCACATTCATAGACATACACTTGCAAACAACACCACACACGCATACAAGACACACAGACACACATCCACACACGCAAACACACCCCCTCACACACCCGCCATTATCCGCACTCAACCACACAGACAAACACACACTCACGCTTCACACCCACACTCCCACAAGCACACACCCGTACCCACATATACACACATCTTTACTCACACACACGCAGACACACCTAAACACACCCACTCACATACTAACACTCACAAACACACACTCACACACACATAATCACACAGGCACCCACACACATCCACACTCATACATAGACACACATGCACACAAACACTTTCACACATTTCCAAACACACCCACATGCACACAGACACAACGCACTCACACACGCCCACACACACGCACTCAAACATATGCACATACACACTCACCCACCCAGATGCATACACACACCGATAAGTGCACGCTCACCCACCCACAGACACAACACCAAAACACGGGTGCATACATACACAAACACACACCACAGACAAAAGTCTGCAAACTCAAATACACATCCCCTACACGCAAACAAACAAACCCACACTCCCACACATGTCCACACCCAATGACGCACATCGACTCACTCAAATACACACAAACACACAACCACACACACACCACATAGACATACAACACCAAACACCCATACAACACCAAACACCCATACACACACCGACATACATACACACACCTTCTCTAACTGACACGTATCCAACCACACACGCACACACACAGCTCCTGCGCACACCCCCATGCTCACAAAACACAGCCATCCTCACACACCTACTAAACCCTCACCGACTCACCCTCACACATACAACCCCATAAACGCAGTCAGACACCCCCACGCACCCATAGGAATCCACACAAACCGACACACTTCCATCTCACACACACCACAACTGTACACACCCACGCTGTTGTAACAATGGTGTAGAATTGATGGAAATCATCCCCCAAATGCTACATGTTCGAGGAAGATACAAGGGGACTAGGGATACATCATTGGCAGCAGTGTGAGCGTATACATGTCTGGTTGAGAATGTGTACGTGCATGGTGATTTTTCTTGCCATGAGGACGCATAAGGTTTCACAACAAGTAATAGATTGAACCTCGTGAGTGCAATTTGAGATATAAAGGATAGTGAGGGCTGCGATTGGAATTCCTGCATCAGTGTATTGAGTATAGCAGTTAGGAGGTCATGTTACGGTTGTACAAGCCATTGTCTCGGCCACTTTTGGAAGATGATTTGCATATTCCTTTCTGCTTCTTATCGGAGGAATGTTGTGAATCTGAATCGGTTCAGAAAAAGATTTCGAACAATGTTACTAGTATTGAAGTGTTTGAGGTAGAGGGCGAGGTTGAATCGGCTCGGGCTATTTTTCCTGGAGAGTCAGGAGCTGAGGGATGAGCTTAAAAATTTCTGTAAAATCAAATGAGGCACGGATATCGTAAATAGACAATGCCCTTTCTCCAGAATGGGGAGTCCAAACAAGCGAGCGTATGTTTAACGTGAGAATAATAACATTTGAAATGGAGCTTTTTCACATGGGGTTGGTGCATGTTTGGAATGAGCTGCCAGAGGAAGAGTATTTTACAGAAGGTTCCGTTTCCATGCTGTACATCTCTATGACTCTGTGATTGTGTGAACCCAAGATATTGAACACAGTATCTTATCAAGAGCGAATGAACAGTTAATATCCACCATTAATGCACTAAACCCGTAAACAGTCAATGAGCGACTGGTGCATACTCAGCACCAGCTCACACTTCTGAACTTCACTGAAGATTGTCATATATAATGGTGGCTAACTTCACGGGTAAATATTTAACAAACCGACAATGACTGCACATGAGTACTCTGCTGAAAACTGGCAGGGAACCTTTGCGTCACACAATTACTAAGAAACGGCCAGCTTCATAGACGCTGTAGAATCACTGCCTTTTGATAGTCAATGTCATTACCATCACTGATTCTGCCCGCCCCCTTCAACCCATCTATCCATAACCTGGGGAATAGCATTGAGAGCAAATCGCCTGATTGTCTCGTGTCATTCAATGGTATTACCATCATTGAATTATCGAATTCCCTGACGATTAACATGCTGGTGGTCATCCTTGAACGAGCAGCCAATCATTTGCCTTTGAAGTTCAGTGATGTTACTGTCACTAAATGCTGCCCGCATTGAAATCCCTCCAGATTAAAAGCTGGGGGGTTACTATTGACCAGAAATTGAACTGGAGTCAACAAATCAGTGGAGTCACTATAAGGGAATCTTGCAGTGATCAACTCACCACATGAATCACTCCCTGAAGCCATTCTACCATCGATAAAACGTAAGTCAGGAACGCAATGAAATACTCTCTAAACATCTGAATGTGTGCAGCTCCAACAATACTCTGGAGTGTCAACAATATCACACATAAATCAGCCCGCCTGGCTGACACCACATTCAACAAGCATTCTTCAAACCGAATGGTGAAATTGTGGATAGCTCTGCAGGTCTGGCACCAGGCACGAGGCGAAAACTGAAAAAATGTTGCTGGAACCAATCTACAGGTATCCCTCCCGCCACCTTAATGGCACAGTGCCAGTAATGCGTATCAACTACAAAAAGGCATAAATTGTCTAAATATCCTCAGGCAGCACTTTCCAAGCAAATGACGACTTCCATCTAGAAGGACGAAACAACCAATGTACTGGAACACAACACCCTGCACGTTCCCCAACAAATCACTCGCTATCCTGACATGGAAATTAATCGCCGTTTCTTCATGAATGCTGACTCAAAAGTTTTGAATTGCCTCAGTAATGGCACTGTGCACTCGACCTACAATACATGGAACATAACATTTCATGAAGGAACTAATGCTACCTTCTCAAGGACAAATTAGGAATGGCGATAAATGCTAGATCCATAAGTGAATAAAATAAAGGAATCATTTTCAGAAGGGTAACCGTGTGGAGAATACATCTCCTCAAAGATCCGCAAGACGCCATTTATGTGGAGCTGCAGAGGATGAAGGAGACACTAAACTAGTATTTTGCATCAATGTTTGTTGTGGGAAAGGATATGGGAGATGTAGAATAGAGAAAAATGGAAGGCGTCATCTTGAAAAATGTCCATTATTCAGAGGAGGAATAGCTGGATGACTTGAAATGCATAAAAGTCGATAAATTTCCAAACCATGTCAGGTGCAACCTGGAACTCTGCAGGGAGCGAGAGAAGTGATCGCCGGGCCTCTTTGTGAGATATTTATAGCATTGATCGTCACAGGTGCAGTACCGGAAGATTGAAGTTTGGCTAATGCAATGCCATTGTTTACGAAAGGTGGTAAGGACAAGCCAGGGAACAGTAGATCAGTTGACGTCAAACATGGGCAAGTTGTTGAAGGGGATCATGAGGGAGAGGATGCACAAGGATTTGAAAAGCAAGGATTGATCGTCAACATGACTTTAAGCGTGGAAACCATGTCACGCAAACTTAATCGAGTCTTTTGAAAAAGTAAGAAGGAGGATTGATGAGGCCAGAACATTAAATGTGATCTCTATGGACTTCAGTCAGGCGTTCAACAAGGTTACACAATGGAGATTGGTTAGCAAGACTAAATCTCATGGAATAAAGGGATAAGGAGCTGGCTCAAAGGTAGAAGAGAGAGGGTGTTAGTGGAGGGTGTTTTTCAATCCGGCGGTCTGCCACTAGTGGCGTGCTACAGGAATCGGTGCTGGGTCCGCTGCTGTTTGTTATTTACATAAATGTTTTGGATGGAAGCACAAGAGGCACAGTTAGGAAATTTGCAGATGTCACCAAAATAGCAGAATAAGTGGAGAGTGAAGAAGGCTACCTCGGACTAAAACGGGATCAAAATCAAATGGGCCCATGGGCTGAAAAATGGCAGGTGGAGTTTAACTGAGATAAATGCGAGGTGCTCTATTTTGGGAAAGCACATCTTAGCAGAATTTATGCACTTAATGCTAAGGTCCTAGAGTGTGTTGCTGAGTAAAGAGACCTCGAAGTGGAGGTTCAAAGCTCCTTTAAAGTGGAGTCGCAGGTAGATAGGATGATGAAGGTGTTTGGTATGTTTTCCTTTATTGATCAGAGTATTGAATACAAGAACTGGGAGGTAATGTTCTGGCATTAAAGAACAATGGTGAGGCCTCTTCTGGAATGTTGCGGTCAATTCTGGTCTCCCTCCTATGGCGAGGAATTCGTGAAACTTCAAAGCGTTAAGAAAAGTCGTACGAAGATGTTTCCAGGTTTGGTGGTTTTTGAACTATGGGGAGAGTTTGAATGTGCTGGAGCAGATTTCTCTGGAGTGTCGGAGACATGTTTTTTTTTAAAATGAGGGGCATGGATATGTTAAATAGACAAAGTATTTTCCTTGGTGTGGGGGAGTCCAGAACTGAAGGCATAGGTTGAGCTTGAAAGAGGAAAGTTGTAAAAAGCCCTAAGGCACAATATATTCACACAGCGGGTGTACATGAATGGAATGAGCTGCGAGAGGAAGTGGTGGTGGCTCATGCATTTGCAACATTTAAAAGGCATCTGGATGGTTATATGTGTAGTAAGTTTTTCGATTGATATGGGCCGCATGACAGCAAATGGGGCTAGATTGGATTGGGATATCTGATCAGCATGGAAGAGGTGGACCGAAGTGTCGGTTTCCATGCTGTACATCACGATGACGCTGTGACTCTATTTAAGCATCTAAAGCATTTCGATACATCCGGGAAACAGAGAGAGGGAGATTTTGAGAGACAGCAAGTGGTAAAATGGGAAAACAGAGAGAAAACCAACTCATGAAACTTCACGACAGAGAAAAAGAGATACAATGACAAAAAAAGATAGGAAAAGGATGTGGATGGGGGAAGAAAGAGGGAGAGGGAGAGAGGTTCAGGGACAGTTCTGTGAGCAGATGGACAGATAGGCATGGAGGAAGATAGCGATCGTAGGGAGAGAAAGAGAGTTGCAAACAGATGGTGAATGAGTGAACAGGGAAGCCAGGAACAATGGGAAAACAGAAAACAAGGAAATTAAGGGGTAGAGATTTCTTACTGTGACTTGGAGCAGCAATAAATTGTCAATGTGAGACTGCAAACACAACCCCAGAGATAGATGCCTTTCACAATGGCGTGGGATTGTGGGAGGAAAGACTGTCATTGCTCTATCCATTCCACAGCGTTCCTCTGTCATCTCGATTCGTTGGAACATACTTTAAAATCAGTAAAATTTGAAACTGGACCTCTTGGCTTAGATATTAACAGCATGGGAAATTGCTGGAGAAACTCAGCAGTTCTGGCAGCACCTGTATATATGTAAATCCCACTTATGAGTGGTTTCATTCCGGTGTACTGGTTTCCTTCCACAGTCAAAGATGCGCAATTTAGGTGATTTGGCCGTGCTGAATTGCCTATGCACTCTAGGTTTATGTAGGTTAAGTGCATCATTCATGGGAAATGTAAATCTTAGGCTAATGGATTGTTTTGGGAAGGGACACTGATCAGAGATGTGGTGCGGACTCGGTGGGTCTAATTGTTTGTTCCCACACTTCAGGCGTTCTATGAAAACAGAGTTAATGCTTCAGAGACACATTCAAAAAAGATCTGCTCCCACACTACGGACGTTCAGACCAACAATGTGTACCACGTGTAAGATGAATTGCACAGACGCTCAGAATTTCCTTGGTGATCACTTTACAAGACCAAGGTGAGATGAATTGTAGAGGTCGGTCAGGTGATGATCCTAGGGGATTACGCAGCTGAAATATGCTATGCAGGGTTTCAAGAGATTGTTATTAAATTGTTTTCCACGAGCGCCACATGGCTGCCCAGATGGGAGATTCCAGATCTGTCAAGAATCTGCAGCATTTGGCATAATGACTGTACCCAATAACAGAACTGTATCCTCAGTGTGGCGGGAAGATTTCATCATCGCCATGAATGTGTGGTCTTCATTTCTAACAATGCTGATGTAGACAGATGTGTGCGAGGCAGGAAAATTAATAAGAAGGAAGGAAAAGACATTATTTCCCTTTCTGAAGGTTCTCTCGCCACGAACTGCAGGCAGAGACTGGCTTGAAAACCTCGATAAATTCGAAGAATCATTGGAGAACCCAAGACTTTCACAGTGAAAGCGGTTCAAATCCGAAAGCCAGAATGGAATCGAGTGCTGAATCCTCTCCAACAGTTTATTTCTGTTGGTTTTACATTGTGGAGGTCAAGACCAACAGATGAAGATGACACAGTTGGAAAAGCAAGATATGAAAGATTCTGCCTGGGTTTTTGTGACCTCCCCTCTCTCCGATCAAATGAACGAAAGACTAAGGCTTGGACAACGGACATTGCAACGAGTTTTATTGATGCGAGTTACAATGCAGTAAGTCAGGGTCATTGGATCCACACAATGGAACACAGTCGATCTACAGAAGTAACAGTTTGCATGAGTGGGTGCCTCAGACTGGTCTCACTTCAGATTTATTTACTGGACATCCATTTTCTCTTGCTGCGGTATAGCCCAATTTCACAAATCCCACTGTAAGGGAGTTCTTGTGGAAGACAAGGGGATCGCTTGCAAGTTCCTCTCCAGAGTGCACAAGAGTTGAAGAAAGCGGTAAAACAGAAAGATATATTTCGAAAAATGTCTCCGGACGGGACTATTTACCCTCCCTGTGTCATCAAACCAGGAAACATGGCGAGCATAAATGTATCCAGTACTGCCAGTGTGATCCAGTCAAGGGGATGGACGCCAGAACTGTGTACGGTACTCCCAATGTGGGCTGACCAAGGGATGTAAAGATGAGAACCGTGACCAGTGTTCTCAGTGATGTCTTATCAAGGGAGTTCGAGACGAAAACTGTCTGCACCTTCCCAATGGGTCTCGGGGAGTTAGTATTCGGAGGATTGGTGTGGACATCTTGGGTCAAAGGGCTTGTTTCACTGTAGGGTTCCATTAAAAGAATGTTGTCACTGGGACATATCGAGATATGAACTGTGCACTGTGCTCCCACTGTCGTTGCACTGAGGGTTGTGGCGTCGAGATCGATGTACAGTGTTGTCTTACCAAGGAAGGTTGAGACTATATCAATGTTCAGTGAACAAAGTATAGTCTAACTAAGGGATATGGCGTCAAGGACAGTGCACAGTGCTTCCAATTTGGTCGACATTAGAGATATGTAGTCCTATCTTGTACGCATTGCTTCTACTGTGACGAAACGAAGGGACATCCAGTCCATTTCTTTGCGCACAGTGCTGTCAGTGTCGTGTAACTGACGGATGAGGAGCCGATTACAGTTAAAAGTGTTATAAATTTGTCTTACCAAGGAAAACCGCAGGTATCGCTCGCACAATGTTCGAAGTAGGGTCACACTGAATGCTAGAGGTATCAGAACTGCCCACGGTGATCTCAATATGAGTTAACCAATGGAAATGTCGATCAGCTCTGTGCACAGCCTTTTCTTTCGTATGGAAAGAAAAAAGGACAGAAGGAGATATATGAGTACGTTTTCAGAAAACATTTTTTTTGACATGATTGATTTCAAGGAATCTTTGAGATAATTGATTGCATTTATACGGAGCGCATTCCTGTGCTCTGTGCTCAGGCAGCTGAATAAAATCCGGAAACATGACATAATCTCAGATCTCTTGGATTCATCAGAATTAGATGAGTTTAGGTTTCCCAATTAACGTGGCATGAGTGTCAACTATTGGTATCGATACTGAAGGACATTGCAGAGATCGGGGGACGGGTCAAATAAACATTTGAAAACGTTTCTCTATTCAAAGTGTAAACGATGCAGTGACGGACATCTCCTTGTTTGATAGTTTTTGAGGGTAAATAATTAGCAGATTTAATCGAACAGTTTCTCGAAATTTATCCAAAATGAGACCTTTAACATAATTTCAGAGCAGGGAGGAATGAGAATCTGGGCTCATTGAACGAAGACAGATAAACAGTCAAATTCCAATACAAACCGGCACACGCTTGAGGAGCTGATGGTGCTTTAATTATTTTTCACAGAAATGTATTAACCGAGAAGGAAGAACCTTGGTCTCGATTCTCCATTCACAGTGATTGATTCGACAAGTACTAGGATGATGAGGAGCAAAAGCAGTGATTTCATCTTTCTCTAGAGTCTTTCAAAGTCATGGAGAGATGACTAGAACACCGAGGCTCTTTAGATCAGATGAGTGACTACACTGTAGTTAATAATCATTGTTCAAAATTGAAGATTGGATCGACGATGTGCTCATTATAAAGACATTTCACTAATACCAAATCTAGCTGGAGTCAAAGATTAAGATCTTCTGTCAATCAGTTACTTCTCAATGAACAGAGAAATCTAACTGTTTACAAATTGACGTGGTGAAGGTTCACAGTAAACTTTCACACTGGATATGTATGTGTTGTTTATTTTAGTTAAGGGGAATTCTTGGCCGATTATTACCCTGCTGTCTCTTTCAGTTCTCCCACAAAGAACTAACAGTGACATTTTGCGCCGAATGGCTGAAGTTCCTGTGTATTTAAATGCATTAATCGCTTCACACCTGTGAACGTTATTGCTCAATGCGACATAGCAGCACTGCATGCTGATGCATTAGTGAAATATGTCATGTTATATTGAACACAAACAATATGAAGTGGATCAAGCCACAATTCTGCCCGATATCTCACTCAGTCCTGTACGATGTTCAGCGACGAGCGTGATATTATTAAAGAACAGAGTGGGAGCTCACGTTTAGTCCTTGCTCCCTGTTACTGCTGTTGTTAGTGATTGAACTGTCCCTTTAACTGTTCCAACGTAGGGTCAAACGCAATGAGCCTGAGGTCAGTATAAACCACAATGTGTTCTGCCCGTTAATAATGAGCTTCTGTTCTCCAGGAGGTCACTGTGTCTGTGAGGGGAAAAGTAAAGAATGAGTCAGATGCTGGGTGCCTGGCCCTGGCGTTGGTACAGTCTTTAATTGTTGCTGGAGTTGTGCCCTTGCTTGATTTTGCGTGGCATGAATTTATCTCAACGTGCAATGCTGGTAGGAACTTCCTGGAAAAGAGAATCACTTTTTATCCACTCACGTCTCATGTGACTTGGGCCAAGGACACTGGGAGAATTGTCCATCCTTCTTCGGTTACCCCAACTTTGATAGACCCAAGGGGAGCACTGTGTACTTCTGTGATTCTATTCTGCCTTGGGCAGACCACACTGGGAGCAGTGTGCACTCTGCAGGTCCCAATCTACATTAGACAGACCGAACTTGGAGCCTTGTGTAATCGTCACGCTCCAATATATATTTAGCAAATCACACTGTGAGCACTATGCAATACTGAGGTCCCTACCTACTTTGAGCAGGGATATTTGTAAATATTACCTCCCTTTTATATCGGACTGGCAACAATGGGATCACTGTGTAATCCTGAGTTCCCCAACTACGTGTTCGAAGAACACACTGGGAGCAGTTTATGATTCTTAGGTCCCTACCTACCTTGGACAGATCACACTGGGAGCACTGTGTAATCCTCTAGTCCCAATCTACATTGAGCAGGCCACACTGTGTAATCGTCATGCACCAATATAGATGGATGTAAACCACACCGTGAGCACTGTGCAATCCAGAGGTCCACAGCAAGCTACACTGGGAGCAGTGCGTAATCCCCACGTCCTAATCGACACTGGACAGACCACAATGGCAGCAGTGTGCACTCATCGGATCCCAATCTACATTAGACAGACCAAACTTGGTGTTTTATGTAATTGGCACGCTCCAATCTATATTGAGTAAATCACACTGTGAGCACTATGGAATACTGAGGTCCCTACCTACTTTGAGCAGGGATATTTGTCAACATTATGTCCTAGTCTATATCAGACTGGACACAATGGGAGCACTGTGTAATCCTGAGTTCCCCAACTACATTTCTAAGAGCAAACTGGGAGCAGTGCACGATTCTTAGGTCCCTATCTGCCTTGGACAGATCACACTGGGAGTACTGTGTAATCCTCAAGTCCCAATCTACATTGAGCAGGCCACACTGTGTAATCGTCATGCACCAATGTAGATGGAGTAAAACCACACTGTGAGCACTGAGCAATCCTGAGGTCCAACCATACTTTGAACAAGCTACACTGGGAATAGTGCTTAACCCCCACGTCGCAATTGACACTGGACAGACCACACTGGGAGCATTTAGCATTCCTCAGGTACCAATCAACATCTTGCAGATCACACTGGGAGTACTGCCAACCTTTCAGGAACCAACATATGTTGGACAGAATACACTGGGGATACTATGCAGACCAGATCGCGAGCACTGGTGAGGTCTCAGGACCTAATCTACATCAGGCAGAAAACACTGGATGCACAGTACATTGCTCACCTTCCAAATTCCATTGAGCAGTCATAGCCCTCAGGACGATGTTGACCCGTCACAAACAACGATGGATAATAAACCAAATTATTTGTGTGTAAGAATCGTGACCAATGCTGCACCAAGTAATGAGTGGAGCAACACAGAATGTTCCAAATCTCGGACCCTTTCCACACGCAGCGTGTTCACTTTAATCCTCTGAGTTATCGTGACAGCAATGTCTGTCATTCAGGCACTTAAGAGATCACGTGGAACCGTAGCCCCTTGCTTCAGTGATATTAAGATAAGTTGAATAATGCGTACTGCATTAAATAATACCTCTGGATTCTCTTTACTTTCTGAATCGCCCTCTTTTAGTATGAACAGGAGGGGCCAGCACAGAGATTCTGAGGGCCCTTTTGAAATGTATTCACTCTAATAATCCCCGTCGCTAGATCATATTTTACACCCAATGCATTGGCCTCGTCCGTCACCATCAAAGGTACGTTCTGTTTCAGAGCAGAATTCCCACAGAAAACCATTCAACTCACTGCCTCAACTGAGAAAGATCCACATTTCCTTTGCGTTCGTTGATTGCAGATCTCCGTGACTGAACTGTCCCTAAAGAAGATTCGCATTGGAACTCGCCGTCTGCGTATATGTGTGTGTGTGTGTGTGTGTGTGTGTGCGTGTTTACGCATGAGCACGCTTGTGTTTGTGCGTGTAAGTGTGTGTTACGGAGAGAAAGATAATGAATGACAGAAAATAAAGAGCTTCTCCCTTCCAGTGAACACAACTGGCACCGAAGAGCGCAACAGAAAGCAACAAAAGCCTTGCTTTTTCTCCTTTGAACCTTGTTTTCAATGCAACCCATTACTGCTGGAGGAGGAATTAGTGCAAGTTACTTTACTGAACCTGAGTGTAACTCTTAAAATACAGGGACTTTCAGGTATAAAGAAGTGGAGAACATACAACTCCCCGCCCCTCCCCCCCCCATATCCTGTGGTGACATTCAAGTAAATTGAGTGTAAATGTGTGCCCTAACCAGACAAACAAACTTTGATCAGTAACATATAAAACTCAAGCCTCATGCAAGTTACCGGTTGTGCTGTTGAAATTCCCGAAGTGTTTGTTTAATCATCCAAACACATTTCATTTCCATCTAGGGGTTTGCTGTCCCTGTCGAATATCTGCTGATGCTGCTCCTTGAGCAAAGTTACATTTTTTTCTTGTTTTCATTTTTCAAGAGGGTTTTAAAAGACAGAGGATCCAATTTGTCTGGTTTGTGTCTTTGCTAATAGCTGTCAAATACTACTTAAATAAACCATCAGGGTAAACGTTTTCAGGTAATTTTCAAACACTTATCCAATGAAAGGTTAGTGGATAATTCTTCAAGTTCATGGCTGCTTCTGCTTTGGTTTAGGTTTTAGCTGGGAATCCAAAGAAAAGCTGCAGTGAAAAGAATTTCAATGCTGATTCTCTCCCCGACAGCTCTCCTGTTAGGACCTGTGTTTGATTTTAACTTATTGCCCATGTGATATGTTATGGGGATGTTGCTGGAACTTGGAATTTGATATTAAGCTGCGATAGATTCGGTTGTGTTTCCGGAGAGGTTAAAAGATTCCATATTCTTTTTTTTTACTTTCGTGCTTCACTCCGTATTTTGTATCATTTTGTTTAAAAATGTGTCGTTTGAGCAGCTGTATCACTCCTTCTTTAAAGACCGCAATTTCCCTCCGATATGGTTGATGATGCCCTGCAGGGCATCCCATCCACTTTCTGCAGCTCCGCCCTCAACCACCAACCATCCGATTGCACCAAGGAACCAATCCCCTGCTCCTCTACTTCCAACCAACCAAAGTCTGTATCCATCGCATCATCCTCCACCTTTTCTGCCCCCTACAAACGGAAGCAATCCACAGTCTCCTTTTTTTCCCGCCCGACCCTTTGCCGCTTTCTATAAAGACTGTGGCCTCCGCGATTCCATCGTTATTTCCACGCTCCATTCTATCCTTCCCTACTGGCACTTTCACCTGCTACAGCAATTTTTGCAAAATCTGCTCTCAAACCCCTCCCCTCATCTCCGTGCATGTTCCAAAGGAGCATTTGGCAGACATCAAAGTTCCACCCGCTCTTCTGCACATGTTAATTACTCTATCCATTGCTCCAGTTGCGGTTTCCTCTGCATTGCCGAGACAGGATGCCTCATCGCAAAGTCCTTCAGAGAACAGCTCTGCAGCACCCATAACAACCAACCCCACCGACCCGTGGTTAAATAGTTCAACTCCCCCCCAACTCCGCCAAGGATATGCAGATCCTGGTAATCCACCATTGCCACACTCTGACCACCTGACTTCTGGATGAAGAACGCCTCATCTTCCGCCTGGGCACCCTGCAACCCCATGGCATCAATATGGATTCCACAGGTTTCCTCATTTCCCCGGCCACACCTGAGCACAGATCCATGCTTCCAACACAGCGCCACCTCATAGCCGGACTACCTGTTCATCTTCCTTCCCACTTATCCTCTCTACCCTCCCCTCTAACCTATCACCACGGCCCCCATCTCAATTCACTATTGCACTCTCAGCTAACGTCTCCCAAGCCCGAACTGCTCCCATTTGTCTCTCTACCCGCAAGGTTCCCAGCCTCATTCATGATAATGGGCTTTTGCCCGAAACGTCGACTCTCTTGCTCCTCGGATGTTACCTTCCTTGCTGTGCTTTTCCAGCACACCCACGACTGTAATCTCCAACATCTGCAGCCACCACTTTCACTCCTGTGATAGGTCTGCACTAACTTCCTGATATGTACCATTAGCAAACCGATGTTGCAAATTTGACTACAGGGCTGAACGAAGTACTGACAAATGTTGAAGACTGACTTTTCAATCTTTTTAGTGTTTTTTGCCAAGGTGAAAATGATCCATGTTGCAGGTGTCATAGTCGGTCAGTCTAGGTGCTCACCTATCCTGGCTGAAGATGTGTAAGGATGTCGTTGTCCAGACAAGTGAAGAGCTGATAGTCCTCAACATAGATCAACATAAACAGAGCAGCATGATTTGATCTTATTCTTTCACGGATGAGGGTGTCACTGGCTGGGAACAACATAAATTGGTCCTCTACTGCTGCTCCTTCAGTAGATAGTGCTGAGTTGCCTTTTTGCACAGTTGCAGTCCATGTGGCTTTGTGCCTGTATCATTACGGAGGCAGTTGCAGTGCATTTTCTACCAGCACTGAAGGATCAGTGACATGTTTCCAAGTTGGAATGGTGCATGTCTTGAAGGGGAACTTACAGGTGGAGGTATTCATATGCGTCTGCCATTCTTATCATTCCATATCGCCGTGGTCGTGGCTTTGCAATACGTTATCTGATGATCTTTGGCGAATTTCTTGCTGAGACTGAGAGTTGGTGCTGTAGGGAATGGTTGCATATGAATGTGTTTCTCAAACAGGTGGATTGCTTTGCCCCGAATACTAACAAGCTTCTTGTATGTGATTGGAGCTGCACTCGTCCGGGCAACTGGGGAATATTCCATCATACTCGTTACTTGAGCGTTGTTGACAGGCAGTGCCTGAGTGGCAGTAGACTTCTGTATTTTCAACCTGCTGTTGTTGCCACTCTATCTATACTGCAAGTCTAGTTTGTACAGACTGCTGCTACTGAGCACAGAGATGCGTTTAAAATCAGACTATCAATGACCTTACTGAACTGCAGAGCAGGCTTGTTATGATCTTGTTCATACGTTCAAAAGGGTCGCAACCTCTGGGCATCGGAGGTTTGAGAGAGATGATTAAGAAATTATAAATGACCGGCCCCCGCAAAATAAGGGATAGCAACATTTGATTTGCAGCAGTGGTGTGGATGGAGATGTACGGTTGTGAGTGAGAGGATCCGGAGAAAAGTGATACCATGTTGCGATAATGGGGTGGCTATAAAATGTGTACTGTATCTACTGTTTAGAAGTAGATTGAAACCAGAGGCGCAGATCTGTTCGTGGTGCTGTAAAATTTTTGGAAGGCCTTAGTTTAAAAAAAAGCTGGAACAACAGAAGTAGCATGGATGGGTATTTCCTTTTCTCACAGGTTAGGATTTCTAGATTGTATTTAGGTCTTAAATTCAACAGGAGTAGAAGAGATCTTTCACCCGTTCACATACACAGCCAGAAGCTGGAGTTACTCTTTCGACTGCAGACATTGGATTTGAGGAAATCAGAGTTCTTAATATGCGTTTTTACAAAAGGATGTGTTTATGGCATGTAACTAGGTCAGAACAGTTCATCAGTAAGGATTACTGTACCCAACATCCTGTTAATTGTGTTTTGCTTAATGTTGAGTTATTTGACCATTAATGTCGCATCTGGAACACGGCACCTTACATTTGCCTTAAAATAAGCAAACCTTCCAGTTTATACATCAATCGTAAACTACTTTGAGATGGACTGGTATGATCAGGACCATAGCAATTCTTTTGTGAGAAGACCAGACGTTACGCTACATCAGCCCGATGCTAGGCCATGGAAAAATACATTATTTCAAAATCATTACCCACCATAATTCCTCCAACTCCTGGAATACACGCAGAAGCAGTATAACATGACGAAATCCCTCTCATATCTTCAAAGAAAAGTCAGAATCCCTGGAAGACTTGCCGATTATGACAAACTGGGCGAGTTGCAGAAACCTTGCATTGAGAATTATGCAAACTCCAACCGGAAAACAGCATTGATCTCAACATTACAATCCCTCGCATGTTGACAGAATTAATAATCAAACACCTGATTATTGTTCAACAGGTTTCTTTGAAATAAACGATTTGTACTATAAGCTGGTGTTTTTCGATTCATAAAGTGATCCATCTCCACATCATGTTTTCTATATTGGCTGTTGTTAAAGCAAAGGTTCCAAATACCCTATGCACATCAGGGAACATATCGTTTGGTTCAGTCTCAAAGTCTTCCTTTACAAAAGACATGCCAGGGGTGGAAGACTTGCCTAGCAGAAAGATTGGTCACAGTTCAATTAAAGTCAAGATGAGACTGTATTCCAATGTTTCAAGGAAACATGGAATTTGGAGGAATTTAGGAATCTTTCAGAGACATGGAATTGGTGACTTCGTCGAGTCAGTGGGAGATAGGTGATTTTGATGAAACACTTAAGCATATACACCAAAAATGCCGATGTTAACTGTAGTGTCAAGAATAAAACATTTGTGGAGCTCTTGTGTCATCTCATGGTTTTGAAATATGTATGTCAGAGACCGAATTAGAATTATCCAATCTAATTCTGTCGAAAATGCATGGATGAAAGATTTCAGCTCCAGATCGTAGTGAAGTGTGTTATGTTATCTCCGGTTTATTTGAAAGTCAAATAACAATTATTGGCGAGATAGAATGTAACCTCCTGGCTCCATGAAATAAAGCACAGTTTCATATGAACACAAGAAAGGAGGAGTCCGGTGAACTCTTCAAGCACATTCTACCATTCACCAACGTCGGGGTTGCCTCTATTGCCGAACTCCGAATTCTTGCTTTTTGCCGATAATCCTTAGTCTCTTTGAACAACAAAAATGTAACAACTCATCCAGAACACACTCCTGTTTGTGCAAGATCGTTTCAAACTTCCATGTGTAGAAATGCTTCCCAACATCCCTGGCTGTAAATGTCATAGAAAGCCCACTACTTCCAGAATATCCAACCCGCAACATAATTTTAAGTGCATCCACCCGTCGCCTTCCCCCAGCCCGACCCATGAAGACTTCCATCATACTCTTATCTTTCTAAATTCTAGAGTCAAAATGCTTCATTTGTCTAATCCACTTATCGTAAACCTGAAGAACATATATAATTTCTGTAACCCTGTATTGTTGCCGCTCCATCGCCAACATACCCTTCCTATGCTTGAAAACAAAGGCCTATCGTTGGAGGGGGCAAAGAGTACAAGGATAGACAAGTTACGCTCCAATTTTATCGAACTTTGGATCGGTCACTCTTGTAATATTGCGCACAGTTCTTTTCACCGCACTATCAGATGACGGTACAGTAACGTTTTCGGGACATTTTGCACATTATGAGCAGTTTTAGCTGTGAAGAATGTTTGCATACACTGGCTTTGTTTTCAATAGAATGCAAGATGTTGAGGGGCTACTTGATAGATGTTTATAAAATTATGAATGCATGGATCGTCTTGAACTTATGACACTTTTATTGTCAGTTTGGACAGTTCATTTACCAAGCAAGCCAGGTTCAAAGCATTGGAGGAGGTGGGGGGAATGTGCTGGGGGAGTTAGTTTGGGGGCTGTTGGTAGTTTTCAAAGCGATTTTCAAGGTGTGTCTTTGACCCAAATGGTCTTGAGTGCCTGGAACACGCGGCCAGAGGTGATGGTGGGAGCAGACACAACAGTAACATTCAAAAAGCATAAGGAAATGCATGATTAGGAAGGGAAAGGGGGAATACATAACCTGCAATTGAAGATAATGTAAATGAGTCACCACAGGCTTGAAGACGAATGGATTGTTCCTGTTCTGCATTGTTCTTTGCTGTTGGATAAAAATCGTAGTTGAGACAGAAGAGGGCGAGAGGAAAGGAAAGGTAGCGAGGGAGATATGGAGAGTTGATGAACAATAATGGAGAGGAAGGCAGGAAAGAAGAAGAGATAGAGATGTCCAGAGGAATAGACGAATGTAGAGAGTCAAGCAAATTGGACAGGAGAAGAATTTTTTTGATTGAGATTCTGCATGATGGCAGCCCTATCGAATGGTGCCTCCTTTTATTTTGAACCCAGAGCCGGCAGACTGATCGGAAAGTGCCAAAGAACTTGTGGTGGAAGTTTGAAACAAGACAGTCGTACATTTAGAGATTTAATACAACGTCAGGCAGCGGCATTGAGGAGAATTTGGTTTAAAATGACATATTCTGGTTTTAACTATTAAATTAGTGATTTTTGACTGATCGATTGATTTGCCGATACTCAGCACGAACTTCAGCTGCTGTGTGAACCTAGTCTGGTTCACAGCACACATCTTAGGCTGTGTTCAGCAGCTGAGGATCTGAGGAGTATCCCTATTCTAGCACAAAGTAATGACATTGACAGACATTCTGAATGATACACCTGGTACCATAAAATATCATTGTCAATGCTAACCGTGATCGGTCAAAATTCTCCACGATCACAAACAGAGTCATAGAGTCAAATAAATGCACAGCATGGAAACAGGCCTTTCGGTCTAACCTGTCCATGTCGACCAGATATCCCAACTCAATCTCATCCCATTTGCCAGCACGCAGCCCATATCCCTGCAATCTCTTCCGATTGATGTATTCTAATGCCTCTTAAATGTTGCAATTTTACCAGCCTCCACCACATCCTATGTCAGCTCCTTCCACACATGTACCACCCTCTGCGTGAAAAAGTTGTCCCTTAGGTCTCTTTTATATCTTTCCCTCTCGCCCTAAACCTATGACTTCTAGTTCTGGACTCCCCGACTCTAGGGAAAAGATTTTGCCTATGTATCCATTCCATGCCCCTCATGATTTTGTAAACATCTGTACGGTCACCCCTCAGCCTCTGGCGCTCCAGGAAAAACAGCCTCAGCCTGTTCCGCCTCTCCCTAGAGCTCAAATCCTCAAACCCTGGCAACATCCTTGTAAATCTTTTCTGAACCATTTCAAGTCTCACGACATCTTTCCGATAAGAAGAACAGAATTGCGCGGAATATTCCAACAGTGGCCTAACCAATGTCCTGTAAAGCCGCAACATGGCCTCCCATCTCCTGTACTCAATGCACTTGGGTTTCTCTTTGACTCACTTCGTTGCAGTAAGACAATACACTCCTCGTTGTATTTTTTTTTGGTAATTAAACAGTTTCTCATGTTTAAAAAACGTGAAGCATAAACGGTAGAGATGTAGCTTTGGAGTTAGAATGTGGTGGAGATACTCAACTGTGAACCAGACTCGAGAATACTTAACACCAGCTGTTCCATCGCGAAACCAGAGTGTTTGTGAAATTCAGTGAATGCACTTCCAAAATACATAGAACATAGAACATAGAACATAGAACAATACAGCACAGAACAGGCCCTTCGGCCCACGATGTTGTGCCGAACTTCTATCCTAGATTAAGCACCCATCCATGTACCTATCCAAATGCCGCTTAAAGGTCGCCAATGAATCTGACTCTACCACTCCCACGGGCAGCGCATTCCATGCCCCCACCACTCTCTGGGTAAAGAACCCACCCCTGACATCTCCCCTATACCTTCCACCCTTCACCTTAAATTTATGTCCCCTTGTAACACTCTGTTGTACCCGTGGAAAAAGTTTCTGACTGTCTACTCTATCTATTCCTCTGATCATCTTATAAACCTCTATCAAGTCACCCCTCATCCTTCGCCGTTCCAACGAGAAAAGGCTGAGAACTCTCAACCTATCCTCGTACGACCTACTCTCCATTCCAGGCAACATCCTGGTAAATCTTCTCTGCACCCTCTCCAAAGCTTCCACATCTTTCCTAAAGTGAGGCGACCAGAACTGCACACAGTACTCCAAATGTGGCCTAACCAAAGTCCTGTACAGCTGCAACATCACCTCACGACTCTTGAATTCAATACAGTACTTTGAAATCTTCAATCTAACACTCTCCCACATGGCACTCCATCACATTATTTCGGGTCATTTACCCAGTCATGATTAAAGCACCTGTCACCAAAACTGATTGAACAGTGCGTGGAACTGTTTCCTCCTGCAGCATACTGCACATGTTCCTCAATGTCAGTAAGCACAGCGAATGAAACGGAACCCAAAGGAAACAGTATCAAGGTTACTACGTCAGCCCCGAGAGAACTGCAAAGACAGAATTGCATACAAGTCTACACAGATCAAACACTGGTCGCGTGTCTATGTATACATGGGGAAAGAGGAATATTTCGACACTAAACGTCTGTTTACAATTGCCAGAGTATTATTGGTGCCCTTTTGTCTGAATTACTTGCATAAATGTTCGTACTGCAGATGACAGTAATTTAGAAACTATGCAAAATGACTCTCTTTGTTAATCCATTTGAAATGCTTCTGAACTGTGTGGGTGAGAACCGCTTTTGTGACCTGAATAGAAGAAGCATATAATTAATTTTGCACGAGGTGTAAGACCAGCAGAAAGATGAATGATCTCACTGAAACACAGTGAGATCATTTTCTGTGTTATTGAATGCGGCAGAACGTCGACAGAATTCGCAGCATCTGTGGTGAGATATCAATATTTTATGTTCAGTTAACCATCATCAGAACAATTCTCATTGGGGAATTTGAACTCAATTAAGCAGAGGCGGGAAGTTGGGTATCAGGGTCTGGGGTAAGGAGAGGAAGTATCTTGAATTAAGGACTATTAAAAGAAAACCGTTGTTCTCTCATATCCTTTGTGGAATCTGTCTGCTTAATTTGTCTCTTCTGCCTTTGACTCCAGACAAACGGCAGCGTGGTTTACTCTTAACGTCCCGCCGACAATTTGGTCAACAAAGACTAGTCCAGACAGTGAAACTAATGAACGTAAAAGCATGCTTTTGAAAATTGTGTCGTCATTGGATTGTCTGTATTTCTCCATGGAACAGATCTGCAGATTCCAATTGCTTGCTTATAGTTGTTTTAGCGTCAATGGTTTTATATATCTGTTCAAAACTATATTCGTTCCCCTTCACTTAAAATCATGTGAGAGATTTTATTTGGTACTTAACTGCCGATAAGTCTTTGTGTACGTACATTTGGCTAAGCTTTCTGCTTCTCTGTATTTCTTTGAGAATTTTCTTCAGTTATTTTGTACACCCGTTACCATCCAGTCAGAAAGGAGAGAGTAGAATTGATCACTTTTCATTGACTCCACACTTCCCTCAATTTTAAGGAAACATGCTCAAATTCAAACCAGTTTTAACTCTGTCCTTACAGGTAGACCCGACACAAAGTATTTCAAAACCTCTGTGTCGATCTATGACTGCACAGTGCAGTATGGATACAGTTTGGTTTTGCCATTGAGAACTGGTTTTGTCGTGGCTTCTCGTCAACTCTTCACACTTATATTTTAGGCAAGTGTTTTTTTTTAAGTAGACACTTACCTGATTTCTGCTTTTATTGCAGAATGCAGTTTATGGTAATAGGTTGACTGGATTTCAGGAGTTTGCTGGTCATACAGCATCCAGGACATTTCCATTGTCACCCATTCTCTTTCTCCGATATTCATGACAAATAAAGGAAACATGACCAAGGAAGGCATTGTGAAACTTTTAAAGCTCCATGTCATTTTTAAGTGGTAACTTAAGCGCCTCAGAGGCTGAAAACAACATTTTCCCTCAGAATGGAAGTGAACACCGCTGAAGAAAAGTAATTCTAATCAAAACACTATTTATATATCTCTCTCCCTATCCAGCAGGAACTGTTTAGTTACTCTCACACTTTCCTTTTTAATGACTAAATAATTAATATCAGTTCTACTTTTATTTGAATTGCTTGTGATGTCCGTTTGAGTTATTTTACATCAAACCTACATTGTAATATCACTATGCTAAAAGACTCATATAATGCATTTTACTATTAACTATTTCACAACTTACACAGAGAAAACGCAAAAAGATACTCAACCCTTCTGAAGAAGGGTCACTTTTCTTTTAAATGTTCGAACTGTTTTATTTCCTCGTTAAATTTCCAGACGTGTTGACTTTGTCCATTATTTGAAATTTTTATGATGTCACTCAAGATGTCACTGTACCAATCACAATTCCCGCGAGACTGCAGTTTGAGTGAATGGGACACTCCAAGTGTAAGAAATATCCAAGACCAAACAAGTGAGGTGGAATTGTTTCCTACAGAGGTTTTTAGTAGTAGAGATACATAGCAAAGTGTCCTATGAATTTTTTTTCATTGATACGTTGTCTCCTACATTGTGCCCACACCCTACAATATTCTTACGCAGTGCCCGAGTGAATTGTCTGATTCTTACTGAAGTTTATGATTCAATGAGACGGAATTGATGGTTTCATGTTGACGTTCTCGATTTGAATGTCTGCAATGGAATCCTCTGTTTTTCATTGGATGTTCAAATTCATTAACATCCGGTTATCTGAGGTCTCTCACTTCACGATATGCTGTATTTACCGAACGAGGTTGTCTTTAATCAATAAATAATTGGGAAAACGGAAAACAATATCTGCAGCAAAGGTGCTCTGGTAATTCCAATAAAGGTGAATGGAGAAATGAACGACGTTTCAGTTTACCAGAAACAGGCATGTATTCTTATGGAGAAAGACGTTAAATTTAAACATTGTTAGCTAAACCATTTCTCGGCAGGATTCATTATGTAGACTAGGCAAAAGTAAGGACGGCAGATGCTGGAAACCAGAGTTTAGATCAGAGTGGTGCTGGCAAAGCACAGCAGGTCAGGCAGCATCCGAGGAGCAGGAATATCGATATTTCTGGCAAAAACCCTTCATCAAGAGTGGAGGCAGAAAGCCTCCAGAGTGGAGAGATACATTTTTTAGACCGCAATCAAACTTATCCCCGAATTAATACCCACAGCGATTTTGCGTTATTTTTTAACTCTGCTCTGAATTTGCTCCGTGCTGCTGCATAAATACAAGGGTTTGGAAAGGAACTAAAATACATCAAGATAAATACCACTTCACTTGCGATAAATTTGGTGTTTGTGAACTTGCCTCTGTAATTAACGGTGCTTTTCATTTTGGTAAGAGACAACCTCAAGGTATTTGTCAACCAGAGCAAGAGAAAGATGACTGACATTAACAATAAAAAAATTATGGATTTTCTGAGGTTCACCATTTTTGAGACGATTTGCTTTCCTGTCTTGGAGCTCTGGAGTTCAGTGGGGATTCGATTCGCCAACACAATACTTTGGACGGTTAATGAATTACACAAGGCAATCAGAGGAAAGGGAATCGGAATGTCACAGGCGCTGTAAAATCAGACATAAAGTACACCTGCAGATTAGGAACAAAATGCTGCCCGTGATCGGCAGTTCCACTTCACATTGTTAATAGTTTTCTCAGGTTCATATGAAATCGAAACTGATACTTCCTTCAGTACGACCACAACCATGATAGTTATGACAAGAGGGACTGGAGGTCTCTTTGTGCAATATTGTATTTAAAATTTCTTGCGGCAGATCACGACACATCTGTCACGTCTGAAAAAAAACAATGCACTAAACAGATAAATCGGGAGTGACAGCGAACATGTATGTAATGACTCTGCAAACAGGAGTATGGGACGGTAATGACAAATCAATGTGGTAACTGGAGATGTATTAGAGTATTATAATGTTGATTAGAGCCAGTATATCTGTTGTTGCTGTGGCCAACATGTATACACTGATACACTTGGCAAGACCACTCTTTCTTTTTGTGAGAGAATCCAAATTACGACCAATTTCTCTATGTAAAGAAAAGAAAAACAGCACGAATATTACAACAATACCAGATTTGTGCAAATTCGTAATTATCAAAACGTAGCTGCAAAGAAATTGGTCACTTGCCTCAATATACGTAGAAAGAGAGATGACATGGTTCAATACAGGGAGAGACTATGTGGACTCATCAGGTTGTATTGTGGGATGGTGACTGTTACCGCTCCCCCAAGTGTGAGAAGCACCCGGTCATTTCCCACCTGCATCGGACATTTCTAAACATATCTTTGAACAAAGTTGATGAGGAAAAACATGTTAACCGTATCAACTTACCAGGCATAGCGACTGTTGCAAATAACGGGTAATAAGTGCCTTTCAACAGCAGAATTTCAGGCTTCCCCATTTTGTGTGAGCGTGAATGATTTGGAGACTCTGTAGTTATCTGGGTAGCCAAAGCCGTGGCAATGGATGGGAATCCATATTTATACATGCATCATTTCTACATGGAAGCTGTCAATTGAATTAATCACAGTTATTTAATAAATAAATTCGGGAAGATTTGATTTTGGCTGAAACTGGAGATTGAAAGAATCAATATTTTTCAACGCGAAAAAAATCTGGTTTCTTCCTACCAAAGGAGCAATGGGAATTTTTCTCAATTGAATTTCGTTGTCAATATCTGTGGCGAACGTCTGGTGCCCTAAATCCATGTTACAGTCATTAATATGTTTCAGGCCGAAACGCTCTGAGCTGTCTAAACACTTCCTTTCCTGCATCATATAATCTCACACTTTGGTGGTCGTTCTTATTCAGACTGCTAAACTTCCCATGTCCCTGCATTCACTCAGCTAAGTCGGTCTCAGTATTTCCAGCAAGCTGATGGTATTTCTGATCTCTGGGCTATATTGCCTTTTCCTGTGCATCAGAAACACTATGTATCACCATCAAGATTTTTGTGTTTGATTTTTGACAATTTATTAGCAACATAGTATTTGAGATACAGGGTGACTCATCGCCGCAGATCGTTGCTCAGGGCCTCAACTTTTGCAATCTGTCTTAATGGCTAAATGAATGAATTCTGAAGTTTTGATTTGTATTTTTTTTGTTAAAATCGCTGTCTCCCCATCTCAGTTACCACTTTGCCAATTTATTGCAGCTTCCCAAGCAAAATTCGTAGAGTGAGCAGTTGGTCCAGCTGGCTTTACAATTCTGCAACAAAATTCGATTTTTTTTTTCATTACAGTTATGCTTTCTGAATCTGAACCACACTTCGTGTCGGGCCGACTGTTCCTCAGAAAAGTTCATGAATGCATGAAGTGAATTCTTTGCAAGTCTCCTCAGAAAAAAATTGATGTGAGCTCACAGCCTGTCTCATCGCTGTCGTGGAAGTTAAATCGACTCGACTCAAATGCTATCAAGAGCAAAGAAAAAGTTTATTTCATATTTCACCAATGCAGGAAGACCCAACATGTTTGGCAAAACGCCTCATATAAGTGGCCCTGAACAGCTTTCACATAATGTCTTTATACTGTACTTCGCTTAGCCTTGTAACTCGCTCAAGGACAAGAGCTGGGAACATTCGAGCTCCTTTCCACATATGGAGATGCTTTTCACATTCCTTTGCTGTTGATATAATCGCTCACTGCCCTTGTGTTTTCCATGACACTGCTGAATCGACTATTTGCAAGTTGTTGCAAGGCCAGGCAGTCTGCGCGCAAAATTCAGCACAGTATTAGATTTAGCAAAGTATTCACTTTCAGATTTCACTGGAAATGTTAATTTTGTTACTTTTCCATTTCCCCCCTCTTTGGCATTTTATGACAACAATGACAAAAACAAAACAAAATGTACAGAACCAGACAGCTACACATCAAATTGCTTAGGGTGGACCAGGCCTTTCCTCAAACACCAACTACCTATAAAACTGTGTGGTGGTCTCGTCACTTACTCTGGTGTGCCCTGAATATAGCCCATTAAAATACATCACACCCTTCAACGTCACTGTATGGTGGATCCACGCAATATGATATTCCTGCTGTGCGGCCACTTATCGTTTTTTTTCCTATTGGTTTCCCGCTGCACTCATAAGCAAACGCCGTAGGCAGGTACACAAGCTGGGTCCGAGACAAAGCACTATTAGTAAGGCCAGTCCTTCAACTAGTACAATGTGCCAGATCCAATAAGCCCATCCTCCGCAAAAGAAGGTGAGCCTTCAGAATCAGGAGTCATCTCCTGGGGGAGGCTGCCGTATCGCCGCCTTCATGTGATTTATTACACGACTGATATGTTGGGACTCATCTGTATTTGGTTCCTAACATTTTGCAGGCGCCACCTCTCTCGGCCCTCAGTATGTCGAGTACTAATCGATTTTCTATCACAGCTTCACTTACTGCCGTTAACTCAGTACGAATGAGTGCTAGACCTTCCTCTATCTCATTTGCTAACAGTAATACACTATACGTGAGGCCATTAATCCTGTTTATTGCCACCATTGTCCCTGCTCTCAAGAGAATAGACCACCCAATATTTGCTCCTGGTGTAGTCCAAGGGTCTGTGAGTGTGTAGCCATTCCAAGGCCGTGGGATATCCCTTCAGGTTCGCCCGCAACTGGCCTTTGGGACGAACACTGTTGTGCCAATGGACAGTATCTCAGGGTAGAAGCACCCCTTCAATCATAGGGGAAAGTGGTGGTACCCTTTCGCTCCACAGAGTCATATTATTCCCGTCATCACAGCCTGATTATTGATAAAGGAACAAGTATTATTGATGATCGTACCATTTGCGTAGGTTGCTGAGCAAGAGTCATTGTTCAAATAGTGTCAAATACAATTGGATATCCCCAAGTGGAGTCTCCACAGATTTGTGCAAATTTGTTTCTCCCCTGCCTTCGGGTGGTGGCGCGAGATTTGCCCGAATTGCTCCCCCTATCAGTGTCAGGGCAGTTGCTTCTCACGTAAGCAGGCAGCTAACATTTCTTGCTGGCTCTTTGTAATTCGCTCGACAGTATGTCGTTGAGCTGTGTGCAAACATATCCAACAAGAGTAGCCAACCTCTAATCTCTGGCGTTGTATTCGGGCCAACACACAAGCTTTGTTTCCTTCGCATTGAGCGATGTTTCTTCGCACCTCGCAACCTACTGGCGTCGCCTTTACGCCATTTATCTCCTGCAGAGCTAGTTCCACTTCCGCGATAGACTCGCTCCCGAGCCCCGGCCAACTCCTTCCGGGTTCGGGCTGACATTAATGTGCTCTGCCCCGCTTGAGGTAAGGTCCATGATGAGATTTGGTTGGTTGCCATGTTACTATCTTCTGTACGTCCTTCAGCGTGGGGGGGGGGGGGGGGGGGTGTGGCGTGGTGTGGGTGGGAGGAGCATGGTGGGGGGTGTGGAGCACTGTACCACGATATTCACCTGCCTATAGATGACGGAGAAGGATTTATCAATTCCACATCACCAGATTTCCTCATCGCTCTTCTGAGTCTTGGATTTTATCACCCGTGCCCGGGCACTTGCTTCCTTGATAATAGAATACACATTTCCCGTGTCAGCTGTCCCTGTAGCCGTGTTTGCTACTACAAAGTGCCAGTCACTGGGACCACAGGGATCCCTGCATAAGCATTTGTTGTCCCATTTATAGTTGTCCTGGTTACTAAACGTCCATGGGTTGCATATAAAGTTCGATTTAGCATCCTCGGATAAGATAACTGTCTGCGGCCACATCCGAGATGTCCCTACCTTTACGAATAGTCCTGCCGGGGAGCTCGCTAACATTGTGAGCTGGGGCAGAACCATATTTGTACGAGACTTCTAATCGCTACTTGCACTTATTTGTTTCCTGTGTTGTCCGATGTCTCTTCAACTCCAGTTGTACGTTTGCAATGGCTAGCGTGTACCCACGTGGCTCTTTTGGCGATCTTAACAGCTGTCTGTGCTGTAAGAAGCACTTGAAACGACCCCAGCCACCTCTTCACCATCCAGCTTTTCCTCATCATGTCTTTCACCATAATCCAGTCTCCAGATTCGAGCTCGTGCCACTTTCCTTCTGCTGGTTTGGAAAGTGAGATTTCACTTGATTCTGTATTTGAGACAAGAGTGTCAAGAGCTTTATACAGTAACACAACATCTCATCCTCACAGTGATCTGTTAAATGACTTATATTACATCTTGGGCCAATTCCTGCATTGGGCGGCCGACCTAACAAAATCTCAAACGGACGAAAATTGGCTCTCCTCTCCTCCCAGATCTCACGTACATTAGCACAATTGGAAGTGCCTTTGTCCATGTCACCTCTAGTTCCATTTTGTTAATTTATGTTTTAGAGTGGTATTGTATTTCCCCTGCTCCACCGTTCACTGGGTGGTAGACACAATGTTGCCTCATGTTTAGTACCAAATAATTACCGAACTGACATAGGGCGTTATTGACAAATGGTGTCCCATCGCCGCTACTAAGTGTTTCAGTTATGCCCCATCTCGGAGTTATCTCAGTTAGCAAAGCCTTGGCTACTGCACTGGCATTCTGTTTCGACATGGTGAAGGCTTCCACTCATTTGGTAAACATATCAACGATGACCAGACAATAAACTTTCCCTTCTGTGGTTGTTACTTCAATAAAATCCATCTGTAAATGTCCAAAGGGTCTACGGGTTTGGGGTTGTGTTGCCTGACGCATCAATATTCCCCTCCCCACATTGATAGTGCAACAGATAACACATCATTCACAATATTTCTGGGAATAATGTGTCAATTATTGAGTGTACCAGTGTATCGAAATACTGTTGCACGAACACCCCCTCCCCCAACTCCCGCTTGACGCATTGTCCTTACTGTGTGTCAGTATGGCATAGAATGAGAATGAAGATTGCGTTAGACAGGGTTTACCATTAGGGCCGCACCATACACCTTCCCTCCCGCAGCACCCTGCCTTTGTCTACTCACACTTATCTTCCTGCGTAATCCCCATACGTCTGCTTTTTATATTATATTACTTACAGCGTGGAAACAGGCCCTTCAGCCCAACAAGTCCACACCGACCCGCCGAAGCACAACCCACCCAGACATTTAACCCTGCACCTAACACTACGGGCAATTTAGCACGGCCAATTCAGCTAACCTGCATATATTTGGACTGTGGGAGGAAACCAGAGCACCAGGAGGAAACCCACGCAGACACAGGGAGAACGTGCAAACTCCACGCAGTCAGTCACCGCCTGAGGCGGGAATTGAACCGGGTCTCTGGTGCTGTGAGGCAGCAGTGCTAACCACTGTGCCACCGTGCCTCCCAAATTTGCAGTAAAATTTTTTGTTATCCACATGTCAAACTGATCACTTGGCGGCTGCTGGGCTGCCTTCATTGCCGCTGGCTCCGCCTTTACATTGCGTTGAGAAATTGATTCGTTATTTTTCTGTGGATGCTGAACCATCCACAACAAAAAAATCTCCATGTTTGGATTCTGAAGTGGTTAATGCTGCAAATCTGGTCTGGGGCTACAGATTTCATTAGTTCAAGCAATGCAGTCATGTGGATCTTCGTCTCCTTCTTTGGAGATAAGGCTGGCAGGGTTAAGGACGTTACATCGCTTTCTTGTAACGAGAGGCATCTCCAATAACACAGTATTGTATCTGAGACAACGTGCTGCCGACATGTGAGCTGTCTTCTGTTCGGAAAGTAGTAAGGATACTGGAACCAATATGGTTAGTTATCACCAGAGCCGATTATGTCCCTGGATACTACAACAGCCTTTTCGGCTGCAGCCATGAATCGCAGGCATGTAGGCAATCCTGCCTCTACGGGATCTAGTTTAGCCGAAAATCATCCATTATCCCCCATGATCCTGCACCAAGCACAGATGTCATACAGATAGCTTCTCATCCAGTGTTTGTACAGTGTAGGTGTAGTTTGAGGAGCATTTTTCAATTCAATGAAGGCACTCTCGGACTCTGGCTCTGCAACCCTTTGCTATGGTCTATGTCACTTTGGGGCGCCTCACGGTGTGCTTAATGTGGGATAAGCATTCTACAGTAAGAGTACATGCCAAAAAAAAAGGATAGCAATTCTTTCTTCGTGTAAGGCTTTGGAATTTGCTGGATGGCTTGCACTCTGTCTTCACCAATGGCCTTCCCTTGTTTAGATACAACGTGACCTAAGAACATAAATTGTAGCTTTGTGACTCGAGCGTTGTTCCCTTCCCTCACCAGAAGCCAGAGTAACGCATGTGTAATTCTCTCACACACGTTTCCTCCGTTGGTGCTGCTATTG